>NC_057799.1:272211678-272543953 GCF_018294505.1 Triticum aestivum | reverse complement strand
CGCCGCGCCATCGCCGACCATCGTCGCCATTCCCGCCGGCGCGCGCTCCTCCTTCGCCCGGCCGCCGTTAGCGCCCGTCGCCGACCGCGCCGACGCCTCCTCGCCGCGCCTTGCCGTCCTCTCCTCTCCAGCTCCGGCCGCCGCGCGCCCCGTCTCCGGCGATCCTCGATCCGTGCGCCGCGCCCGATCTAGATCTGGAACCGCTAGGTTGCCTCCCCCCAAATTCTCTAAGTCCTGAAGTTTTTGCATAATATTGCTCTGTTCATCGCATCATATCTTCGTGCACATAGCTCCGTTTCGTGCGCGTAATATATCGTAATGTTCGCCTCGAGATGCTCTTCATTTTGTTCCATGCTCGTTTGAGTCCATCTTGATGCCCAATTCTCTGGTGCAAGAATGCTATATGATGTTTTCTGCTGTTACTTATCAGAACTTGGTGATTTGTTATTTTTGTTGCAATTGATGTGTGTGCTTATGGGCATGAGCTCTACAGGTGTTTTGATCTATGCCATGCCATATTTAGAGAGGTGTATGCCATGTATTTTTGTGATCTATGTGGTGACTAGCACAAGCATGCAAACTAGGCTTCGTGATGTTTCTGTTTTCAGGGACACTGGATTTTCACTGTCTGTGACTGCTGTTATTTTGTTGCCATGTATCCATGTGTCTACAGAGAGACCCATGCATATTTTGAGATACTTCAGTAAGGATGTTTTGAACGTATGGTTATGCTCTATCCATCCATGCCCCTATTTGCAATTATGGACTGACCCAGGATGTCTCAATCTTGCTCTACTTTTGCTATAAAATGTTCCTGGTAGATTGTTTACATGTTAATCAATTTTTCCAAGGTTGTTGTAGTTGATCCTTGCATGCTATGAGCTTATTCTTGCCATGGTTAGCTTCATAAACATGCCATATTGCTGTAGGTATGCTTGTTTCGTCATGCATTACTTTGTGATGAGTGAATCAAGCTCACCAAGATGCCTTCATAATTTCTGTTAATGCCATGCTCTGTTTTCTGCTAAGTCTGAAACCTGTTAACGCTATGTTTACATGGGTGCCATCATATCTTGTGATCCTTTTTGGCTTATGGTCAGTAAGGGACTTTTGTTCTATGCATTTAGTAGATTCATGCCATCCCTTGTTTTGCTATGTTAAGTTCCTGTAGCATGTGTTTTGCTTGCTCTGAACATTGCTACCTGATGCTGTTTATGCCATGTCCAGTAATTTCACCAAGTCTGTGAACCTGATATCTTTTGCACTTTTGCCATGCTTGTTTGAACCTGTTATTGTGTGATCTACCTGTAGCTCAGTGTTCATCTTTTGTCAAGCTGTGTTGTTTTGTTAGGGTGCGGTAGCATAGTTACTTGATGTATTCTAAGTGCTATCATGCTGTTAATCGCAGATACGTGTCATTCTTGTTTTGCTTGCCATTTGCAAACCGTGCATCCGTTTCCGGTGATCTTTATATCGATTTTAACCGAAATCATCTCATCTTTCCAGTGGCATACTTGGTTTGCCAAGTGACTACCTTGTTCATCCTTTTTCTTCCGGAGCACGCATATGCATCGCATATCATATCCCGCATATCATGCATGTTTTGCATCATGTTGCTTGTGCATTTCCCGTGATTGATTGTGGTTCCTTTGCTTGTGTTCTTGCTGTGGGTAGAGCCGGGAGACGAGTTCGTGAACGAGGAACCTGTTGAGTACGCTTTCGAGGATCAAGCTTTCGACAACTCTGAGAACCTTGCAGGCAAGATGACCATACCCTCGAAATCACTTCTATCTTTGCTTTGCTAGTTGTTCGTTCTATTGCTATGCTGCGCTACCTACCACTTGCTATATCATGCCTCCCATATTGCCATGTCAAGCCTCTAACCTAGCAAACCGTTGTTTGGCTAAGTTACCGCTTTTGCTCAGCCCTTCTTATAGCGTTGCTAGTTGCAGGTGAAGTTGAAGTTGGTTCCATGTTGGAACATGGATATTTTGGAATATCACAATATCTCTTATTTAATTAATGCATCTATATATTTGGTAAATGGTGCAAGGCTCGGCCTTACGCCTGGTGTTTTGTTCCACTCTTGCCGCCCTAGTTTCCGTCATACCGGTATTATGTTCCTTGAGTTTGCGTTCCTTACGCGGTCAGGTGATTTATGGGACCCCCTTGACAGTTCGCCTTGAATAAAACTCCTCCAGCAAGGCCCAACCTTGGTTTTACCATTTTCCACCTAAGCCTTTTCCATTGGGTTTTCGCGAGCCCGAGGGTCATCTTTATTTTAACCCCCGGGCCAGTACTCCTCCGAGTGTTGGTCCAAACTAGAGCACCGTGCGGGACCGTCCCTTGGCAACTTGGGTTACGTTGGTACCTGTACGCTTCGCTTATCCGGTGTGCCCTGAGAACGAGATGTGTGCAGCTCCTATCGGGATTTGTCGGCACAGTCGGGCGGCTTTGCTGGTCTTGTTTTACCATTGTCGAAATGTCTTGTAAACCGGGATTCCGAGACTGATCGGGTCTTCCCGGGAGAAGGTTTATCCTTCGTTGACCGTGAGAGCTTATAATGGGCTAAGTTGGGAGACCCCTGCAGGGTATTATCTTTCGAAAGCCGTGCCCGCGGTTATGAGGCAGATGGGAATTTGTTAATGTCCGGTTGTAGAGAACTTGTCACTTGACTCAATTAAAATACATCAACCGTGTGTGTAGCCGTGATGGTCTCTTCTCGGCGGAGTCCGGGAAGTGAACACGGTTTGAGTTATGCATGAACGTAAGTAGTTTCAGGATCACTTCTTGAACATTTCTAGCTTCGCGACCGTTGCGTTGCTTCTCTTCCTGCTCTCCTTTGTGTATGTTAGCCACCATATATGCTTAGTGCCTGCTGCAGCTCCACCTCATTACACCATCCTTTCCTATAAGCTTAAATAGTCTTGATCTCGCGGGTGTGGGATTGCTGAGTCCTCGTGACTTACAGATTCTACCAAAACAGTTGCAGGTGCCGACGATGCCAGTGCAGATGACGCAACCGAGCTCAAGCGGGAGTTCGACAAGGAACGTGGTCGTTACTATGTTTCGTTTCCTGATGATCAGTAGTGGAGCCCAGTTGGGACAATCGGGGATCTAGCATTTAGGGTTATCTTATTTTCATTTGGATTTGACCGTAGTCGGTCTATGTGTGTATTTTGGATGATGTATGAATTAATTTATGTATTGTGGGAAGTGGCGATTGTAAGCCAACTCTCGTTTATCTCATTCTTGTTCATTACATGGGATTGTGTGAAGATAACCCTTCTTGCGACAATACCACAATGCGGTCATGCCTCTAAGTCATGCCTCGACACGTGGGAGATATAGCCGCATCGTGGGCATTACAGAATTGGAGGAACCTTCTCAATTATGACATAACTTTGTAGTTAAATAATAATCTAATCCTTTGTTGTAGGGAAAATTTGGCTTTTTGCAAATGATAACCGTAGAGCCTCCACCAGCCATTTATGCATGTAGTGATAGCTGTTATTTGTTCATTCCTCTATAGTGTTATCTTGCCAGTATATTCCATGTGCTGACCTACACGGCTGCAACGTATTATGTTGCAGAATTTTCAAACGAAGAGTAAGGTGCGCTAGGTCGTTGTCATGCACTCAGTGTTGGATGGACTCATTTATCTTCGATGCTTTCGCAGTTATCTTATTTTATATGGCCTTCGGCCATATTATTGTAATAAGTACTCTTTTTGAGACACTCGATGTAATAAGTGTGTGATTGAACTCTGTTATAAATCCTCGAGTACTGTGTGTGTCAGCAATACCGATCCAGGGATGACACTTAAGCACAGAGACTTGACTGTCTGAGGTCGGGTCACTATAGTGTGTTTGCCGAGATCCGATGAATTGTGTATTTATGATGAAGTTAATCTATGAATATTATTTGAATCTCCTCTAAATTCTTATATGCATGATTTGATATATTTGCGTAGTCTCCTACTGGATTGATACCTTGGTTCTCAAAACTGAGGGAACTACTTACGCTACTTTGCTGCATCACCCTTTCCTCTTCAAGGGAAAATCGAACACATGCTCAAGAGGTAGCAGTGGCTATCTTTTTAGCTCTAGAATCCTTTATAACAAATATATAGTTCATAAAACAATCTTTGCAAGGTAGGATGAGTACAAATAAATCAATTCTCAAGTTTCAGAACTAGTGCTGAAATAGCTTCCGCATAAGTTTAGTTCTTTTAAATATAGGAGCATCATCACAACTCAAAGATCCAACAAAATTTAAGAATTCTTGGATGGTGCTTTTTCCTGTAACATTCCCTTGTCCCAAAACAAAGGTTTTGGCATCCAATTTACAAGAATGTCCAATCTTAGGAGTTCTGCCATCATTTCTTTCTGCCATACCAAAATCACTCGTCATCACAGGTTCAAAGAAAGAAAAAGATCGAACGAGAAAAAGATAAACGAAAAGAAGGCAAAATAAAAAGGGCAAATATTATTGTGTTTTCGCAAAAACATTTTAGAAGTGGGGGAAATGAAAAGAGAGGCAAATGGAAAATAAAGTAAATTGCAAGGAGATGCGATTTGTGATTGGGTACCTGATAGATGTTGATGATGTCTCCCCAGCAATGACGCCAGAAATTCTTCCTGATTGCTTGTATCTGTGTTGGTGTCGATGTACAAAAGTAGGGGTCGCTTTTTGTACCCCTTTACTTGTGCACAGGCAGTCGCAGCCCCACGCCCCTGGCCATGCTTGGCGGGGCAGAGGAAGCAAAGGCGCAAGACAACCAAAGCAATGCCAAGCCAGAAACACGAAGAGCAGAAGGGCGAGGTCAACTCCCCCGGCAAGGCCCTTGCTGGGGCGGCCTCCACAGCCCTGGCAAGAACCTTGCCGGGGCAACTTGCCCAACGCCAGCAGGGCTGCCACCCTTGTGCCCGAGAGTTCCGACGCCCTCAACCACATTGGAACCAAAGATCGGGAGGCGCCTCCGTGGTGGCATGCAGGTCTTTGTGAAGACCAAGAACATACAAGACTAGATGAGAATCAGAAGACGAAGATCCTCGGCAGGATCCTTGCCGAGGATACCCACGAGACCCCCCGGCAAGACCCTTGCCGGTGAAGCCTACGACACCGTGGCATGACCCTTGTCGGGGCCCCGGCAAGACCCTTGCTGAAGACATCCGCGGGGCCGCAGCCAGGCCCACATCTGCCAAGACTCCACCGCCGTTCCCACGCAGCTACCAGCCCACCAACTAGGCGAGCACCTGCGTGGCGCCGTGCGGCCTCTAGGCCAACTCAGCAAGCACCTGCGTGGTGGCATGCAGATCTTCGTGAAGACTCTGCCACCGCACCAACTCAGCAGCCAGCCAGCGTGGCGCTACACGCCTCGTCAGCTCGGACGCGCGTCAAAGCCAGGCGAGGCGGCGACAGCTGGGACGAGCCTCCTTGCCGTCCCCGATAAAGCAAGAAGGGAATGTCGGCAGCGCATTAAATACATTTGTTGTACGGTGCCAGGAGATAGACTCGACTACTGTACAACTTTCCACCTCCTGTGTGCCACTGTTGCAGCCCCTTTTGAGTATAAAAGGAGGCCCGCAGCGTACTGAGGAAGGATTCGGACTTTCTGGACCCTGCACGCCTTGTAGCTAGTCTAAGAACACCAGATAAACATAAACCAGCAGGAGTAGGATATTACGCATCACTTGCAGCCCGAACCTGGATAATCTCCCTCCATTGATCTCTCAATCCCGCTCTTTCCACAGCCCTGCGCCCGCCAACCGTAGCAAAAGGGATTCCTCGTGATCCCCTAGGTGTCCCCCAACATCTTTGGAGCGCCAGGTAGGGGGCGCAAGCCGTGGAAATCTGGTTTTGGAGCCGACGCGTCGACTCTTGCGTGGGGATGGCTCGAAGGGAGAGGGCGACGTCGATCAGCCCCCCTCTGGTGCCGTCCGCAGCTTCGACAGCCGTCCGCGTGGCCCCGAAAAGCTAAGTCATGCAAAATTTTGGCCAATTTCATTCATATAAGCCTGTCCTCCTCTAAAGATTTATTTCCTTGTATGGGAAACCTGCACGCAATGGGACCCTTCCGCTATTGGCAATGCCCTTGTCTCTGTCTCGAGTCCGCTCGATAGTTCATGCGGCCGCACTGAGAAGGGCAAGGTGGCCTACCCGCTACTAGCCGCGCTCTTGTCCTGTTTCGAGTCCGCTCGACAGTTCAAGCGACCGCGCTGGGAGCGGCAAGGTGGCTTGCCCGGCAGCAAGCGCCTCCCCGGCAGGCTGCTAAGGATCTGTCCTCAAAGCACCCCGGCATGGGTTTACGCACCGGCATCCTTATCTCACCAAGCGTAGGGTGCAAACATACAAAGAAAGATCTAACGGGAAGATAGCATGCGTGATATTGAAATACTACAGAGTTATATTACATCAAATAATCGCTGCGGTTCTAACTTAAGATAAAATTGTCTTGGTCTTGAACTCGTAGCGGCGACGAGAAACGGGGTGCCTAGTCCCGGCGCTGGCCCTCCACCCTCTCAACTCCAGCGCCGCAGTCGATTATGGGCTTGGTACGCTCCTTGAGCACCGCGAGGTCCGCCTCCTCCGGCAAGCTCTCCAACGCGTTGGCAAAGTTGACGGTGGGGTTCCAGAACGCCACCTTGGTGAGCACCTTGGTCAGGGCGCCCCGGCAGAGCCTCCGAGACTCGTTGGCCAGATAAGTTGCTCGGTTGAAGCGGGGCTGCTCCAGGGCTCCAAGAACGCCCTCGAAGAACAGGGTCAGTTTGGCATTGGGACTCACGTTCGGCTCCAGGGCATACCTCACATTCGGCATCCCCATGGCAGCCAGCTTTGTGGTGGTCCTGCCGGCAACGTCGGCGAGGCGGCTGACCCAACGGTTTATGCCCTCCGCGTACTCCTTGTGTTCGGTGGCATCATTCCTCCGCAGCTGCCTCTCCTCCTCTAGGTCCTTGGTCAGGGTCTCTTCCTGGGCCCTGACCTCTGAAAGCGTCCCCTCAAGACCCTCCAGCTTCAGCTTCAGGTATTTGACGGAGTTGTTGGCCTTGGAGAGCAGCTCGGCCTTGCCAAGGACTGCGGCCTGCGCCTCCACCAGAGCGCCCTTGATCGTGTTCTTATCCTTCACCAGCTCCTGGACCTGTTTCTTCAGCCCATCCCGCTCCACCTCCAGCTCCTTCACCTTGCCGGCATGGACCAGGGCTTGAGCATCGAGTGCCTCCTTGTGCTTCTGCTCCAGCTCCAGAGTCCGCTGCGCGACAAGCTTCTCAACCTCCTCATCCTTGCCGCGGAGTGTGGCAGCGAGCGCCTCCTCACGAGCGGCAAGGTCCTCCTCCTGGGAGTTCAGCTCGGCCTGGTGCTGGTGCCGAGCGGCCTCGTCCTTAGCGGCCTGTTCCTTCGCCGCCTCCTGGGCCTTCTCGACATCATCCTGCTTCAGGACAAGCTCCTGTTTGCGCTCAGCCAGCAGATCCTGGGCAACCTTCAGTTCATCGTGGGCCTGGCGGAACCTGGCCTGCGTCTCAGCGACGCGCCCCTCCAGATCCGCCTCCGCCTTGTCCACCGCCGCCATCCTGGATTTTTCCTTGTCCAGGCGGGCACGGTGAAGTGCCTAGAGCATCAGGAAGTTGGCGCTCATGGCCCGAAGCAGCAGCTCCTCTTGGGAACCGCCGCCACCGGTGCTCGGTTCATCAACAACCTCGAGCCCGGCGGTGGCGAGCGCCTCGTCGTCGAACACCTCCCCCTCAGTTGGCGCCCTGGTGCTCGCCGTTCCCGGGAGGTGCACGAACAGGTGGTCGGCCACCTTCAAGTATTTGCCCGAGCCAGAGGCAGCAGAGGAGGAAGGTTGGTCGTCAAACACCCCCTCCTCGGCAGCGGCCTTGCCGGCCTCTCCGGCAGGCCCCTTGCCAGCCTCCTCGGCAACGGCCTTGCCGGCCACCCTGGCAGGCCCCTTGGCGGCATCCTCAGCGGCGGTCTTGGCGGCCTCCTCAGCAGCAATCTTGTCGGCCTCGGCCTCGGCGTCCCTGGCGACTTCCTCGATGATGGTGTCGATGTCCCTCCGGTTCGCCGAGGAAGGGTCTGGATACCAAGAAGGGGAATGAGGCGGAGCCAAGGTCGAGTTTCAAAAAGGAGAAGAAAGAACAGGGACAGAAAGCAAATAACTTACCCACACCGGGCTGGGAAGAAGTGGCGCCCTCCCTGCCAGCATTCGTTGCCGGGGCAGAACCCCCGGCACCCAAGTCCGCCTCCTCCTCCTCCATATGCGTGGGCTCTGTGGTGGATGCCCTTGCCGGGGACGCCCCTCGGGGCGACGTAGTCGAGAGGGGGGGCGGCCCTTGGCGGCTCCTCCTGCTGTCGTTCTTCTCCTGCCAACCTGGCAAGATCAGTGTCAAGGATTCACACCCCAAAGTGCATCAATGGAGGAGTGAGTGATGAGCTTACGCTAGGGGCTGAAGCGAGGGCTACGCCGGAGGCTGCTACCCACCAGCAATGGCGTATGCGAAGTACTCGCTGGGGGCTTGTCGCCCGTCGAGGCCTTGGCCCTCTTCGCCACCCTCTGGGCCAGCGTCTCCACGTCCCTATGAAGATAACATCAGATCAAAGAAGGATAACACTGGAGTAAAGTCAGGAGATGATGTGGGGGGGCGAAATACTTACTCTTCCTCCACCTCCTCCTCCACTAGCTTCCTCTTCCTCGCCGGGCTGAAAGATCCGAGGTCAAACTCAGCCTCCAAGGTGCTGTCCGGAGGGGAAGGAGATAGGGTCCGGTACCGCTTGGACAACGAGGCAGCAGTCACCTTCCTCTTCGCCACCACGGCCTTCGCCGCCTTCGTCGTTGCCGCGGCCTTCATCGCCCTCGTCTCGCGCACGAGCTGCTCCTGGGGCGGCTGCCGCTGCGAGGTCCTGCCGGACCGGACCGGCTCACCACAGCTGGCCCGCCGCAGGACACGCTTCCTCCCCGCGACCGGGGGATCGTTCACCTCGACCTCCTCTTCGGACGACTCGTCGCCCGCGTCTTCAACAAGGGGGGTCTTGGCGTTGGCACCGCTGGCCTCCCCGGCAGACTCCGCCCACTGGGCGAGCTCCGTCTCCTCCGCGGCCGCATTGGCCTCGTCCTCCACGGCGCCAACGCTGTCGGCCTCCCTAGCAAGCGCCGCCTCCGCCGCCCTAGCGGCAATGTAGTCCAGTTCGGCCTTGGTGGTGTCCTGGATGAGCAGTGGCTCGTCACGGACATAGCTCTCCGACAAGGTGTCGAAGAACTCCTGCACCTTCTCCGCTGGCGGCTCGGCCCAGGCCGGGTCAAGGCCATGCGCGTTGAAGTCCAGCATCATGGCAGTGATGGCGGACTGGCAAGAGTTGTTGCTCAGCAGGACCACTCCCGCCGGCAGCCCAAACAGGGGCCCCTTGCCGGCCTTCGCGGCCCTGCCGGTCCTCTCAGCCCTGCCGTCGCTGTCCATGTCGAGCTGAAAGAGCCTTTGACAGAAACGGGCGTGCCCCATCACCGTGAAGTTGTGCTTCAGGCCAGGTCGGAGCCTCATGATGTCGGCCGTGTTCCTGAAATCCCAAGCCGGCCTCCCCTTGTTGTGCAGCGGGGCGATTCGGCGACGGATGAAGTCGGCCCCGATCATCTCGAGGGTGAGCCCGGCCATGGTGAGGCGATGGATCCTGGTGGTGGCAACCGTGAGCTTCTTGTCGTTCGCGTCGAGGTCGCTCCAGTCCTGGCGGCAGGTCGGCGGGCTCTGACAAACCCGGTAGAACTCCTACGGGTCCTTCTCCTCGATCCAGCAGCATCAGCCCCGCCACTCCTCCCACCTCTCCTTCTGGGCACCCTCTGGGTATGTGCCTTTCTCCTGGGTCCTTGGGATCCAGGCGATGCTCCCAGAGATGGCTCCCCCTGGTTGGAGGCGAGGGTAGAAGTAGTGGCGGAAGAGCGCCGTGCTAGGGAGCAACCCGGCAAAGCCCTCGCAGAGGTGGGCAAATAGAGCCATGCACGCCATGGCATTCGGCGTGAGATCCAAAGGATGGAAGCCGTAGGTGTGCATGACGTCGTTGAAGAAGTCAGAGAAAGGGGGGCAAAGCCCGCAAGAGAAGAAATCGACGAAGAAGGGGTACCGATTTGGGCCGTCCTTGGCAAAATCGGCGGGGAAGACGCGCGTGGCAGGGTGCCCCATCGTCTTCCTCCCCCATAGGGGCAAGAAGAAGTTCTTGAGGTGGACTACATCGACCATCGACGGTAAGTAGGCGAGATGCGTCCGCCACACCGCCGACTCGCTCTCCGGCGCCTCCTTCTCCCCGGCATCCTTGGCGGCTCCCTTGCCCCTGCTGGTTTTGGGGGCCATGGCAGCTGGGAGGGGGCGAAGGATCAAGAGCAATGGGGGCGCAGATACAGCAAGCAGAGGCAAGAACATCGAATCTTTTGCCTGAGGAAGAAGAGAGGAATGGCGGTTCCGAGAATGGAAGAGGCGCAGAGGGTAAATGAGCAGCGCGCCTGCGGTTTTTCCTTTTTATGGGGAAGGCGTGGGCCGCCTCTTTACCATTTACCACGATGTGACACATGAGGGCAGCAACCGCCCCACGCATGACACCCATGTCACGCCCGACCCCCACATTGCGCATTCAATGCGGGTCGTGGGGAAGCGCAAGGAGCGAGGGAGTTACTGCAGTAAAAACTCCGCCGCCCGCACTCCCGCGCACCGTTCTGGGCCTGGCCCAATAACGCCCCGCGCTTATATGTGGCCCAGGCCCGGGGGCTCTTGTCGGTGTAAAAAGTAGGGGTCACTTTTTGTACCCCCTTTACTTGTGTGCGGGCAGTCGCAGCCCCACGCCCCTGGCCATGCTTGGCGGGGCAGAGGAAGCAAAGGCGCAAGACAACCAGAGCAACGCCGAGCCAGAAACACGAAGAGCAGAAGGGCGAGGTGAACTTCCCCGGCAAGGCCCTTGCCGGGGCGGCCTCCACAGCCCCGACAAGAACCTTGCCGGGGCAACTTGCCCAACGCCAGCAGGGATGCCACCCTTGAGCCTGAGAGTTCCGACACCCTCAACCACATTGGAACCAAAGCTCGGGAGACGCCTCCGTGGTGGCATGCAGATCTTTCTGAAGACCAAGAACATACAAGACTAGATGAGAATCAGAAGACAAAGATCCTTGGCAGGATCCTTGCCGAGGATACCCACAAGACCCCCCGGCAAGACCCTTGCCGGCGACGCCCACGATGCCGCGGCAAGACCCTTGCCGAAGACATCCGCGAGGCCGCAGACAGACCCACATCTGCCAAGACTCCACCGCCGTTCCCATGCAGATGCCAGCCCACCAACTAGGCGAGCACCTGCGTTGCGACGTGCAGCCTCTAGGCCAACTCAGCAAGCACCTGCGTGGTGGCATGCAGATCTTCGTGAAGACTCTGCCACCGCACCAACTCAGCAGCCAGCCAGCCAGCGTGGCGCTACACGCCTCATCAGCTCGGACGCGCGTCGAAGCGAGGCGAGGCGGCGACAACTGGGACGAGCCTCCTTGTCGTCCCCGATAAAGCAAGAAGGGCACGTCGGCAGTGCATTAAATGTGTTTGTCCTACGGTGCCAGGAGATAGAGTCGACTACTGTACAACTTTCCACCTCCTGTGTGCCACTATGGCAGCCCATTTTGACTATAAAAGGAGGCCCGTGGCGTACTGAGGAAGGATTCAGACTATTTAGACCCTGCACGCCTTGTAGCTAGTCCAAGAACACCAAATAAACATAAACCAGCAGGAGTAGGGTATTACGCATCACTTGCGGCCCGAACCTGGATAATCTCCCTGCGTTGATCTCTCAATCCCGCTCTTTCCACAGCCCCGCGCCCGCCAACCGTAGCAAAAGGGATTCCTCATGATCCCGTAGGTGTCGTTCCCCCCGACAGTTGGTATTTCCTCGAAGAGGAGAGGATGATGCAGCACAAGAACGGGAAGTATTTCCCTCAGTTATGAAACCAAGGTTATCAACGATACATGCGTGTCATGTGTCCTTCTGTCACTGAGAATAAGCACTGCAAGATCGAACCCATCACAAAGCACCACTTCCCATTGCAAGAAATATCAATCTTGTTGGCCAAACCAAACCAAAGTTTCGAAGAAGAAATATGAGGCTATGAAGATCATGCATAAAAGAGTTCAGAGAAGACTCAAATAATATTCTTAGATAGAATAATCATAAACTTGCAATTCATTGGATCCCAACAAACACGCCACAAAAAGTCACTACATCAAATAGATCTCCAAGAACATCGAGGAGAACATTGTATTGACGATTAAATAGAGAGAAGAAGCCATCTAGCTACTTCCTACGGACCCGTAGGTCTGTGGTATACTACTCACGCATCATCGGAGGAGCACCAATGAGGATGATGAGCCCCTCTGTGATCATTTCCCCCTCCGACAAGGTGCCGAAAAAGGGCTCTAGATTGGATATCGTGGTTCTGGAGCTTGCGGCGGCTGGAATTGTGTTTCGTTGACTCCCCTAGGGTTTCTGGAATATCTGAGTATTTATAGAGCTGAGAGGCGGTGGAAAAGATCACTGTGGGCCCCACAAGGCACCAGGGCGCGCCTGGGGCCTTTGGCGCGCTCTGGTTTCTTGTGGGCTGCACAGGCCTCTTCTGGTACACCTCTTGGGCTCCCTGGGTCTCCTCTGGGCAGAAAAAAATCTCCAAAAAGTTTCGCTGCATTTGGACTTTATTTGATATGGACATTCCGCAAAGTAAAAAACAAGCAAAAAACAACAACTGGTACTGGCACTATGTCAATAGGTTAGTCCCAAAAAACGATATAAAGTTGCTAGTAAATGAATATAAAACATCCTAGATTAATAATATAACAGCATGGAACAATAAAAAATTATAGATACGTTGGAGACGTATTATCCACCGCCACGGATGAGGATCCGTCGTCGATCTCGTCGTCACACCGGTTCATCCGTCCCGTCCACCACCTCCAAAGAGCTGCTCCGATGATCGCCTCGTCTATCACGGCTGCTCCATCCACACAGCGCCGCCTTAACCTGCTCCACCGGAATCGCAACATCCTCACCGATTCCTTGGACAAAGCCGAGGCCTACTCGGTGCCACCAAAGAGGTTGTACACTCATCGCATCGCACCTTCTCCTTAACTTGACCTGTCGGCGCTGCCGGTGGTCGATCCCGCTCCCCCATGGCGCCGCTACCTCGTAGTCGGTGCCTCCGACGACATCTCTAGGGCGGCTCTCTCCCGATGCAAGGCTCCCTCGGCGGCGTTCTCCGTACCAGCCGGAGCTGCTACTGCTACTACTCCGTATCTCACTCGGCCGCGCTGCTACTCTGCTCTTCCCTCGCTTGTGATGCTGCTGCTCTGCTCTTGCTCTCGCTCGCGCAGCTGATCCTGGTACACGGGTTGATGCAGCTAAACGAGTTGTTGCTCTGGCTCTAGTTCGTGCTGCTGCTCCAGGCGCTGCTATGGCTGCTATTAGCTACTGTGTTCCCTGTCGATCACGTGCTGATTTAGATCACTATTTCTCTACTACTAGTGCTCGAGTGGCCTAAACTACATTTGAAGTGCTTCTCTGCTACTTGTGTGTTCAGTTTCGACAGTAACATTCAGATTCCATAGTAAATTTTAGTTTTGACAGTTAAGTTCAGAGTCAATAGTTTTTACCTCATTTGTTGTAGTGTCACGCCCAATATGCGGTGCTATCCTAAAGAGACTCGAAGGTCCCACCAAGGGTAGAACCGCATATTGAAACGCTTTTGCAAGGTGGATATCATTACATCGACATTACATAATAGAAGGGGATACATACAAGGCATACAAATGCCGCAAGAATACATCAATACCTCAAACACATGATCAACATCCGAGTACGGATGAAACATAAACAGAAGCTCGAACGACATCCACCCTGCTAGCCCAGGCTGCCGGCCTGGAACCTATCCCCTGATCAAAGAAGAAGCAGAAGAAGAACTCCAAAACAAGTAACACCGCTCTCGCGTCATGATCATTGCAAAACCTGTACCTGCAACTGGTGGTGTAGTAATCTGTGAGCCACGAGGACTCAGCAATCCCATTACCATGGGTATCAAGACTAGCAAAGCTTAAAGGGTAAGGAAGGGGTAAAGTGGTGAGGTTGCAGCAGCGACTAAGCAAGTATGGTGGCTAACTTACGCGAACAAGAGCGAGAAGAGAAGCAAAGGAACGGACGTGAAACTATCAATGATCAAGAAGTGATCCTGAACTCCTACTTACGTCAAACGTAACCCAGAAACCGTGTTCACTTCCCGGACTCCGCCGAGAAGAGACCATCACGGCTACACACGCGGTTGATGCGTTTTAGTTAAGGTCAAGTGTCAAGTTCTCTACAACCGGACATTAACGAATTCCCATCTGCCACATAACCGCGGGCACGGCTTTCGAAAGATAATACCCTGCAGGGGTGTCCCAACTTAGCCCATTATAAGCTCTCACAGTCAACGAAGGATATTCCTTCTCCCGGGAAGACCCGATCAGTCTCGGAATCCCGGTTACAAGAAATTTCGACAATGGTAAAACAAGACCAGCAAAGCCGCCCGATGTGTCGACAATCCCGATAGGAGTCGCACGTATCTCGTTCTCAGGACACACCGGATGAGCTAAGCGTACAGGTACCGACGTAACCCAAGTTGCCAAGGGATGGTCCCGCACGGTGCTCTAGTTTGGACCAACACTTAGACAAGCACTGGCCCGGGGGGTAAAATAAAGATGACCCTCGGGATGCGCGACTCCCAAGGGAAAAAGGCTAGGTGAGGAAAATGTAAAACCAAGGTTGGGCCTTGCTGGAAGAGTTTTATTCAAAGCGAACTGTCAAGGGGGTCCCATAAATCACCCAACCACGTAAGGGACGCAAAATCAAGGAACATAACACCGGTATGATGGAAACTAGGGCGGCAAGAGTGGAACAAAACACCAGGCATAAGGCCGAGCCTTCCACCCTTTACCAAGTATATAGATGCATTAATAATATAAGAGATATTGTGATATCCCAACATAAACATAATCCAACATGGAGCAATCTTCATCTTCACCTGCAACTAGCAACGCTATAAGAGCGGCTGAGCAAAGCGGTAACATAGCCAAACAACGGTTTGCTAGGAAGGGTGACAAAAGTTAGAGGTTCATGGCAAATTTGGGAGGCTAGAAGAGCAACTGAATAGGTAGCGCAGCAAAGCGATAGAACGAAGCAACTAGCATAGCAATGATAGTAATGAGATCCAAGGTGACGGTCATCTTGCCTGAAATCCCGCTAGGAAGAAGAACGAGTCCATGAAGAAGATGAAGCCACGAAGACGAACAAATCCTCACGATCGCAACGACACGGGAACTATCGAGAAGAAGCACACAACATAGTAAACACACCACACATGAACAAGGCATGATGCTCAACCAAGTATGATGCATGACAAGGCTACATGAAGCTACTCATGACAAGAGATGATGCATACAAGAATAACACATCAAAGCAAGTTTAAATAAGGCCGGAAACAACCTATAACAATTCCGGTAAGTCCTCATATGCAAATTTCGAAATTGGTCCAGATCTGAATAAACCTTATGTTCAAGTTGTTAAACAGCAAGTTAAAATGCACCAAGATGATCTACATGAAATTCTAGTCAAGTTACATATAAAGTTCATTAGCTTCGGAGCTACGGCTTAGAAGATATGAGCAAAACAAGTTAAACATGGCATTGATGCAAAATGCATCCAAACATCAAGCAAACACCTCAAAACAAGGATGCAACAAGGTAATATGAAACTACATGCAAAACTAAGCAAGTTACATAAAGAGCACACTCAAAACGGAGTAACGGTGCAACACATACACTTCAAACAAGATATAGCAATAATCTGTCCAAAACAGCAACTAGGCATCTTACAAGCATCATGAACATATGCTACAACACCCCAACATGAAAACAAAAAGCATGGACGTGATGTAAAGGTAAAGCATGACAAAACATCAATACTGAGCTATCTCCAAAAAGCAGTATAACATGCTCAAAAGGACATGGCAAGATTGCAAATAATAACAGTTCACAGACTTAACAGAAAATCACTGGACATGGCAGCAATAACATCAGGTTACCAAGTTTAGAGCTATCAAACAATATGCTACAGGAGCTTATCATGGAAACTAAAGGCATGGCATGAATCTACTAATTGCGTAGAACAAAAGTCCCTTACTGATCACGAGCCAAAAAGGCACAGAAGATATGATGGCACCCATGTAAACATAGCAAGTTTCATATACAGATTCAGACTTGGTGAAAATAACAGTTCATGGTAGAAACAACGATAAGTAGGCATGTTGGTAAGCTTGCACCACTCACCATAGAGCAATACATGGCATGACAAGGTGATAAACATCAAGATGGCATAAATATGAAGCTAAGCATGGAAATAGCATAGTCATAGGGTACATAGATCACTAGCAAAACACAGGGCAATAACGAACTTCATGTTAACAGACTGACAGCAACATTATTTAGCAATTTGAGAGCAAGCTTACAACAAGCTACAGAAGGATATAAATGCAACCAAGGACATGGATGGATAGATAATAACATGTATAACAAAACATCCTTAGTCAACATCTCCAGATTATGCATAGAACTCATGGTGACAGCATGTTTACATGGCATCACAACATAACAGACTCAGACTTAGCAGAAATGACCAAGTCACAGAAATCGGCAACATCACGGAGGCTACTTTGCATGCTTTTGCTAGCCACCATATAGATCACAAAAATACAACACAAGCACCGCTGTAAAGATGGCATGATGTAGTTCCAAACACATGTAGACATGAAACTCATAGGATGCACACACAAAATGCAATAAAAAAGACAAATCACCAAGTTCTGTAAACAGACAGCAGTTAACATCATACAACACTCTTGCAACGATGATTAGGGCGTCAAGATGGACTCAAACACACATGACACAATAGAATTAAATGAAGAGCATCTCATGATGAACATTTCGATATATTATGCACGCAAAACGGAGCTATGTGCAATAAGTTACAGCAGGTCAAAGTGGGCACCAGAATGTATGATTTTAGGGACGCAGAAAATCACCTCGCAGAAAACGGGACGGGGATGACCCGGGACGAGCGGGTGCGGGACGGGGGCCGTGTTTGGTTGGCCGACTTGGTGGATCTGGTCCACCTGGCCGGATCCGGCGAAATCCGGCGACAGGCGGCGATGGCGACGAGGCGCGGGACGGCGCGGGAAGGCGGCGGAGGTCGGGGACGGCGCGGGAAGGCGGCGGAGATGGCCGGCGTCGGGCGGCGATGCAGAGGCGCTCCGGCGGAGGACGGGACGGTGGCGCGGGGTCGGGTGACGGCGGCGGCGGGGCGCCGGCGCGGGGCGCGCGGGGCACGGGGGCGGCCGGGGCTCGTCTCCGGCGACGAGGGACGGGGCGCGAGGCGCGCGCGGAGGCGACGGTGACCGGCGGAGGCTTGGGGAGCCCGGGCGGCGCGGGGTGGTGGTGGTGGCCGGCGATGGCGGCGGTAGGAGGCGCGCGGGCTCGTCCGGGCCCCGATGGGCTCGGGCGGGCCCCGATCTGGGCCGAGAGGGCCGGCGTGGTGGAGGCGCAGGGCTGGCGGCGGAGTGGCGACGTGGCGGCTACCGGTTGGCCCGGGGCGCTGGCTGCGGCGGCGTAGGCCAGTGGGGGCGCGCCACTTGGCGGCGGTGGGTTTGGCCGGCGCGGAAAACAGGGAGGAGGGTGGAGGCTGCGGTAGGAGGTAGGTGGAGGGCTAGGTTTAGGCTAGGGATGTCCAAAAATGGACTAGGGTGTCCATATATAGCAGATTTGCTAAGGTTAGGGGGGTTTTGGAGCCCTCCGATCTCAATCGGACGGTTCCGGACACGAGGGGGCTGGGCTTAGGAGGGATTATTGAGCTGTGAAGAGAGGACTTGGGCTGAGGGGAGAGAAGAGAACTGCAGCCCGGCAACTGTTTCCGGAGACCGAAAACGTCCGACGATAGACCGGGTATACTGCCGCTACAGTTATCCGTTGGGGCATCAAACGGACTCCGAATGCGATGAAACTTGACAGGCGATCTACCTACACCATAATAAGACCGCACGCCAACTTTCATCCCATTCTGTCGGGGATATACCCCGCGGTATGACCCGGCCAGACTTGGCGACTCACCAGAGACCTGGCTAGTGCTTGGCGACTCACTGGTGATCCGCCCGAACATGGCGATTCACAGGTAACCCGCCTGGACATTGTGACTCACTGGAGACCCGGCGGGCGGATCAGACGGACGACAAGGCCCAAGGCCCAGCAGGCTGGCTTATACTCTGGTGGGCCGGCTTAAGGAGGAAGGGATGACGAATATTTCCTTTACGAGGAAGCAAGACCCAGACTTGTATTCAACTTGTAAGAAAAGATGGACTAGTCCTAGTCCTACTAGGACTCCGCATAAAACCCGCCCCTCTAACTTATATAAGGAGGGGCAGGGCACCCGAAAGAGGGAGAGGAAAGAAGAAACAATCTATAGGGCTAGACACCGAGAGCCGGTTCCCGGCGACTCTCCCGTGATCATAATGAGACCTAGCCTCAAACAGCATGTAGGATTATTACCGGATGATGTTTCCCGGGGCCCGAAGCTGTCTAAATCCTTGTCTTGTGTTGCGTCTCTCGATTCCGCCCAACCCCTCTCAAGCTACCGCATAGATGCGTTGGCCTCGCGACTAAGTCCTCACACTAGGACATCTGCCATGACAATTCCACAACAGTTGGCGCCCACCGTGGGGCCAGGCGCACGGTGGTGATGAGTTCTTGGAGGGATCTTTTTCTCAAGGATCGAGAAGTCCATGGTTAGCCGGGTAAAGAAGAACCGGTACTGGACAAATCTCAGACAGGCCTGACAAAATCAGCATTTTTATGGTCAAAATTGTGGTAAATCTTTGGAACAGCAGACGGAAGATCGCGATCAAGAGATTATGGATCCGTGCGCGCCGCCGCACATGACCCGTAAGGCAGATTGATTCGGGTGCGCTACTGTAAAATTAAAGCGTGATTGAGCTGTCTAAAGATCCACAGGAGTTTTGGTTTTCCATTGGATCGCTGATCCGGATAGCCGCCGTAAATTGCTACAACAACAACCAAAGCAAGGCAAGTCCCGAGGCAATCGAGCGTTGTAGTAGCAAATTACAGGGTATTTGACTGGTTGGTTTACTGCTCGTTACCGGAATCGAAAACGGTCCGGATTGGACTAGCGTAAAAAAGGAGAAATCAATCTGTGGCAAAGATTCCCGATGGGAAAGAGCTCTGGGCCCAAGGTAAAGAATAAGACATTGCCATGAGCTAGTAGTGCTACCACCTGACATATGGATTAGGCACGCAGACTCTCAATGCATGGTTATTTGGACATCGTACAGTGCAAATTTAATGTCTGGTCACAAGCACACGCATCAACCATCCAGTCCACATGATTGCATCCGAAAAGAACAAAAGCAAGGACACCTGCCTTCAGCCGCCGCTGCAGTTTTCCCCTCGTCAGCGTCACTTCTGATTTCACCAGCCTGTCGCTCGCATGCTGACTGCTGCCGGTCCGTCAGTCGCTATCGCCGCGTCTGAGTCGCCCCCTACTCCATTGACCCGACGTGACTGCGAGCCACGAGCCGCCCGCGGCCTCCTCAAGTATCTGCGGTCTCTGCACTCTGTTCGGCCCACAGCAGCAGCTCTGCCCCGCGCCATCTAGCCACTGCTGCTTTTCGCGGCATCGAGCCGACTTGTTCCACTGTTGAGTCGCCGCCGGGTCGATCTCCTGCCTTGGAGCCTCTCCGTATTAATTTGATGGTCAAGAGGACCTGGAGACAGGGTCGGCGTACAGAGCTGTCGTCCGGATACATCAGGTGATATTTATCCTATATATTGTTTGTTCAGTGCATGTTAATTTCTTTATGCACACAACTACTCCCTCTCTGTATTTTGTATACGCATGACAATTATTTCCGCCATTACACCATAGATGCGCATTTGGCTGTGTCGCGCAGCTTCACAGATATGTGAGTCGCGGTCCAGATTGCATCAACACACCGGCCGACTTGCCCGTCCGCGCCGCCTTACAAACGCCACGGACGATTCACCCGTTCGCCCCCGCGACCGGTTCACGCGTCCACACCGGCTTACAACACCACGGACGACTCGCCCGTCCGCGCCGCCTTACAAACGCCACGGATGATTCACCCGTTCGCCCTCGCGACCGGTTCACGCGTCCACACCGGCTTACAACACCACTGACGACTCGCCCGTCCGCGCCGCCTTACAAACGCCACGGACGGTTCACCCATTCGCCCTCGCGACCGGTTCACGCGTCCACACCGGCTTACAACACCACGGACGACTCGCCCGTCCGCTTTCGCGGCCGACTCACCCGTCCGCACTGGTTTACAAACGCCGCGGCCAACTCATCCGTCCAACAAAAAATACCAGGGGCTATCCTTTCTATGTATTTTTTCAGCACATATTAAATCATCCGAGCAAAACTACTTTGCCCTGTTGTATTTTGTATGCAGGGAAATTACCCGTCGCAAAGTGGCATTATACCGCGGAGATGGAGACACGCCAAACGTTATTTGGCACAGGTGGTTGTCCTTACTCAACGGATTCCCGCACCGGCTTACAATGCCGCGGCCGACTCTCCCGCTCGCACCGGTTTACAGTGCTGCGGTTGACTCACCTGTGATTAACTTCATGGCGGATTACTTCCGGCCTAGACACATCAGGTGTTATTTCTCCTATGCATTTTCTTAGTATACTTTAATTACTATGTGCACAACTACTCTGCTCTACGGTATTTTTGTATGCAGGAGAATTATCCGTTACAAAGTGGTGTTATGCCACGGAGGCACGTTTGGCGGTACCGCGCGGCTTCATGGACTGGTGTGTCATGGTCCGGATTACATCAACGTGCCGGCCGACTCGCCCGTCCGCGCCGCATTGCAGCACCACAAACGACTCGCCCGCCCGCCCTCGCGACCGGTTCACGTGTCCGCATCGACTTACAACGAGGAGGACAATTTGCTCGTCCGCACCGGCTTACAATGCCGCGGCCCATTCATCTGTCTGCTCCTGCGGCCGATTCACCCCCCGCGGCCGACTCACCCGTCTGCACCGGCTTACAGTGCCGTGGCCAGCTCATCTGTTGCCCGGGCGAATCAGGTGATATTCATCCAAGTTTGTTCTTAACACATAGTATTTTTGTCAAAGAGCAGTTTATCTTTGCCTCGGTCTGCACTATTGTTGATGCAGGACATTTGTTCACTACGTCAAAACAAACATGGTTGACTCGCCTGCGCCGGTTTATAGCGCCGCAGCCGGTTCATCTGTTTGAGCTGCCTCTGACGCGGCGGTCGTCTTTTCCATCTGTCTATTGCGGCCGGGTCTACATCGACACACCAGGACTGCACCTGTCTGCATGAGCGGATTATTGAATATGAGCAAGTCACTGCTTGGGAAGCCCGGTTTTTCTTCCAACAGCTTGGAGGAAAATTGTCATGTGTTATCAGCTACCGTCGGCATTGGACGGCTCAATGGGCATGCGCACAAGTCTCCGCCTCTACAGTTTGGTTAACTTCAAAACATCCAGTTGGAAGGAACCATTGGCCGAGTTGCTGACACGGCTCATACGGGATCATTTATAACCCGCCGCAGTCACCTCAACCTTCTGTGGATTCACATCGCACTGTCAACACCAATGATATACCCCTTATGCTATGGTCAATATGGAGAATCTCAAAGCCAACTCCTCGAGTCGTCTTGAGACTCGGGGGCTACATTGATATGACTCGGCATCATTGGTCGGTTTCAATGCATTCAAGAACTCTGGGTCGTTGGAGGGAATGATAACCCGGTTCCGGAGGCTACTACCATATTGATGAAAATTTAAAGGCCGTCAGAAAATTGCCGGTTCAAAATAAAGATTTTGGTTTAAAATCCGGTTCAAGAGATATCTCTCTCCCGCAAAGTTTTGAAGCTCTCAAACCCGGTTCAAACATCCAGCTCAAGGTAAATTTATATCTTACAAAGCTTTGGAGCTCTCAATATCCGGTTTACAAATTTCCGGTTCAAAAAGAAGTTATCTCTCGCAAAGTTTGAGTTCTCAGGAAAAATTAAAGGGACCAAAGAGAGTCTGTTACAAAGCACAACTCAAATATAGGTACCCTGCTTTAATGACCATTGGGAGCTGATCGTATTCGAATTTAGCTTAACCCTTTTGGTGTGACCCTGATCGTATTTGAATCAGAGTTGTTAAATATTCTCATGATCACTAGGGGGTTTCCTGTTCAAACATAGGTCGTATTTGAACCAAAGAGAACATAGCTGTCGGTACCCTCTTGATCGGCACACTGCCGAGCTCACTAGGGGGCTTCTTGATCGTATTCGAATCATAACTCAACCCCTTTTGGGAACCGATGTGGATCGTATTCGAATCAGCGTCGTTAAACAACTCTCAAGGTCATTTGGGGGCTTCCTGTTCAAACATAGATCGTATTCGAACCAAAGAGAACATAGCTGTCGGTACCCTCTTGATCGGCAACGCCAAAGCCACTAGGGGCTATATGATCGTATTCGAATCTTAGCTTAACCCCTTTGGGACGATTTTCTGATCGTATTCGAATTAGAAGCCTCAAAATTTTTGAAGTCTCTTTTTGCAAACAAATTTTGGATTTTATTTGAAGCTCCTTTTCCTATCTAAAGTGTATATGAGTGGTTGCTATTCAACCCGGCTTGATTTTCGATGATAAATCGCCAGTTTATGACAATCATCATCTATGTGGAAGCATTGGCTTCTAAGGATTGGGTTATCACCCTTACTGCACAGGTCACATAAACCGGCAGTAAAAAATTCAATATCACAGGTATAATATTATTATTATAGTTACGTTTCAAAGTTATGATTCATAACAGGCTTATCTGTGACTCCTTGTTACACATCAATGGTTATATGTGAGATATTATGACCCGCCCTGCGGTAAACCGCCAAGGGATCTTGTGATCTAATTATGTGCAGGATAAGACTACATTTGGGTGGTTACCCGTCCTGGTTCTTGACGTTAAGTCGCCAGGGCATATGTTGTTTAAACTCTGCAGGATTTACAGAGCTATGACTTACATAAATGATTAAATTCAAGCCCATCATCAAAGATTGAAATTGGTGTCTCAAAAGGGTTATCAATTCTTGATTTTCTCAAAGGCTATATAAGCCGTCGGGTTGTACAAATTCCGGCTTACAATGGAGGCGTATTAAATCGCCATCGGCCAAGAGCCGCCGGGTATTTAAACTCCGGATTGACTTATCAACAGATGAGGTATTCAAAGTCACTTTGGCGCAATGGTTATTATTTTATCAATGGATATGATTTATTCTACAATGGAAAGAATAGTCCCGAGTCGCTGCAGGCTTACGACCCGGCACTTGGGGGCTACATTATTTAAATTGAGATCACATCAAATATGCAAGTCCCATGTCACTGCCAGCAGGCACCATGGCACTTGGGGGCTAATGCAAAGTCATTTTTTGCTCATCTTATTGAAGACCCGACTCATCACATTATAATGAGCCGGCCCTTGGGGGCTACCAATTGCTCCTGTCAACAATTCAAGGTACACAAGCATTAATCCATTATATTGAACGATCCACTATTCAGTTGGTAGAGTACAAAGCTCTTAACCTAGTGGACATGGGTTCAGGCCCCATGGTGGAGATTATATTATATGATGTTATTATCAAAGTCCCAGCTCAGTATTATCTTACTAAGCCGGCCCTTGGGGGCTACACTCGTTGAAGTTTTCATGAGCATAAGGCAATTACAAGTCCCAGGTTGCTGCAAGCATGACAACCCGGCACTTGGGGGCTACAGGTGATATGCATATAAGGGAGAAAAATCTTCAAATTCTCAGTTTGGAGTAGACCAGATTAACCCGGTGTCTGCAACAGTCATGACCCGGCATCATTTATTTATAACCCGACAATTTTGGCAATCATAAATCGGCAAGATCTACATCTTTAAGCCGGCTGAATATCAGTTGAATATTTCAAGACCAATATTTTTGTCAAGTCAGAGTTTTGGAAACCGACTCAAATGGATTATTTCGTATAATATTTCTTTGTAAAGAGCCAATGTCAGCAAATGGATTATGAAGCTGGCTTATTGACCCGGATATTCCAGGAGAAAATGTCAAGGACTGAAGGATGATCAGGTGCCGGCTTACAAGAATATTTAACCTGGAGCACAACCTGTCAAATTTGTTCTTGAGTTATTTTGCAGGATCAGTTCAAAATGGATAAATCCAAATTAAATTGGGGGCTAATGTCGGGGATATACCCCGCGGTATGACCCGGCCATACTTGGCGACTCACCAGAGACCTGGCTAGAGCTTGGCGACTCACTGGTGATCCGCCCGAACATGGCGATTCACAGGTAACCCGCCTGGACATTGTGACTCACTGGAGACCCAGCGGGCGGATCAGACGGACGACAAGGCCCAAGGCCCAGCAGGCTGGCTTATACTCTGGTGGGCCGGCTTAAGGAGGAAGGGATGACAAATATTTCCTTTATGAGGAAGCAAGACCCGGACTTGTATTCAACTTGTAAGAAAAGATAGACTAGTCCTAGTCCTACTAGGACTCCACATATAACCCGCCCCTCTAACTTATATAAGGAGGGGCAGGGCACCCGAAAGAGAGGAAAGAAGAAACAATCTATAGGGCTAGACACCGAGAGCCGGTTCTCGGCGACTCTCCCGTGATCATAATGAGACCTAGCCTCAAACAGCATGTAGGGTTATTACCAGATGATGTTTCCTGGGGCCCGAAGCTGTCTAAATCCTTGTCTTGTGTTGCGTCTCTCGATTCCGCCCAACCCCTCTCAAGCTACCGCATAGATGCGTTGGCCTCGCGACTAAGTCCTCACACTAGGACATCTTCCATGACAATTCCACGACACATTCTGAGAACATTTTTCGGCCACTCACGAGACAAGGTCTGAGAGGGGCGACGGGTGCGGCGAGTGTGTCGGAACACGAATCTGACAACGGGGAAAAAGACCGGATGCAAGTTTTGCAAAACATGATGATGCAATGCAGTTGATGACATGGCAAAATGCAACACGCAAGCAAACGACATGGCAACAACGACGAATAACTGGAAGACACCTGGCTCATCGGATCCGGGGCGTTACATGTAGTCAGGTGTTTTTTGGTGATGTAAATGTTACATCTACCGCTTTTTGGTCATGTATTTTACATCATCTATTAGAGATGCTATTAGAATCCCACTTGAGATTAATGATGTATGTCTTGTACTGCTTTAGCCTCGACGTCTTACGGCTCATCGGAGCTGCTCCAACGACGGAACCATCCATCACAACAGAGCAGTACCCTAGACATCGTCTATAGACGCCTCAGATCTTCCTCCACACCTCCAACAGCCACCTCTGTCGCAACTTCTTCACCGACCAACCCAGTGAGGCTGAGGTCGACACGGCTATGCCAAAGAGGTTGTACACTTGTCGCGTCACTTATTACTCTACATTCATGGGGCTATTTTGGTCAAAGGAAAAAAGTGAAGGAAAAACATAGCAATAGGAAATTTTCCTATGGTACTCTACTATTCAATTATTCATGCATTTGGTTGAAAGGAATGGAGCAAAACATCCACGTGGACCTACTTTTCAAAATCCTATGCATGAAAATAAGACTAAGTGCATTAGTGGCAGAATAACATTCTAACTGTACACATTTTCATATGGTTTCACTTTAATTTGGCCAGGTTTCTTTGCATTCCTCTGTTCTTCCGATTCATGTGAACCAAATACCCAAGTTGACATAAATCCTGTGTTTACAAATGCTCTGTTTCGCACATGCATTCCTAACCTATCCTGGTGTTTTTCCTATCCCCGCGTTTTTAGAATCCCGCAAGCCAAAGGAGCCCTTACAGAATTACTTCAGTTACAGATAGGTGTCGAAGAAAACTTTGTGTGGTTTGTCCTGTTGCTTCCGCGACGTCGTCCACCTCACCTGAGCTGCTCCATCGACAGAAGCATCAACCCTACCAGACATCACGACTGCTGACCGTCTTTCGCTGCCTTAGATCTCCTTCCCTGCAGCCGACAACCATCGCAACTGCATCACCATCATCGACTCAGCAGATGGACCTGAGGAGTACACGGGTCCGCAAGAGAGGTCGCACTCTTTAGTTTCTGCTTATGTTATGCATTGCTTAATATGACCTGCTACTTTATCTTCCTGTTCACCTCTTAGACTCCAAGTCAGGTCCAAATTAATGTTCAATAATGAGTTTTAAAATGCTTCTGGGGCACATATCGAGGTAGCAATGAATAGTGTCTCTGTCTATTGTCTGGTTCACCTAGGGTATGTCTATGATGTTCATCTTGGGTGAGAAACAAACATTATGTTCATCTTGGGTGGGAAACAAATAGTACAGCAATCATCAACTGTCTTTTTATTAAATTAAAGCTATCATCAGCCTGCTATCATTTTTTATCTATCCACTGGTTGTTACCATCACTCTAGATTTCTGCATGCTCTCCTTACATAATCTTACTATATTTTTTTCGTATGCATGTCAGATATTGTACACAGTCATGCTGAACATGTAGAGAAAAAGAGAAGAGTTTTGCGCGGCAATATAATGTCATGCAGACATCACTCCATGGTGGGTGCAATGACAAACCCTCCCCCTCCTCCGGATTGTAATCCAGAGGAAGATATATGTTCAGAGGTGGATTCAGATGGAGCTGACCACTCCTATTTACCCTCGGGGTGTTTGCTCTAACTTGCCATGATGATGTTGGTCATATCATATATGTCATATGCTTAGTTTAGACATGTTCTGTAATGCCACCTATTTAGTTTCTATATCATATATGTGAACTATACAATCTCATCTTTTTTAGCCAGCCACAATATATGTGAAATATGCAATGCCATCCTGTTTAGCCAGGCACCATATATTTCAATTATATCTTGCCATTCCTTTTCTTCAATACATTTCCATTTGTCGACAATGTTTGTAAATTCAACTACTCTTCCTGTGAATCAGCCATTTGAGTGGATGATGGAAAAATCTAGAGTGAAAACAAGGTCTTCAGAGCAGACAGTGCTACCTGTCGAAGCAGTTCTCTTGCTGGGTCCAGATAGCTCCTCAAAGATGGATTCGAAGACAGATGACCAGTCCTATTCCCCCACCAAGGTGTATGCTCTAACTTGGCATGGTTATACTGCTCATATCATGCATATGGTGTCTTGCGTTGCATAGTTTAGACATCATATACACAATATTCAACACCATGTTCTTAGTTCAGACATCATATATGTGAATGCCATCTGCTTAGTATATAAATCACATATGTAAATTATATCATGCGATCTTGATTACTTAGATAACATGTATGTAAATTATGTCATGCAAACCTGTTTACTAAAGACATCATATAATTATCTCATGCCATTATGTTTAGTTAGTGATCATATCTTTGAATTATGTCATGCTATGCTATCCACTTAAGATAGACATCATATATGTGAAATTATGTCATGATATCAATATATATGTGATCTATTTCATGCCCTCTTTTTTCCACATTATCTTTTGCATCTGTCTCTCATACAAGGTATGTACATTCAACTACTTTTCTTGTTTATCAGTCATTTGAATTGGAGGGGGTGATGGCAGTATCTAGCTGAGTAAAAACACAGCCTTCAAATAAAACAGTGCTACCTCTTGGTGGAGATAGCACCCCAGTTGTACATGCACAAGAACCAACCCTACCACACATAACGCAGACTCTCGCAGATTGTACCCCTACTCCGATGGACAGAGAACCAACTTCACCCAATCTAACCCCAACCCCAGCAGATAGTAATCCAGTTCTAGTTCACAAAGCACCTTCTCCAACACAGAGCTCCCAAAAAACAGCAGTTAGTAAGGCAGCTCTAGTACCCAAAGCGCTAGGACTACCACGGTGAACCCTGACTCCACCAGTTAGTATAGCTATTCCCGTGAACGAAGCACAACTAGCATCTATCACATTTGATGTTGTTAAATCCTATGTGCATTGTCGGTGCAACAAACATTCGCGTTTGTCAACCGAGCTCATGCACAGGCGTACTGACGGTCTTACATCCAGCACCAATGCATGACACAAGATCGAGCCAGAGAAGTCACTCTTCATGAGATCAAGGAGAGAATTAAGAAGAACAAGCATCAGAAGGATATCAACTTGGAAAGGCCTCCCTAGCCAGGCAGGAGGGCCTGGTCAGGTTGAGACCGCACCCGAGGCCAAGCCCAGACTCGCCCAACAGGCTTGCTGGGGCCGCCTAGATCAAACCCCCTCCACCTCATCGCACCCAAGTCACTTATCAGTGCGGTGTCAAGATACTAAACAACCAGGTGGATCCTATTAGGCACATGGCAGCATCAAAGAGAAGGGATAAGCTTTATTGACACCCGTCCAGGAGGCGTGTCAAGCTGATGAGAAGGGGTGGATAAGAGGCGCAGCAAGCTTGCCGAGATTCACCCTCGACACAACACCTAGCAATGCATTTAATGCACTTTGTCCTGACTGCCAGAGTTAGGTATGATAGCACTGTTAGCTATCTAATCACACCCAAATGACCGTTTTGCCATTGTGGTCACCCCTTAACCTATAAAAGGAGGCCCGAGGCAACCTAGCAAAGGGTTTGAACACTTCGACCCCCAAACATTTGTAAGTTCACGTTGCTTTCCCCAAGGCATCCTTGCTGGGACAAAGCGCGTCGAGCCTTCCTCCACCTCCAAATCAATCTACTAAAGCAGGAGTAGGGTTTTAAACTACAAAGCAGCCCGAACCTGGGTAAAACCTGAGTTGTCCATCGCGTGTGGTGTCCTATTACATCTACTCTTTGTGCAATGCGACTGTCCCCATGCCAACCCACAAAGGGGTGAAGGAAATATGCCCTAGTGGCAATAATAAAGTTGTTATTTATATTTCCTTATATCATGATAAATGTTAATTATTCATGCTAGAATTGTATTAACCGGAAACTTGATACATGTGTGGATACATAGAAAAAACACAGTGTCCCTAGTAAGCCTCTGCTAGACTAGCTTGTTAATCAAAGATGGTTAAGTTTCCTAACCATAGACATGTGTTGTCATTTGATGAACGGGATCACACTAGCTTGTTAATCAAGGATGGTTAAGTTTCCTACTAGACTAGCTTGTTAATCAAAGATGGTTAAGTTTCCTAATCAAAGATAAATGTTTATTATTCATGTTAGGAGAATGATGTGATGGACAAGACCCATTCGTTAGCTTAGCATAATGATCATCAAGTTTTATTTCTATTGCTTTCTTCATGTCATACACATATTCCTTTGACTATGACATTATGCAACTCCCGAATACCGAAGGAATACCTTGTGTGCTATCAAACGTCACAACATAACTGGGTGATTATAAATATGCTCTACATGTATCTTCGAAGGTGTTTGTTTGTTTGGCATAGATCGAGATAAGGATTTGTCACTCCGAGTTTCGGAGTGGTATCTCTGGGCCCTCTCGGTAATACACATCATAAGAAGCCTCGCAAGCAATGTGACTAATTAGTTAGTTGCGGGATGATGTATTATGGAACAAGTAAACAGACTTGTTGGTAACGAGATTGAATTAGGTATGAAGATACCGATGATCGAATCTTGGGCAAGTAACATACCGCTGACAAAGAGAATTACGTATGTTGTCATTGCGGTACGACCGATAAAGATCTTCGTAGAATATGTCGGAACCAATAGGAGCATCCAGGTTCCGCTGTTGGTTATTGACCGGAGAGGTATCTCGGTCATGTCTACATAGTTCTCGAACCCGTAGGGTCCGCACGCTTAACATTCGATGACGATTTTATATTATATGAGTTATGTGATTTGGTGACCGAATGTTGTTCAGAGTCCTAGATGAGATCACAGACATGACGAGGAGTCTCGAAATGGTCGAGAGGTAAAGATTCATATATAGGACGATCATATTCGGACACCGAAAGTGTTCTGGGGGTACCGAGTACATATCGGGTCACCGGAAGGGGTTCCGGGCTTCCCTCGGCAACTACATGGGCCTAATGGGCCAATAAAGGGATAGACCAGCCCCTAGGGGGCTGGTGCACCCCTTGTAGGCCAAAATAAGGGGGAAGGAAAGGGGAGAAGAGAGAAAGGAAGGGTAGGGATTCGGCCTCCACCTTCCTTCTCTCCTCCCTCCTCTTTCCTTCCCCCTCCATATGAATATGGAAGGGGGGAGGCCGAATTGGGAGGCGCCCATGTAGGATTGCTCCTACTTGGGGTGCCCCCTTGGCTGCCTCTCCTCCCCTCCAACCTATATATATGAGGGGGGCACCGCTAGAACACACAACATCGATTCCTAGCCTTGTGCGGCACCCCCCTCCACAGTTTACGCTCCGGTCATATTGTCGTAGTGCTTAGGCGAAGCCCTGCGCGGATCACTTCACCATCACCATCACCACGCGGTCGTGCTGATGAAACTCTCCCTCGACACTTTGCTGGATCAAGAGTTCGAGGGACGTCATCGAGCTGAACGTGTGCAGAACTCGGAGGTGCCGTACATTCGGTGCTTGATCGGTCACAAGTATAGGGGATCAATTGTAGCTCTTTTCGATAAGTAAGAGTGTCGAACCCAACAAGGAGCAGAAGGAAATGACAAGTGGTTTTCAACAAGTAATGTCTGCAAGTGCTGAAATTGTAAGTAGCAGAGTAGTTTGATAGCAAGATAATTTGTAACGAGCAAGTAACGATAGTACTAGCAAATGTGCAGCAAGGTAGCCCAATCCTTTTGAGGCAAAGGACAGGCCAAAATTGTCTCCTATGATAAGCAAAGCGTTCTTGAGGGTACACGGGAATTTCATCTAGTCACTTTCACCATGTTGGTTCGATTTGTGTTCGCTACTTTGATAATTTGATATGTGGGTGGACCGGTGCTTAGGTGATGTTCTTACTTGAACAAACCTCCTACTTATGATTAACCCTCCCGCAAGCATCCGCAACTATGAGAAAAGTATTAAGAATAAATTCTAACCATATCATTAAAATTTTGGATCCAATCGGTCCCTTACAGAATAGCGCATAAACTGGGGTTTAAGCTTCTGTCACTCTCGCAACCCATCATCTAATTGCTACTCCACAATGCATCCATTTAGGCCCTAATATGGTGAAGTGTCATGTAGTCGACGTTCACATGACACCACTAAGGGAATCACAACATACATACTATCAAAATATTGAACACATATCAAGTTCACATGATTACTTGCAACATGATTTCTCCCGTGACCTCAAGAACAAAAGTAACTACTCACAAATGATAATCATGCTCAAGATCAGAGGAGTATTAAATAGCATATTGGATCTGAACATATAATCTTCCACCAAATAAACCATATAGTAATCAACAACAAGATGTAATCAACACTACTAGTCACCCACAAGCACCAATCTATAGTTCCGGTAACAAGATTGAGCACAAGAGATGAACTAGGGTTTGAGATGAGATGGTGTTGTTGAAGATGTTGATGGAGATAGCCCTCCCCAAGATGGGAGAGTTGTTGGTGATGATGATGACGATGATTTCCTCCTCCGGGAGGGAAGTTCCCCCGGCGGAATCGCTCCGCCGGAGGGCAAAAGTGCTCCTGCCCAAGTTCTGCCTCGAGATGGCGGCGCTCCGCCCCGAAAGTCCTCTCCGTATTTTTTCTAGGTAAAAATGACCTATATCCCACAAGATGGGCACCGGAGGTGGGCCTGGGTGAGCACAACCCACCAGGGCGCGCCTGGGCTCCCTGGTGCGCCCAGGTGGGTTGTGCCCACCTGGTGGGCCCCCTCTAGTAGTTATTTGCTCCAATATTCATCATATATTTGATAAAAAATCTCTTTGAAGTTTCAGCTTGTTTGGAGTTGTGCAAAATAGGTGGCCTGTCGTAGCTTTTCCAAGTCCAGATTTCGAGCTGCCGGAATTCTCCCTCTTTGTGTGTACCTTGCATATTATCAGAGAAAAGGCATTAGAATTACTCCAAAAAGCATTATTATGGATAAAAACATCATAAATAGCTGTAGGAAAACATGATGCAAAATGGACGTATCAACTCCCGCTTAGACCTCGCTTGTCCTCAAGCGAAAACCGAAATGGAAAAACATGTCCACATGCTTAGAGAGAGAGGTGTCGATAAAAACAAAATACGGACATAGAAGCATCATGTTCATTATTATAACAGCAACAAAATTAAACATAAGGTTTTAGTCATAGAACTTTTATCATACACTTCTCATGAATAAGTAACAGTTCATCACGCAATCAAAGTATAAAGAAAAAACTCTATTAGAAACCAACAAACTATGTTCTCAGTCAACTTTGCAACTACAATTCATCATCTTTTTAGGAAGGGTCACGTATCGGAGCCTTTAGGCAAGTCCACATATTGAACCATCATATAGTCTTCTATCATTGCTAACACTCACCGCATACACATGAGCAAAACATTTCAACCGGACACATAAGAAGATAGGGGCTTATAGTTTCGTCTCCCAACGTATTCACCTCAAGGGTGATGTCAACAATAATAACTCATGCTACCCATATTCAACCGGACATATGTGCCTAGATCTTTCCTCACCACATGATGCTTGCCAAAGGAGAAAATAAAAAGGAATAGAGAGAAAACTTTGATTCTTTGCATAAAAGAAAATACATAAAAGTAAAATATAGGCCCTTCGCTAAGGGAAGCACAGGTTGCCATGCGCTTATTTGTTTCTATGCTCAACCCCTTAGTGCAAAAGAACGTTACATTGCATTGCCCCTTGTGATAGCAACCTTTATTATGCAGTCTGTCTCTTTTATTCTTCACCATCACAAGTTCGTGCAACGCTCAATTTTCTCTTGAACTAAATGATCTCACACATTTAGAGGCAATTTTTATTGCCTTTTTGCACCGATGGAAACTTACTTGAGGGATCTTGCTCAATCCCTAGCTAGGTATGGTGGAGACTCGAAGATAAGATTTGGGTTTAAGGGTTTTTGGATGCACAAGTAGTATCTCTACTTAGTGCGGAATTTTTGGCTAGAAAAGGTAGGGGGCAAGCACCACATGTTAAAGGATCCATGAAAATATGACTTCTATGTGAATATGAACAAACATAAATCATTAAGTTGTCTTCCTTGTCCATGTCAACAATTTTGGCATATAATATTTTGATGAGGGCTCACAATCACAAAAGATTTCTAGGATAGTATATTTATATGTGAATCTTCACTTCCCTTATTAATTCTTTCATGAGTTGCATCATTGACTAATGTTATGTTTGTCAATCACTAATAAAATTTTCTACTTCTACTTTTCGTTATGTGGTGCCATCACCTACCATAGGATTAGTATATGATCTTCTTGATTTATTTCCTTTGTTTTAATTGCAACAAGAAAGTAAATAAAGCAAAAACTCAAACTAAACTTTAATATATATCTTGCACATGATTACAAGGATAGATCACTAAGCAAACTCTCAAAGAAGAAAGGATCGAACTAAACTTTTATTCATCTAAAGCAAAAGATCGAACTAAAATAAGTAAAGGAAAAAAGATAGTGGGGATGATACGATACCGGGGCACCTCCCCCAAGCTTGGCGAAAGCCAAGGGGAGTGCCCATACCCGATACTCAGTTTGCTTGTGGTGATGAAGATGATGGTGGTGATGAAGATATCTTGTCCTTGGGTTTCCATGGCAGAGGCTCACCGCTATAAGAGGAGGAGTGAGTCTCACGGGTCCTGCAACTAGCAGCCAAAGTCATACCTTTAAACCTTGCCTCATATTCAAAGACTTGGTTTTGTAGATCATAGATCTAGCTCTGGACGAAGTTGATTTGCTCGTTGAGGGTGAAGACGATGTCCTTCGTAGACTTGCCATCCACCTTGAGATCATGGGTGTAGTCCGCGATCATGAGGTGATTGGCATTGAGTCCACATTCCACCATCCCCTTGCACCGAAGGACGTCCTGCTCCGTAGCCTCAAGCCTAGCCTCCACGACTCCCTTCCCCTTAGGACCTTGCACATCGCTGAAGTGCAGCACCCCCTCATGCATCTGGATAGCCTGAGGGTGCTGTATCACCTCCCGCAGATATGGGTTGATGACGTTCTCGAAGAACTTGTCCTTGGAGGAGCATGGAGCGGCCATGGTAGATTGGATCTGTTAGAAAACAGCAAGGAAAGGAAAATAGAAGATTTCTCCATGATACGGTGATTAACAGGTTCGGGGAGTATATAAAGATTTTTTTATCTTGGGGAACAAGCAAACTGTAGAAAAACGGAGTCCAAGAGGTGTCCTAGGTGGGCACAACCTACCAGGCGCGCCCTAGTCTCTTGTGCCCACTAGGGTACGCTTCCTGGAAGTTTCTTATTTTCCTATTTTGCTAAATATTCCAAAACTGACAAAAAATATTTTTGCGGATTTTTGGAGTCCGTTTACTTACCGCATCACATACCTCCTTATTTTCACGATTCTGGAGTGTTCCAGAAGGACTCTTTTATGTGTTCTTCCAGTGTCAAAGTTTGGATAATATTACTTTCAACATTAATGGGCGTACCTGAGATATAATGTTTTATTTGTTGCCCATTGACAACCTTTGGGTTAGTACCTTCGGTATTATTTATTTGATGGCTCCAGACCGATAAACCTCCTCGATGACATATGGGCCTGCCCATTTTGGGAGGAGTTTTCCTGCAAAGAATCTGAAACGAGAGTTGTACAAAAGAACATATTCTCCGACTTTAAACTCGCGCTTTTGGATTCTCTTGGCATGCCATCTTTTAACTTTTTCTTTGAATAATTTTGCATTTTCATAAGCTTGAGTTCTCCATTCATCTAATGAGCTAATATCAAATAACCTCTTTTCAACGGCAAGTTTCAAATCATAATTGAGTTCTTTGATTTCCCAATATGCTTTATGTTCTAACTCAAGAGGCAAATGACAAGCTTTTCCATGAACCATTTTATAAGGAGACATACCCATAGGATTTTTATATGTTGTTCTGTAAGCCCAAAGTGCATCATCTAATTTCTTAGAACAATTCTTTCAGGACCTATTAATAGTCTTTTGCAAGATTAATTTTATTTCTCTATTCCTAAGTTCAACTTGACCACTAGACTGAGGATGATAAGGTGATGCAATTATATGGTTAACATCATACTTGGCAAGCATTTTACGGAAAGCACCATGAATAAAGTGTGAACCACCATTAGTCATTAAATATCTAGGTACTCCAAACCTTAGTAAAAATAACTTCCTTAAGCATTTTGATAGAGGTGTTGTGATCAGCACTACTAGTTGGAATGGCTTCTACCCACTTAGTAACATAATCAACAGCAACTAAAATATGTGTATACCCATTAGAGGAAGGAAAAGGTCCCATGTACCCCAGACATCAAATGGTTCAACAACAAGTGAATAATTCATAGGCATTTCTTGACGCTTACCGATATTACCTATTCTTTGACATTCATCACAAGATAAGACGAACTTATGGGCATCCACTACAAAAAAAGACACTTCCGTGATGATACGTGTTTGTCACAATAGGTCATGTTTTCTTTCATGCATGTACATCCATGAAAAATTTATGATAGAATCAAGATAGTCATACATGTGCTGTCGTAGAAGTGTTCCATGACATTACCAAAATTATCATCACGGAAGTGTCCACTTCCATGACGATAAATCGCGCGTCATGGAAGTGCTTTCGTCAAGGGTGACCGACACGTGTCATCCACCGTAACGGGATGTCGTTAAGCTATCGGGTCCGATTTTGGATCCGATAACCCGCTAACAGCCCGGACCAAAGAGGATTTTCCGCGTGTAAAATTCTCATTGGCCGGAGGAAACACATGTTGGCTCACCGTTGGGACAGATGTCATCCATTCATTGGACAGGAGGCGCCTATGATACGTCGACATGTGGCACGGCCCAACAGAGGCCCATTCCGGTGAAAAGGCCGGCATGTTTGACTTGGTCAAAAGGTAACGGGCTGGCCCACGGAAAGCCTGTTAACGGCCTGTTCGTATATATCCCATTTACGGCCCGCTAACTCACGGCCCGTTACGGCCTATCCAAATTAAGCTCAGCAGCTTCATCTCGGCCGTCCAATATGATTCCAGCCCGTTGTTACTTCCGGCCCATGTATGGCCCATGATGTCTTTCGGCCCATACAAGACCATTTGTAAGTCTTGGCCCATTAACGGCCCGTGGTGAATCTGGCCCGCGATGAACAGTGTACCCCTTTATACCCATTAACGGCCCATTATTCCAATGGGCCGTTTCCAGCCCGTGTTATCTTTCGGCCTTCTCAGGGCCCATTTATTCTTGGGCTCATTTCCAGCATTCGGTTACTTACGGCCCGTCATTGGCCTTTTCTGCCCGTGGGCCAAATTCAGCCCGCGGTTACAATCGGCCCGTTTGCGGCCCGTTACTCTGTTGGGCCGTTTTCATAATGTCATCAAATACGGCCGATTAACGACGGCCTGTTATTGTCGGCCCATGAACAGACGATTCCAAATCCAGCCCGTTTACGGCCCATAATGCGGTCTGTTACTGGCTCATGTTTGGCCTATCGATCATACGGCACGTAGAAGGCCCATTGATGCTACGGCCCGTAGAAGTCCCATTGATGCTACGGCCCATAGAAGGCCCATTCTTTCTACGGCCCTAAGAAGGCCCATTGTTTCTACGACCCGTAGGAGGCCCATGGTAACTACAGTAAATATGTAGCCCATGGTTATTGTGGCCTAGTTTTAAAAAATAGGTTATTGTGGCCACTAGCAAACCGCGGAAAAAGAACTGCACTGACTACAAGCAAACAAATAAACAAGACAACAAGGAAATAAATAAGCAAGCAACTTACGCTAGGCTATCACGGCTATTACACATATTACATCCACTGGGCATCAAAGTTCGCCACAGTGCAAATATAGGGAACACAGCAGCATATCATATACACTGGTTGTCAAAGTTGGCGACCAGTGCAAATAAACGCCGCAACAAAACAAGTCCAGAACTGAAACCACTTCAGAAGAGGTCAAGAAACAATATCCTGGGTACCCATAATGCTGGCAAGATGCTTAGCAAGCTTATTAACTTTCTCTTGTTTGGCTCTTAAATCCTCCAGCACTTGCTGTTGGACCAGAAAGTATGCATCTGAATTCTGCAGGGACTTCCTTAGTTCTTCGGCTTCCTATCGCACAACATCTAATCGATGTCTTTCAACTTGAAGTTGAGACTGAAGAAGCCGAACTGATTCAGGCAGCGAGTTCGAAGAGCTGGTGCCTGCAGTAGTAGCCAGTAACTCGAACACGACATCAAGACAAGACTTCGGGGTTGTATCAGTGTCTTCAATATAGTTTTTATCTGCTTTCTTGGAGATCAATAGTGATGTCTCACGATCTTGAACCTTATCTGCATTAATTCCTTTACCATTGCGTAACGGGGTACTCTTCTCCAATATTTTATCCACGTTCTAAAAGAGAAACAAACAAACACATCACAGGTTAACAATGTAGCATATGAAACTCATTTTGGTAAACCAGTTCAGTAGTAAGGTGGATAGGATAACAACATGAAACAAACATATATCTATGTAGTATGGTCACTGTATGGTCTATGTCATTCTAGTTTATGTTGCCAAATCAAGATAGATACAGTTTGAATCATATCTATTTAAGACAAAGCATCATAGACAGAATATAAATGTGGGAAACTACACAAGAATAACAACACTTGTAATGTGCATGGCATGAGAACATAAATGTTTATTCAATTGAAACTGAAATCAACATAGAGCAAGTTACAACAGCAAACACGTTAAAGAAACAGGTTTAAAACATACCTGTTGCGCCATTGGAGTTTCAATTGCATCCTTCAATTTGAAATTAGTTGGTATGAGTAAATACAGTGATGCAAGAGCAAAGTAGTATGAACCATAGCTATGGAACCTGACCTGAGAACAATTGTTCTTCTGCTTTAAGCGTTGACTTGGGGTACGGAGTGGTGGTCCTTGTGCTTTGGGCACTGCAGTTGCCTTACTAACTGCTCGTGTTTGGGTGCTCTGTGGTGGAGATGGTGTTGTGTCAACTGGAACTGGGTTACTATCTGCCGGGGTTGGGGTTAGAAGGAGTGTAGCTGGTTCTCTATCCAACTGGGTAGGGGTACAATCTGCATGAGTCTGAGTTATGTGTGGTGGGGCTGGTTCTTGGGCAAGTACAACCGTGGTTCTATCTGCATCGACAGGTAGCACAATCTTTTCTGAAGACCGTGTTTTCACTCCCACAGATACTGCCATCACCCCCTCCAATTGAAATGGCTGATAAACAAGAAAAGTAACTGAATGTACATACATTGTAAGATAGACAGGTGCAATGGATAGTAGGGAAGAAAACAGGGCATGAAATAATTAACATTTATGTTGCCTAACCAAACAGAAAAGCATGACATAATTTCACATATATGATGGCTAATTAAACAGGATAGCATGACACAATTTCGAATGTATGATGGCTAACTAAATAGGATAGAATGACATAATTCAAAATATGATGACTATGTAAACAGAATGAGATGATATAACTATATTATGTCTTTAGAAAATGGGTTGGCATGCCATAATTCAGATACATGCTGTCTATGTAAACATCTTGGCATGATATAATTCAAATATATGGTTTATATACTAAGCAAGTGAGCAGAGAGCAATCGCATATATGATGTGTCAACTAAGGAGTTGGCATTCAATATTGTGCATACGATAAGCATTGCAATACAACATATGCATGATATGAGTAATATAACCCTGCCAAGTTTGAGCATACACCTCAGGGGGATAATAGTACTGGTCATGTGCCTCTGAATCCTCCTATGAAGAGCTATGTGTAACCAGCAAGATATCTACTTCAGCAGGTAGCATTGTCTGCTCTGAAGACCTTGTTTTCACTCTAGATTTCTCCATCACCAATTCAAATTGCTGATGCACAGGAAGAGCAGTTGAATATACAAACATTGTCAACAAATGCAACGAGAAATACAAAAAAAGGACGGCATGATATAATTCACATATATGACGCTTGGCTAAACAGCATGGCATTGCATAATTCACATATATAATGCCTTGCAACAAGATAGCATTGCATAATTCACATATATAATGTCTGGCAACAAGATGGCATCACATAATTCACATATATGGTAATTAGACACTAAACAGGTGGCCTTCACACAAACCATGTCTAATCTGAGCAAATGACATAGCAATGCAAGATACCATACGCACGATATGAGCAACATTACCCTGCCAAGTTAGAGCATGCACCTCGAGGGGAAATAGGACTGGTCATCTATCTCTGAATCCTCCTCTGAGGAGCTATCCGTAACCAGCAAGGCATGCGCTTCGTCAGATAGCATTGTGTGCTCTGAAGACCTTGTTTTCACTTCAAAATTTTCCATGACCGTGCCGAATGGCTGATGCACAGGAAGAGTAATTGAATGTACTCAAATTGTTGACAAATTTAACACGTAATAAAAAATGATTGCATGATATAATTCACATATAAGATGACTGGCTAACCAGGGTGGCATTGCAAAATTCACATATATGATGCCTGGCTAAACAAGATGGCATTGCATGATTCACATATACGATAAAGAAACTAAACAGATGGCATTGACACAAAGCATGTCTAAACTAAGGAGATGACATATTTGATGTATCCAGTAAGCAATGCAAGGCACCATATGCATGATATTACCAACATCAGCATGCCAAGTTAAAGCGAAGACCTCAGGGGGTAAATAGGAGTGGTCTTCTCCTTCTGAATCCCCCTCGGAACAGTTATCTTCCTCTTGATTACGATCCGAAATGGGTGGAGGGGGCTGCCTTTACGCCCACCATGGAGCGACATCTGCATGAAATTTTATTGCCACGCAAGACTCGTCTCTTTATCTCCACATGTTTAGTTCCATTGTGTACAATAACTGACATGCATAGGAATAAAACATAGTGAGATTATGTAAGGAGTGCATGCACAAATCCAAAGTGAGCATACTGTGGATAGACACAAAACCAATGATAGCGGGCAGATAATAGCTTTAGTTAAAAAATACAGATAATGGCTCCTTTAATGTTTGTTTGCACCTAACATGAAACTCATAGTAGACACCCGAGATTAACCAGATAGTACTGATTGCTGCCCCAATATGTACCCCACAGCCATTTAAAAACTCAAGTTTCAGCATTAGTTTGGACCTGACTCGGAGTCTAATAGGTGAACACGACGATAAAGTAGAATGTCATCATATTAAGTGATGCATAACGTAAGCAGACACGGAAGAGTGCGACCTCTCTTGCGGACCCGTGTAGTCCTCAAGGTAAGCTGCTCAGTTGATGATGGTAATGCAGTTGTCGTGGATGAAGAGAACCGTCTTCCTGCTCACTATAGTGAGGCGGACCAAATGGCTAGGTTCTCATCCACCGGTGGTTGCCGATGCAACAACGATAAGGACATGGTTGCTCTATTAGTGATGTATATCATGATCTTGCATATCTTATACCCTATTCATCACAAGACAAGGTTGCATCATCTTAGGCAACGTCAAAGGTGTCACCATCCTCTGGGTCTTCATGTCCTCATTCCTTGAGGCGGTTTGTTATGTTGGTGTTATCTCGTCGTGGTGTCGCCAAACTTGTGTTCCGAAGATGTGGGTGAGTGTCCGGCAAGGCGTCTTCCTCCTAGATTATCCACGAGGATTACGAGGGATCCAGTGGTCAGGGGCATAAGGGTACTAGCGACCGTTTGCATAAGTTTTGAAGGGAAGAGATCGATAGGGAAAATATACCTTAGTTTTTCAGAAAAACTCAGAGGGGAAGAGAAGTATAGATAATTTTGAAAACTAGTAATAGTTTTGGAAATAGTTTTACCCTAACTAACGACCATGCTATCTAAGGCTTCCTATAGTCAGGATGGCTCTGATACCAGCTCCGTGGGGACCCCGACTCATAAGTCGTGATCACCAAATGCACGTGTACAGTGATCCTAGAGATCAATGCTCACCGAACACACAGAAGCTGAATAACAAGTGTATTACATCCATACACAGCGTCTCACAAAAATTATGACCATTATGGTCAAGTCTTACATAGATAAAAGCCTCAGGGGCTGAACATCAAATAAACTCAAGCAGTGGAAATCTTCGTTGACATCTTGGACCCATGCCATCTGCCTTAACCGTACAGGCATTCTGACTGGGAAGCGTCCTAGCTCGCATGTTCGTCACCGAAGTATTCTTCATCATATCCTGTTCTTTCATGCCTGGCCAATAAAATAACCAGTGGCAAGCCAATGAGTACTTTGAAAGTACTCGCAAGCAACCCGTGATTGGAACAAGGCACAATAATGCAATGATATAGCACTAAGTAGGTAGATTGCAGAAAGCAAGTTTTGAGTGCAATGACATGATCTATCAACCTATAAAGTATGCATCATGGGAGTACAGATATCTGTATGGACAAGTTATAGATATCAACATAAGCAGAGTTGGACACCAATCCAACTTGAACATTGTGTCAAGTCATCTGACTTAACCCAAATAGTTCATCAACACACACACACACACACACACACACACACGCGGTTTGTAAAAATCTGGACGTAGTTTAATCAGCACCACCCAACTATCCTTGACCGTGGACACGGCTATTCGAATAGTTTTACACTCTGCAAAGGTTGCACACTTTACCCACAAGATCCGGGGAACTTTCGTGTCATCCATGACCCGCGGTACCTCAAGTACCTGGGGTAAGCACCCGATCACTATCTTTCCCTAGACGACACTAACATAGAGTCCACTCGATTGGTAGTAACCCCCGTGCCCAACATTTCACATCTTAAAGTTGTGGAGCCTTGCTCCCATATTCATCACATACCACTAGCACAGGGTACCAACGGTGTGTCCGGTGCCCTGTGAAAACAGTCATGGCCGCCCTACCTGGCACGACACCGTCCCAAGAGTGACCTCATGTCACCCCCGTCACTAGTAATGTGGGCACCATGCTAGTATCAACCTAGGTAATCAATAATGCCCTTTCCCATATAACGGTAGAGTGGTTGCGCATGTAAGGTTGGGACAGTCGACAAATCTTAAATCTAATCTGTTTTCGAAAACACTCACACACAACTTGCTTCGGTACACCACTTCTTTATCAAGTGGTAACCTAGCTCACCATCTCCCTCGGGCATTAGTGGCACCCGACGGGGTTTTTGAGAAGTCTTTGAAAACAACTTGGTTTCCTTCACCATGCATATACCCATCCCATTTGCGTAGCAGCTACTTAGCATCCTAACTACACCCACTCGCATAACCCTCATAGAAAGGTAGGGTCATGCATCATGCAAGTGTCAACGAGAAAAGCAACGGAGGCAAACCACCTCAAGTGGTCACCACATTATCATGACTTCGATGCAAGCAATAAAAGTGCCATATGACATGCATAAAAAGGGTTTCTTAGACATGGTCAAAGGGCTGCTTGCCTATTTTAACAAGGTCTTCGAGGTCTTCAAATAGCTCTGGCCCAGCTCCAAGTATTCCGCCTATTTGTCAACTAACGTCGGAAACAAACAAAATAAGCAACACAACAAGGCAAACATAAAAGTGCTCTAAAAATTTGAGTTGGATTTTTTTCTAGGATACCTTTGGTCATATGAGGAATGACCAAAGTGGTTTCATTGGAAGTGGATCAATGGATTCCTTTGAACATTTCAATATGATGGAATCAAGAGAGTAGTGGACTTGCAAGAAGTGCACAGAAGAATTATTTTGAAAAATGAGAAAAGGCACCCATCTAACAAGGAATGATTTTAGAAGCATCTAGGAGTTGGTATCACTGGATTTGGAGTTCAAATGATTTTCCTATGAATTTGCAAAGATGGCAGTATATGCAGAAATGGACCAATATTTCATGTTGCATAGAAAGTATTGGGAAAAATGTTCAAAAACTAAGTTTTGAACTTATAAGTATCTAGGAATTTGAATCATGGCATTTGGAGGAAAAATGGGCTCTCTATGATTTTCTAAAGTCTATCACAGAAATGGAAAATGAGATTTCATAGATATTTTGTGAAGGAAATGTTTCTAGAAAAATGTGCAAATTGCACCATGTGATACATCATGAATTTATGAACTACTAGAAATTTCAATGATCAAATTCTGAGGTCTAATGAATTGATTATGGATTTTAGAAGCTTACATAAAAAGAAAAAGGAAATGTTTAGGCTTATACCTAAAACACGCATCGGGCAAAGGATAGCCACTGGGCCGGCCCAGTGGCTCAGCTGCGCGGGCACTCAGGCGACGTCAAAGGTGTAATCCCAGCTGGGCGTTTCTTTCGTGGGGAAGCAGTAGAAACAGAAGCCGTCTTCACTTAAACCCCGCGGGCCCGGGCGCTGACTCGTTGACATGTAGGGCCCGCCCACAGGCCGCCGCGGTCGTCTTCAACCTCGAGCGGCTGGCGCGGCCGACGACTCCGGCGATGATTGCCGGTGACCCCGACCACCTCCCACGGCGCTCGGCCCACCGGCTTACTCAGGGGGCGAAGACGCACCCATCCACTGGTGGCACGGTCGCCGAGGAGTACACGGTCGAGCAGCGCGTTGGTCGCGGCGGACGAGGCCGACGGTGATGGTGGCATCGGTGCTACGGGGTACCAGAGTAGAGGAAGAAGAGGGGGAAGGTTCCTCTGTGGCCTGAGGGTTTTCCTGATGGAGAAAGGAGGGGGGAGGAGCCCTGGTTCATGGAAATTTTGGAGAAGACCGGCGGCTCGGCTCCGGCCATAGAGGTGCAAGGAGGGCGCGGGGAAAGGAGGAACCGGTCGGGGTGATGCACAGGAGGGAGAGAGAGCGAACGGAGGCCAGAGAGGGCTCGGGGTGGTCTTTTATGGCGGGGCGATGGTGCACCATGGACGAGTGCGCCGGTGAGGTCGTTGTCGTTGCTAGGGGGTCACGGGGGCTCGTGTGTGCGTGTTCGGGGCATTTGTAGAGATGGTCTACGGCCAGGGGAAGGGAGAGAAGGAGCGGGGAAGTGCCAAGGCGTCGCGCGTGTGAGCTCGTCCATTGGAGCTCTCGGGCGGTCGGCGCGCGTGCGGAGGGGGCCAGCAGGAGGGACAAGGAGGAGGGGGACAGGGGTGTGGCGTGCAGCGGACGTCGCGGCGCGTCGGCAGGCGTGCGGGGGAGGGCCGAGGTGGTCGGAGGCATCGGGCAGAGGGCAGCTACAGTGCAAGGGCGCACTGTAGCGCGCTCCAGAGCATGTATATGGCCGGCATGACCATTTTAAAAGGTCAGGGGCATGTCCACTTGTGTCCTGGAGCTTCCTTGGATGCTCTAGAGTGGTCAGGAGCTAGGTGGGGCGCTGCATAGAGAAATGAGAGAGAGAGGAGGAGTTGCCATGGGTAAACAGAGAGAGAAAGAGATGGGTTTTACCCCCAAATAATTGAGCTGTTGAAGGAGGAGAGTTACTGGAGGTAGGAGGTGACCTGCGGCAGCTATGGTAAAAAGATAGGGTCATGGAGATTAGTGGAAGTGGTCAAAAATGGAATTTTGGTAAGGTGACAAAAGGTGTTCGATGCTTGTTTGAGTCACTTGCATTTATCTCCTGCTTGTGACACTTGATGGGGGTGATGATCATGATCATTTGGCAATGTGGTTGAAATTTGAGCTCATTTGGATAAAGTTGCCAATGCAACTTTTGTAACCCTAGAAATCAACAAAAATGGACTTGCTTAGATCTAGCTAAGCTAATCTCTTCTCCTTGATGCACCACTTGGTGTGGTGTCATCATTTGGGTATTTTAGCATGTCCACAAAGTTTTGGATCAAATGGAGAAAGTTTGCAATGTAGAGTTGTTCAAACTTGGATCTGGTCAGAGATGGTTTTGGGGCACTTTTGTGTACCAAAACTATTTGGATGGGAATGAAATTTGGCAAGATCCTAAAATTAGGCATATGTGACTTGCTAGAATTTTCCTGGATTTATTTGAAAATATTTCTTATAGAAACATTTCAAATACTTGAAATTAGCAAAAATGGTTTTGGAGGGTTTTGTCCAATATTTTGAACTTGACCAAGTGCTGAAACTCATATATATGGACAATATATGTCCAATGAGTTTCCCTAAATTTTATAAAATATTTTTGAAACATTAAAATAATTTTAACCTATTAAAGACCATTTCTGGCCTAAGGAAAAAGCCTTTAAATAAAATAGCAAAATAACTTTTAAAATTATATTTGTGTGGTTTTTGGTAGTCCTATATCTAATAGGAGTCAAATATAATTTTTGAAAGATTTTTCACACCCCAAATCAAGTACTTGCAGTGCAAATCTCAATTCAGGGGTTTTTGGAAAACTAATATTTGATAATACTATTTGGCCAAATTATTTTTGTAAGAAATTCTTTTTATGTCCTATACACATGGCATGATCATTGGGCAAGGTTTTGGATCAAGGAGAAGGGGTATAAGAGTTGGAGGATTTATTGGATTTTTAGAGCACTTGCAACCAACACACAAAAATCAAATCAAGCAAAGTCCAAAGCACTCAAAAGTTTTTTTGTCAAACCACATTTTACCATGATTTATTGGCTTAAGTGTTCTGGCATGAAAATCAGGGTGTGACACAGCTCCTTGGAGGTGGAGGACGGGGTGGCTGAACCAGTAGGACGACGAGATCGACGACGGATCCTCGTCCGGTACGGTGGATGAGGGATGTCGAGGTGTTGTTGTTGACGACGTCATCGTGAAGAGGCTCCGGCTGGGTGGCGGACGGAGGAGGGTGTGCGGCTTCACGGGTTTTCGTGGCCGTGGTGTACGAATGGGTGGGCGGATGGGATGGGAGTGGGGAACCATGGCTTAGGGACGCGCTTGTCCGAAATGTGGGGTAAGTTACGAAATTACCCCCACCGATTTGAGCTAGGCGGTTCTTTCGGTTCAGGGGTATCATGGACATTTGGCGTGTCGGGATTTCACAGGAGGTGGGAGTTTTCGAGCGCGTTGTAATTTTGGAATAGCAAGGCGCGGGTTGAGATGGAGGGAGTTGTCGGAGCACAACGAGACAAAGATATATCTTAAATATTTCGGGGTAACAAGGCGCGGGTTGAAGAGGCGGGAGTTTCGCAGCACGATAGACACAGACGCTAGCTTCAAATTTTGGCATAACAAGGCGCGGCTTGAAATTTTGGGAGAACAAGCTTAACGTGTACCCCAAAAAAAGAAAAGTCGCACCTCATCACTACAGAGAACTATGTCCCGTTTTACTATATTACTAGAAATGCATTCAAATACAACAAAAAAACAAAAAAATCATTACAACAAACATAACGTGTACAGTACCAAAACTATTTGCACTTCCCTCAACAATAAAAAAAGAATGTGTGTTGTCTAGCATATGGACTAAATTTGAGTACATTTTCCCTGGGATTGTACTCGGGTTAGTTATACAACCATCTAAATATTATCTTCACAACACATGACATGAATATAGGAGAAGTAAATTCCTATATAAATACGAACTACATGTACATACGATCTCAAATAAAAATATATGTATAGATTTTATGTTGAATTCAAATCATAGTACATGTATGCTCTAGCTAGATGTTCGGAATCTAAACCATGTATGATATACTACGTACAATGTGTTTAACAAGCACAACACACACACAAACACCATTTAGACTAGTAAGGTACACGTGCATTGCACGCATGAGATTTGGCAACCAAATTATGAATAAATACCACATTATAACATGTAAGCTTTCAGTCATATATGCATGATGTGGATGTTCGTTTAATTCTTATAGTTCATTTCATTCAAAATCATCTAGTTTATATAAGAAAGCTAATCTATTTTAAGATTCATGGAATTGTGCATTGTAAGGCATAAAGTAAAAAATAATAATGGCAAATCATGTAGAAAAACATTTGGGCAATTCTGATACGGAAGATTATAGAACAAAGAAGAAGTGCTTGTGTTTTGAGGTTTGTGCATTATGCTTAAGTTCAACCATGGAGTCTTCTAGATTGTACATGTGGCAAAATCTGGTGGAATCTAGATGATATCCAACGGCCAGTTGTGCTCAAATTTTCCATCTCTCCACCATCGGATTGGCCTCATCCAACGACCATCTTTCAAAGTTAAAGTTATCCGCACACTATATAAAAATAGAAAATATATATAGATATAGATATGTGATGCGAAAGCCACCCATCATCTCCAATTAGAATAGTGTGTCCATGCACGGATGCAATGTGGCCAAACGATGTCTGCCATCGATATCTCAAATACAAATCAGTCTGACCTTGTTCAATGAGTATACAGTACAACATGCTCGTTTCCAAACCACACCACGCATATCTCAGTTATATTCATGCATGCATGGGTTTCAAACATCATGATCTCTTATTCAAATATGTGAATTCTACTTTACATTGATTATGACGTCACCTAGTCTTTTACACCCACACAGTCATCTTCTCTTTATAATTGTACCATTAACTTTCTCTCGTGCATGCATGCACACACAGTACCAGTTAGCATTATCCATCGCACACATGCAATCTTTTTCTTTAGGTTGGTCTCCCATGCATGCACACACACACACCTCCCCCTCCCATCATATCGGGCATTCTTTATCTCTCACGTGCATGTGCAACGATCGATGTTCCTCTATGTGTGTGTATATATAGCTAGGTCTTTCACAATTTTCCACACAAATCGATCAATCTATATATCTAGTGAGGTCTCACCCTCTTTCCCACGTCCACATCGATCAATCTATACCTCTCTATATAGGATTACATAGCTAATGCACCCACATTAATTATATATCCAACGTCCCCCTCTCATCATCCATGCCTCCGCTTCATCTCTCAGACGCGTGCACAGTGGCGAAGACAGGGGCAGCAAGGGCCCTGCCCCCCTAACATCACTATATAACAAGGCTAATATGAATGTGATCATTAGACAATTGCTAGTAAAATGGTTTAAGTTGATGAATTGGCCCTCATCGTAAAGGATTAGCAATGCTTGGCCCCTAGCTCATTCATTTTTCATGGCTCCGCCACTGCGAGCAACAGCGCACGTTCTCGCCCCCTCTCTTCAAATATCGATCTCGCACTTGGGCGTTCCTTCATAGTCTCCCTCCACTTCGCCCCTCGCACCATCTTCTAGCCCCCACCAGATTTTGCCACATGTACAATCTAGCAGACTCCATGGTTGAACTTAAGCATAATGCACAAATCTAAAAACACAAGTGCTTCTCCTTTGTTCTAGAATCTTCCGTATCATAACTGCCCAAACTTTTTTTCTAGTTGAATTGCCATTATTTGTTTTTACTTTATGCTTTACAACGCACAGCTCCATGAAATATAAAATAGATTAAGGGATTCTTTGATTCAAAGGATTCTCAAAGGAATTTTGGAGGATTCTAATCCTTAGGAATTTTTCCTATCTTGGTTGTTTGATTCGTACGTTTGTAAACCATATAATTTTTTCCATAGGATTCATTTGCACTAGATTTCATAGGAAACATCCCATCCACTCAAACCACTTCGAAAGAATCCTGCGTTTTTCCTATGCACAATCAAACACTCGTACAATCCTGTAGGATTCAAGACAACATTTCACTCTAATCCCATGTTTTTCCTATTCCCGCGTTTTGGAAATCCTACGAATCAAAGATGTAACATCCCAAAATTCTAAATTTTGGAATGTTATAATAAATAGATAGATTTGATTGATTGTTTGATTGACTGTGTGAAGTTGAGTGAAATTCGAAACTTTTTGAAAGTTAAATGAGAGGGAATAAAAGGACTTTCCCAAACTTTCATTTTGCTTTTATGATCTCCGTGAATTCAAATTCTTTTCACCACAAAACCCTGGAGAGAAGATGACATGACTTCTTCCATTTATTTATATGACATGACTTCTTCCATTTATTTAAATGACAAGGGGGTGTTGAAAATAGGGTAACATGATTCCCTACATCAGAAAATTGGAGAGAAATAAATTTGAAATCATTTTCGTATTTTTAAAATGATTTTTACTGGATTTTATTAGAACAGTTTTACTCTTTGCTTTATTTAAATTTGTGTGAATTTTATTTGGCATTGTAAAAATGTCCACGTTGAAGAAAATCTTTTTCTGAAAATTTTGATATATTATATACCTATATAATATTTTAATTTATTTTGTTTTTTTCTTTTATTTTTGTTTGTCTGAAAAAAATGTTTATTATTAAAAAAAACTTTGGACCGACCGGACCGGGCCGGCCCTGCTCGCCAAGCCACGGCCTAGCCGGCCCACGCCCTAGCGCCGCTCGTCCCCGAGCTCCCGCCGTAGTCCCGCTCGGGCACAACGCCAACCGCCGCCGCCATGGACGCCGTGCCGCCTCCGGCCTCCTCTGCCCCCTTCCCCAAGCATCGCCGCCGCCCTCCCCGCCTATTTAAGCCGCAGCCCCGGGCCCCTCTCTCTCTTTCCTCGTGATGAGGACATGACTACCTTGGATACGACCAAAAATATTGCATACATGCATATTTGTCAGGTGATTTCTAGTGCAAACTATTCAATAATCTATTTATGTTATCCAGAACAAAAAATACTTCACACACTTTTGTGTTTTGTCTAATTGCAGGTGTATGGGACATTTGTACAATCCACATATGAAGATAAGGCAAAAGGAGAAGTTTAGGTTCTGTTCAAAAAGTCCTCTCACGTCACTTTTGGGCCAAGAGAAGATAGAGTCCAAGTCTCTCACGTTCTGGATTCAGATTCGGACTGCACATACATACCTGACTCAAAACGCCAACAACTTTTTCATACGGACTCCGAATTGGGTGATTCTTTTTTTGTTGGAAACTAGATTTCGTGCTCTTTCCAACCCAATTGGATTCACCTTTAAATTCGTCCGGAGCATTGAGTTATGGTCGAAACAATCTGACGTTGCACCAGAATCCGAGTCAAACTACAAGTCCAAAGGTGTTGCATCACCTCCACTTGGGCCCATGAGCCTTGTACGACCTAGGGTTGGTTTTAGGCTGCCTTGGGACGTCCTCCCACCTCCTTGGCCGCCACCCCTTGCTCCTATATAAGTAGATCCATCTAGTAGCTTTTTCCTTGGAATTTGTTTAGTTAAAAGTTAGCCATTGCAACTTCGTGTACTTCGTTTGTGTCCAACGACCAGACCAAGACCGCTTACGGATCCCCACCACTATCAATACTTCATATATATTCGCAATATTCAGATTGCATTATCATATTCTTGCTCGTTCTTCGATTGCTTGCAGGAATAGACCTTCGTGGTCAGGCTGATCGTGCTTCCGGCATCGTCAGTAACCTCAGGAGATTGGTTTAGCGATTGATAAGGCGCAACGTCGTGCACGTTTGTAGTCGGATCGTCAAAGTCGTCTCCACCAAATCGATAGTTATCATCTCATCGAAAGATCGGGACACCCTCGCCTGTATCAAGTGGTATCAGTTTTCAGGTTGCTCGGTGAGAATTTCCAGTTTCCCCTAGATTAGATTTATTTTCTTACCTATTGTCCAAGAAAAAGCCACAAAAAAGTTAGATCTATTCATCCTTTTATCCAAGCCAGTCTGAGCCTTTGCAATTTTCTATTCATTGTTTGCATTATTGAATTATCGGTTGCATCGTCGTGTCGAGTTGCTGGTCTTAGTGTCTAGTTCCTTTAGAGTTTCGAGTTCTGTTCACATAAGTCACGTCGCCGCTGCATCGTTATCCCTTCTGCTGTCCACCACACCATCCATCAAATTCCACCATGTGCTACCCATAGTTCATTGTCACAATCATAGTTGAGGTCGTTCACATCTTCGCTTGATCCAATCTGCATCTTATCTAGTTTGTCTTGGAAAGAGGGAGAGAAAAAAAAGATAGAGAAAAAAAAGAGAGAAAAAAAAGAAAAAGAAGTCAAAAAAAAGAGAAAGAAAAAAGTGTGAGGAAAAAAAAGAGAGAAGAAAAAAAAACAAAATTCGGATCTATCTAGACTCAATCTCGTAGTTGCATTCGGATTGGAATCTGTTTTGTGCACTGTTTAGTAAAACAGGCATACCTTCCTCATACGAAGTCCGTTTTGACTCCGCGAGTAGTCAAATGAAAGCTAGCGACGAGCCGCATCTAAATAGTTGCAGAGACTTGTTCAATATTTGACACCTCAAAATCGTCTTCTAAATAGGTCTTTTTGCCCTCCGAAGTTCGTGGACACAGCTTATTCCAGTTTTTCAAGCCAGTTTCAGAATTCTTTCACTCCTCATATCAACTCGGAATTGAGTGATTCTTTTTGCATTGGAAAGCTTGAGTTAGTAGCATTCTTTGAAAAAAAATTATCAGAAAATTGGCACAAACTTTTCAAGAGGAAAGTTGGAGAGAGTTGTTGTATATCCTGCTTGGCAGTTGTTTTTCATCATTATCTTTACTGCCGTTGTGATCTTCACTTATATCTTGCTGTCCAGAGCTACTTAGTATCCTTCATTGATGCTAGTTGTGCTACGCCGTGACCTCATTAGTGTTCTAGGCTCGCGTCTCTAGTCCGGTCTAGCCTAGGACCAGCACAGTACCGTCGTTGAGCGTTTATTCAACATTGCATCTCTGAATTGATTATTGCTAATATTTTGCTACCATATATAGCCAACCCAGCTCCACATATTTCTACACCGTGTATACGTACGTTCCCCTGGCAATCGCTTTACTCAATCTTTGGAGTTATTTGACACCGCTGGTTGCCTGTCACCACCTGCTGCTTGGTAAGAACTTGTAAGATATTGATATTTGCTTTACTGTGAGCGCTTTACCACCACATCCTAGTAGTTCATAGGAACATTATTCTTGAATTTTGTTTCTTGTTTCTACTAATCATGACAGGATCTAGAGTCAATTCATGGGGTTTGTCGATCGTGGGAGATGTGCCATCACCTATGCAAATACCACAACCGTCACGAGAGGTGCACAAACATCCAAATGCACATGATCAGGTTAATGTTTCTATACCACCATTTAATGGCCGTTTTAGACCTGCTTTATATATTGAATGGGAGTTTGACCTAAATAATATATTTGCTTCCAATAATTTTGATGTACGTAAAAAAGTTAAGGTTGCGGTTGGTTCTTTCACTGGTTATGCTGTAGTTTGGTGGAGTGAATATTGTCGGTTACACCCTAATGATATACCTACTACTTGGGATGATTTGAAACTTGCCATGCGACATACATTCGTTCCCGCTTATTATACTCGTGACATGATTACAAAGTTGCAACATTTAAAACAAGGTAGTGACACCGTAACGAAATATTATGATACTTTACAAACTACCTTGCTGCATTCCTCTTTAGAAGAAAGTGAAGAAGATTTTATGGATAGATTTTGGGGAGGATTAAATCGTGACATTCAGGAGATACTAATACATGAAGAGTGTTATCCTATGGACCATTTGTTTCATCTTGCTTGCAAAGCGAAACAGGAAATAAAACGACGTGCTGCGCACAAGGAGAACAAGCGCGAGATGCACATTCCAAGAGTTGATACGGTTGTCCCTTCAACTACTAAGCATACTATGACAACCACATCCGTTGTTGTGAGGACTACATCACCTCCACCATGTGACACATCATCACCGAGAGTGCCTACCTCATCTGAGTTGATCATAAGAGGTAATGACAAAGGTACTAATCTTCCACTTCCACATGAGTATGATGAATGTCTTGTCAATTTAAGTGCACCATGCGGTGAGCTACCCACTACTTTGATCACACCAGCTACCTTAGAGGACTATGTTGATGATTTGACTTTGCCATGTGATCAAACAATTTTGAGTGAGCCCATTGAATTAACTATCGATGCAAAAGAATCAAGTGAATCAGGGAATAAATCAGATTTGGATCAAATATGTTTGAAAATAATTGTGCCAATGTTTAATCATTTTGATATGACCTCTAATCTTGGTGAAGGTTCATCAATGTTGGGATGGTTTAATGATGAATATTGTCAATCTTTTCATATGAATAAGAGCTTCACTTATATGTGCAAACTGAGTTGCAATACTTTCATGCCTTCTACTTCTTGTGATAATATTTTGGCTTTATATTTTATTAAGTATGAAAGTTACTCATGTATACATGTGTCATATGTGCAAAATCCACGGGAAGTAAAAATGGATGAGATATACATATACAACATGTACACCTTGTCTCTTTTGTTAGCCACATTTCAGATTAAGCAACGCCGAGGACGGCTTTGTTTTCAAGAAGGGGAGGATGATGAGGACATGACTACCTTGGATACGACCAAAAATATTGCATACATGCATATTTGTCAGGTGATTTCTAGTGCAAACTATTCAATAATCTATTTATGTTATCCAGAACAAAAAATACTTCACACACTTTTGTGTTTTGTCTAATTGCAGGTGTATGGGACATTTGTACAATCCACATATGAAGATAAGGCAAAAGGAGAAGTTTAGGTTCTGTTCAAAAAGTCCTCTCACGTCACTTTTGGGCCAAGAGAAGATAGAGTCCAAGTCTCTCACGTTCTGGATTCAGATTCGGACTGCACATACATACCTGACTCAAAACGCCAACAACTTTTTCATACAGACTCCGAATTGGGTGATTCTTTTTTTGTTGGAAACTAGATTTCGTGCTCTTTCCAACCCAATTGGATTCACCTTTAAATTCGTCCGGAGCATTGAGTTATGGTCGAAACAATCTGACGTTGCACCAGAATCCGAGTCAAACTACAAGTCCAAAGGTGTTGCATCACCTCCACTTGGGCCCATGAGCCTTGTACGACCTAGGGTTGGTTTTAGGCTGCCTTGGGACGTCCTCCCACCTCCTTGGCCGCCACCCCTTGCTCCTATATAAGTAGATCCATCTAGTAGCTTTTTCCTTGGAATTTGTTTAGTTAAAAGTTAGCCATTGCAACTTCGTGTACTTCGTTTGTGTCCAACGACCAGACCAAGACCGCTTACGGATCCCCACCACTATCAATACTTCATATATATTCGCAATATTCAGATTGCATTATCATATTCTTGCTCGTTCTTCGATTGCTTGCAGGAATAGACCTTCGTGGTCAGGCTGATCGTGCTTCCGGCATCGTCAGTAACCTCAGGAGATTGGTTTAGCGATTGATAAGGCGCAACGTCGTGCACGTTTGTAGTCGGATCGTCAAAGTCGTCTCCACCAAATCGATAGTTATCATCTCATCGAAAGATCGGGACACCCTCGCCTCTATCACCTCGCCTCACCTCGCCTCGCCCGATCCACCCCGCCGCCTTCGGTCGCCGCCGCCGCTGCCTCCCCTCCGCCCGCGCCGCCCACTTGCTGCCGCCGCCGCCGCAGTCCGCCGCCGCCGCGTAGCACCACCGCCGACGCCCCGCTCGCCGGAGCCGTTCGCCGGACTCGCCGGACATGGCCTAGCCACCGGATCTCGCCGGTTTTTGCCGACCCGACGGTTTCGCCGAACCGCCCAAACCGGTAATAAAACTGACCGGTTTTTGTTTTGGTTTTTTTATAGAACTTGTTTTTTTAATTTACTAGCTATTTAGCGAACGTTCATTAGGTTAGGTTCAGCAGTGAACAGATTCGCCAGTTAGCGTTCGGCAACGAACGTTCGCTATTTAGTCTTTTTCTTTTATTTTAGTTTTTCGCCAGGGACCTATTTGTGATGATTTTATTTACTGCTTAGTCCCTGTTCTTCAAACGGTCACAACTTTTTACTCGTTTATCCAAATCCAACGAAACCAACGCCCACTTCTTCGTTATGATCTCCTCTATCTAGTAAAACAACTCAAACATGTTTTTCAAATTTTAAAATTTTAATTAGATCAGATTTGAATTTGAATCTTCTTTTGATCGTAACTTCAGTTTCGTAGCTCCGATTTAGTTGATTCTTTTTGCAAATCGAAGCTCTTGACCTGTTTATTATCAAACCTTTGGGAGTTACTTCTACGTTTGCTGATATTGATATGCTATGCTCGTAGACGTGGATTGGGTTTGAGTGAATTTCCATGACAGATGTGAGATTGTTAATTAATGGTTTACTTAAGGTGGCAACTAAAACTCACATCTGGGTGGATTGAGGTACCTGGGTATTCCAGGATTGCCTGTTTCTTTTGGACCGCCACCCAGGTTCAAAGGGATCATGAGATTATTCATGCTAGAAACTTCCGTGTGCAGCCACAAGGTATTATGGGCTCTAGCATAGTTGATTAAGTTGTGTGAACTCTTACAGTGGTAGACTAGCAGATGTAGGGGATGTAGGTGTACCGGTCTACCCATCGTAAGGTGTTAACGCTTCTGAAAGACTGTGTCTCGGTCATCCGTTTCTCAAACCTCATGTAGTGCGAGAATCAAGCGGAGGCGATCGAGTCTTGTGGGGAAAAGTGCACAAACCTCTGCAGAGTGTACAAACTAATCATGATTAGTCGTGTCCCCGGTTATGGACATCTTGAGTATCTAGTTCTTGGATTATCCCGTTGATCTCATCATGTTACTTTAATTAATATTGTTGGGTTAATGATGATACTTAATTGGGATTGAGATGCTGTCAACCATCTCAATGTTTCACAACTACCATGTTAGTTAAATAAAATTTATTCCTTTGCAGTAGGGAAAATTGGCTTTTCGCAAAAAAATTATAACCATAGAGCTTTTCCACCAGCCATATATGCATGTAGTGATAGCCTTTGTTCATCATTTCTCTATGGTGTGAATTTGCCAGCATATTCCATGTGCTGACCCGTTTTCAGGCTGCAACGTTTCATGTTGCAGGATTCTTACGACGAGTAAGTGATACGTTAGGGTTACGATTTCTACACTCAACTTTGCCGTTGGTGTTGATGGGAATCCACAACCTTGTTACTTCCGCTATTTGGATTGAGGTAATAGTATTTACGTTACTTTATACATGTGATTTACCTCCGTTATAAATCGTCGAGTACTGTGTGTATCAGCATACCGATCCAGGGATGACACTTAAGCACAGAGACTTGATCCATTCGGGTCGGGTTGCTACAAGATGGTATCAGAGCACATGTTGACTGTAGGACGTGACCCTAGAAACTGGCAAGCCCATAGGAAGGATTTTCCCTAAAACTTTCCTTTTCAAAAAGATCTTTTACCTCTCTCCTTTTCTGAGCTTATTCAAATATTCTCTTTAAGTGAGACCATACCCTTTTTCCTTTTGGACCACTCGAAGATTCGACTAATCAGACCACTCCAAGAAGGACAATATATTGGACAACCAAGACCAGTTCGGAATGAAGATGATTTTACCGTGCTTTATAATAATGGAAACTACAACAGTTGGAGACTCTGAAGACTAGGAGAATTTGAAGGCTCTGAAGAATTCCCAGATTTGTATGTCCTTGGAAGGCTACCCTTATGTAACTTGTGAGACTATGGAAGCTGTCAATATCCGAGATCAATGTGTTTCTGGGAAAGACCGGAACATGAAGCAGTAGAACTCAAAGATTTTGTCAAGAAAACCCTAATGGAGGAGATATCAACTATGGAATGAAAGCTCATGGCGGTAACATGGGCATAGACACGGCTGACCATGGTGTTATTACCCGTTTATGCTATTGTCACCGTGTGGAGTTAAGCATGCAGATGCATGGAAGGATTGGATGGTAGAAGGCTGATGGAGCACCTATCAGCAATATGAAGTTTTAACCTTAGCCGGTGTATCACCAGGATCTGGAGTATTACATCAAGAAGTTAAGATGGACCTGCAGGAAATAGTATTTGATAAGGAAGCGTTTCCTGAAGAACTCAGGACGCAGAAGCTGAAAGTAGCCAAGCTAGAGGAGCAAAACCTTGAGACATCAAAGATTCGTCATGAACTGAAGGACAGTAGGATCATCGTCCATGCCAAGGATGTTGAAACCCAGAAGTTTGGAACGCAACTCCAGAAATATTGAAGGACCCCACGAGAGACTTCGCGTCAACAGAGATGATATGGCAAAAGAGCTTGAGAAGGACAAGCACGATCGGAAGAAGCCATCGGAGACATGAACAAGAATCGAAGAGTTTGGCAACTTTGAAGATTTATTGACCTTTAGAAGACCAAACCCCTGTTATACACTTACGTTAGATGCGACGTTTGTGAGCTGTCATTGGTTTGATGTTTTTCCGACAGCCACAATAAAAATCTGTCTTTTCAAAACTATTGTTTGCATTGTGTGTATCCCTCTTGACCTCTCCTACCCCACCCCAAACCCATGGACCCAATAGAGGATGAATGAAGATGAGCTTATATATTGTGGACCGATGAGTCAATTGGAGACGGACCGATGGATTCAGAACATGAAGGATCACATGGAGAATAACCTTATAGCCGGAAAGGATATGACCCAACGTACTCTTGAATGCTCTGAAAGAGGTGCCACTACCTGGTAGAGGATGTACCAAACCATCAATGGATGGCAAGGAGTAACCACTTGGAAGGAATTGAAGTGGACTTTGTTAAAGTCTTGGCTTATGTCCCAGAAATTGAGGCCTTATGGAAAGGATATGAAGAAACCTTGTGCATACAAGCTTTGTGGAGAAATAGGACACAACCATAAATAAAACAAGGACAAATACCCTCATAAGCGGAGGATTTCCAAAGGAGTGAGCCGAGGATCTCAGGGAACTTCGGTTGGAGATTGTTACCAAAGGTTTTGTTGCAGCAATGGAAGTTCAGTCTACATTGTTGGGAAAGATCCGTGAAGCTCAGAAGGATGACAAAGAGATTGCCGAGATAAAAGTGAGAATGAGCAAAGGAAAGGCCAAAGGTTTTCGTAAGGATGAACACGACACCTTATGGTTCGAGGACCGTGTATATGTGCCCAATAATGCAAAGATCAGGAAGTTAATACTTCAGGAGGCTCATGACTCACCATACTCAATTCGCCCTGGAAACACCAAGATGTATTTGGATTTGAAGGAGCGTTTCTGGTGGACTGGTATGAAGAAGGATATTGCAGAGTATGTAGTCGTAGGTGATGTATGCCAGAGAGTAAAGGCAGAGTATCAGAAGCCAGCCGGATTACTACAGCCCATGCCGATACTCGAATGGAAGTAGGATAAGCTTGGCATGGATTCCATTACCTGATTTCCCAGAACCCGATCGGGATATGATTCTATCTGGGTAGTAGTTGATTCGCTTGACCAAAGTGGCTCACGTTATCCCAGTGAAAACCACCTATACAAGTGCGAAGTTGGCCAAGATATATTTGACCAGGATCGTATGTCTGCATGGAGTTCCGAGGACCATCGTATCAGATGGAGGAACACAGTTTACCTCAAAGTTTTGGAATCAGTTGCACCAGACTTTGGGTACTAGGCTAGAGTTCAGTAGAGCCTTTCATCTGGAGACAGATGGATAGACCGAGAGAGTCAATCAGATTCTGGAGGACATGTTGAGAGCGTGTGCACTAGATTATGGATCTAGTAGGGATGATAATCTACCTTACGTGGAGTTCTCATACAACAACAGTTACCAAGCCAGTTTGAAGATGGCCCCTTTTGAAGCTTTGTATGGGAGAAGGAGCCAGACACCGTTGATGTGGGATGAAGTTGGAGACTGTCAGTTGCTTGGACCAAATGTGATAAAGGAGTGAGAAGAGAATGTTAAGTTGATTCGAGATAGACTGAAGGTAGCTCAGTCCAGGTAGAAGAGTTATGCAGACTAAAAAAAACGCAGGTAGTCTATGAAATTTGAGACGGAGCATGTCTTCGTGTGTCCCCTCTGCGAGGAGTTAAACGATTTGGAGTTAAGTGAAAGTTAGCCCCGAGATTTGTAGGACCATACCGAGTTTTGGAGCGTATGGGAGAAGTGGCCAACAAGTTGGAGTCACCCGAAGGACTGTCAGGAGTTCATGATGTGTTTCATGTTTTCCAGTTGAAGAAGTGCCATGCAGAGATAGCCAATATTCCCCTGTAAGGACGCTTGACCCTGGAAAGGATAATGATGTTCCACGAAGTGGAGTACGGACTTCATAAGTATAAGTTTTTTTTATCTCGGTATGTGGGATATTCCCCGAGGATGAAGAGATGAATTACTATTGGATATAAAGGAGGTATGATGTTGGAAATATGGATCAATGGAAATTCCATAATGAGTCTGAGTAATCATGTCCTAGTTTGGTGCCAATAGAAGGAAGGAAGACAGTACAATTGGATGGATTTAAGAATACTAGGAAGTTGGATGTTGGATTAAGGATCAGTTTCCCCGATGAGTTCAAGGTTTACCAGTGATGAGATGGGCCATAACCCACAGGCCCCAGGACCTGCCAAGAAGCAAGTACATTCTTGCTGAAGGAAAAACCCTGGAAGAAGTTACGATTTTATCAGCAGACGATTTTATAGGAGTAACGCAAAACCTGAGAGTTGTGAAGAAACGATAGATGTTTGTTTGGCTTGCAGAATCAATGGATTTTTCCGAACTTGGTTCGTCGACAAGAGAAATTCTGCAATGCTTGCGAGGATGACCGAGTGTTAGAATGCGAGATTCGCTAAACCATGTACAAGGTAATGATTTGGGTGCGGGATGGATTGATCACCATACCGACTTACTCTTATTGTTCGCTTTGCTATGTGGGATGGTAAATCAGAGTGACTTGCCTATAGTGGAGAGACGACGATCAAAACCTTGTTTGAACCTTAGAATGGTATAAGTATTTTTCCCCTGTACAAGGCAGTTGTTGCCAACCGTAGGTTATACGGTGAGGATCAGCCCATACCTATTTCCTACAGGAGAAACCATAAATTGTTGACCACCAGGAGATATCGATAGTTGTTTAGTATTGGCGCCTGACCCGTCAGCTAAGAAGACCCAGTCTCGGAATACCAAGATGAAAGGACAGAAGTATTGAGGAAAAGGTTATGCCACTACTGGAAGAGCCCAGAGAAGGAATTTTCCCGAGAATTTGAGAAGACCGGCCCCGTCAAGAATAAGGATGGAGTATATGAGTTTTGATCGAACAGTAACAATGTTTCTAAGGGTGGTAGCACCCCAGACCCCCTGTGATGATCGATGGATTTTGGGAAGACCCCAAACCTAACCTATTTCTTGCTAGCCACTCCGAATCTCGAGGACGAGATTCATTTTAAGGGTGGTAGGTTTGTAACATCCCAAAATTCTAATTTTGGAATGTTATAATAAGTAGATAGATTTGATTGATTGTGTGAAGTTGAGTGAAATTCCAAACTTTTTGAAAGTTAAATGAGAGGGAATAAAAGGACTTTCCCAAACTTTCATTTTGCTTTTATGATCTCCGTGAATTCAAATTCTTTTCACCACAAAACCCTGGAGAGAAGATGACATGCTTCTTCCATTTATTTAAATGACAAGGGGGTGTTGAAAATATTTGAATTTCATTTGAGAATATTCCCAATTCAAAGTCCTTTTGGGAATTATTTTTAATTTGGAGTTATTTGGGTTTTATTCAAATTATTTTTCTCCAAAAATAAAATATATGGAAAATAGGGTAACATGATTCCCTACATCAGAAAATTGGAGAGAAATAAATTTGAAATCATTTTAGTATTTTTAAAATGATTTTTACTGGATTTTATTAGAACAGTAGCACTGTTTGCTTTATTTAAATTTGTGTGAATTTTATTTGGCATTGTAAAAATGTCCACGTTGAAGAAAATCTTTTTCTGAAAATTTTGATATATTATATGCCTATATAATATTTTAATTTATTTTGTTTTTTCTTTTATTTTTGTTTGTCTGAAAAAAATGTTTATTATTAAAAAAAACTTTGGACCGACCGGACCGGGCCGGCCCTGCTCGCCAAGCCACGGCCCAGCCGGCCCACGCCCCAGCGCCGCTCGTCCCCGAGCTCCCGCCGTAGTCCCACTCGGGCACGACGCCAACCGCTGCCGCCATGGACGCCGTGCCGCCTCCGGCCTCCTCTGCCCCCTTCCCCAAGCATCGTCGCCACCCTCCCCGCCTATTCAAGCCACAGCCCCGGACCCCTCTCTCTCTTTCCTCGCCTCACCTCGCCTCGCCCGATGCACCCCGCCGCCTTCTATCGCCGTCGCTGCTGCCTCACCTCCGCCCGCGCTGCCCACTTGCTGCTGCCGCCGCCGCGTCGCACCACTGCCGACGCCCCGCTCGCCGGAGCCGTCCGCCGCCGTTCGCCGGACTCGCCGGACATGGCCTAGCCGCCGGATCTGGCCGGTTTTTGCCGACCCGACGGTTTCGCCGAACCGCCCAAACCGGTAATAAAACCGACCGGTTTTCGTTTCTTTTTTTATAAAACTTGTTTTTTTAATTTACAAGCTATTTAGCGAACGTTCATTAGGTTAGGTTCAGAAGTGAACAGATTCGCCAGTTAGCGTTCGGCAACGAACGTTCGCTATTTAGTCTTTCTCTTTTATTTAAGTTTTTCGCCAGGGACCTATCTGTGATGATTTTATTTACAGTTTAGTCCCTGTTCTTCAAACGGTCACAACTTTTTACTCGTTCATCCAAATCCAACGAAACCAACGCCCACTTCTTTGTTATGATCTCCTCTATCCAGTAAGACAACTCAAACATGTTTTTGAAATTTTAAAATTTGAATTAGATCAGATTTGAATTTGAATCTTCTTTTGATCATAACTTGAGTTTCGTAGCTCCGATTTAGTTGATTCTTTTTGCAAATCGAAGCTCTTGACCTAAAATTTCTGATAAGGCCAAATTCATATAATTTTGGTACTGTTAGAAATTGTTTTATGTTGCAAGAGTTATTTGCTTGGTTTTGATGTTTTCCGAATCATCTTCTTCGTTCTTTCTGATCTTTTGAGTGATTGCTTATGTGTGGTTACTATTGCTTGCTTACGATAGATTGAAACGGAGTGTGACGAGTAGATCTATCAAGAGTTATGAGTGCGAATCATCTTCATCAACATTGCAGGCAAGTAACACTTTGATCATACCTCTTTACTACCCAGTTTTATTGCATTAGATCAACCCTGAAACATTGCATGATTAGGATCTAATTAAATTGTGGGTATTGGGAAGTAGATGAGGTAGTACCTATTGCCCTGTTTATTATCAAACCTTTGGGAGTTACTTCTACGTTTGCTTATATTGCTATGCTATGCTCGTAGACGTGGATTGGGTTTGAGTGAATTTCCATGACAGATGTGAGATTGTTAATTAATGGTTTACTTAAGGTGGCAACTAAAACTCACATCTGGGTGGATTGAGGTACCTGGGTATTCCAGGATTGCCTATTTCTTTTGGACCGCCACCCAGGTTCAAAGGGATCATGAGATTATTCATGCTAGATACTTCCGTGTGCAGCCACAAGCTATTATGGGCTCTAGCATAGTTGATTAAGTTGTGTGAACTCTTACAGTGGTAGACTAGCAGATGTAGGGGATGTAGGTGTACCGGTCTACCCATCGTAAGGTGCTAACGCTTCTGAAAGACTGTGTCTCGGTCATCTGTTTCTCAAACCTCATGTAGTGCGAGAATCAAGTGGAGGCGATCGAGTCTTGTGGGGAAAAGTGCACAAACTTCTGCAGAGTGTACAAACTAATCATGATTAGCCGTGTCCCCGGTTATGGACATCTTGAGTATCTAGTTCTTGGATTATCCCGTTGATCTCATCATGTTACTTTAATTAATATTGTTGGGTTAATGATGATACTTAATTGGGATTGAGATGCTGTCAACCATCTCAATGTTTCACAACTACCATGTTAGTTAAATAAAATTTATTCCTTTGCAGTAGGGAAAAATTGGCTTTTCGCAAAAAAAATTATAACCATAGAGCTTTTCCACCAGCCATATATGCATGTAGTGATAGCCTTTGTTCATCATTTCTCTATGGTGTGAATTTGCCAGCATATTCCATGTGCTGACCCGTTTTTGGGCTGCAACGTTTCATGTTGCAGGATTCTTACGACGAGTAAGTGATACGTTAGGGTTACGATTTCTACACTCAACTTTGCCGTTGGTGTTGATGGGAATCCACAACCTTGTTACTTCCGCTATTTGGATTGAGGTAATAGTATTTATGTTACTTTATACATGTGATTTACCTCTGTTATAAATCCTCGAGTACTGTGTGTGTCAGCATACCGATCCAGGGATGACACTTAAGCACAGAGACTTGATCCATTCGGGTCGGGTCGCTACAAGATGGTATCAGAGCACATGTTGACTGTAGGACGTGACCCTAGAAACTGGCAAGCCCATAGGAAGGATTTTCCCTAAAACTTTCCTTTTCAAAAAGATCTTTTACCTCTCTCCTTTTCTGAGCTTATTCAAATATTCCCTTTAAGTGAGACCATACCCTTTTTCCTTTTGGACCACTTGAAGATTCGACTATTGAGACCACTCCAAGAAGGACAAGATATCGGACAACCAAGACCAGTTCGGAACGACGATGATTTTATCGTGCTTTATAATAATGGAAACTACAACGGTTGGAGACTCTGAAGACTAGGAGAATTTGAAGGCTCTGAAGAATTCCCAAATTTGTATGTCCTAGGAAGGCTACCCTTATGTAACTTGTGAGACTATGGAAGCTGTCAATATCCGAGATCAAGGTGTTTCTGGGAAAGACCGGGACATGAAGCAGTAGAACTCAAAGATTTTGTCAAGAAAACCCTAATGGAGGAGATATCAACTATGGAATGAAAGCTCATGGCGGTAACATGGGCATAGACACGGCTGACCATGGTGTTATTACCCGTTTATGCTATTGTCACCGTGCGGAGTTAAGCATGCAGATGCATGGAAGGATTGGATGGTAGAAGGCTGATGGAGCACCTATCAGCAAGATGATGTATTAACCTTAGCCGGTGTATCACCAGGATCTGGAGTATTACATCAAGAAGTTAAGATGGACCTGCAGGAAATAGTATTTGATAAGGAAGCGTTTCGTGAAGAACTCAGGACGCAGAAGCTGAACGTAGCCAAGCTAGAGGAGCAAAACCTTGAGACATCAAAGATTCGTCATGAACTGAAGGACAGTAGGATCATGGTCCATGCCAAGGATGTTGAAACCCAGAAGTTTGGAATGCAACTCCAGAAATATTGAAGGACCCCACGAGAGACTTCGCGTCAACAGAGATGATATGGAAAAAGAGCTTGAGAAGGACAAGCACGATCGGAAGAAGCCATCGGAGACATGAACAAGAATCGAAGAGTTTGGCGACTTTGAAGATTTATTGACCTTTAGAAGACCAAACCCCTGTTATACACTTACGTTAGATGCGACGTTTGTGAGCTGTCATTGGTTTGATGTTTTTCCGACAGCCACAATAAAAATCTGTCTTTTCAAAACTATTGTTTGCATTGTGTGTATCCCTCTTGACCTCTCCTACCCCACCCCAAACCCATGGACCCAATAGAGGATGAATGAAGATGAGCTTATATTTTATGGACCGATGAGTCAATTGGAGACGGACCGATGGATTCAGAACATGAAGGATCACATGGAGAATAACCTTATAGCCGGAAAGGATATGACCCAACGTACTCTTGAGTGCTTTGAAAGAGGTGCCACTACCTGGTAGAGGATGTACCAAACCATCAATGGATGGCAAGGAGTAACCACTTGGAAGGAATTTAAGTGGACTTTGTTAAAGTCTTGGCTTGTGTCCCAGAAATTGAGGCCTTATGGAAAGGATATGAAGAAACCTTGTGCATACAAGCTTTGTGGAGAAATAGGACACAACCATAAAGAAAACAAGGACAAATACCCTCATAAGCGGAGGATTGCCAAAGGAGTGAGCCGAGGATCTCAGGGAACTTCGGTTGGAGATTGTTCCCAAAGGTTTTGTTGCAGCAATGGAAGTTCAGTCTACATTGTTGGGAAAGATTCGTGAAGCTCAGAAGGATGACAAAGAGATTGCCGAGATAAAAGTGAGAATGAGCGAAGGAAAGGCCAAAGGTTTTCGTAAGGATGAACACGACACCTTATGGTTCGAGGACCGTGTATATGTGCCCAATAATGCAAAGATCAGGAAGTTAATACTTCAGGAGGCTCATGACTCACCATACTCAATTCGCCCTGGAAACACCAAGATGTATTTGGATTTGAAGGAGCGTTTCTGGTGGACTGGTATGAAGAAGGATATTGCAGAGTATGTAGTCGTAGGTGATGTATGCCAGAGAGTAAAGGCGGAGTATCAGAAGCCAGCCGGATTACTACAGCCCATGCCGATACCCGAATGGAAGTAGGATAAGCTTGGCATGGATTCCATTACCGGATTTCCCAGAACCCGGTCGGGATATGATTCTATCTGGGTAGTAGTTGATTCGCTTGACCAAAGTGGCTCACGTTATCCCAGTGAAAACCACCTATACAAGTGTGAAGTTGGCCAAGATATATTTGACCAGGATCGTATGTCTGCATGGAGTTCCGAGGACCATCGTATCAGATGGAGGAACACAGTTTACCTCAAAGTTTTGGAATCAGCTGCACCAGACTTTGGGTACTAGGCTAGAGTTCAGTAGAGCCTTTCATCCGGAGACAGATGGATAGACCGAGAGAGTCAATCAGATTCTGGAGGACATGTTGAGAGCGTGTGCACTAGATTATGGATCTAGTAGGGATGATAATCTACCTTACGTGGAGTTCTCATACAACAACAGTTACCAAGCCAGTTTGAAGATGGCCCCTTTTGAAGCTTTGTATGGGAGAAGGAGCCAGACACCGTTGATGTGGGATGAAGTTGGAGACTGTCAGTTGCTTGGACCAAATGTGATAAAGGAATCAGAAGAGAATGTTAAGTTGATTCGAGATAGACTAAAGGTAGCTCAGTCCAGGTAGAAGAGTTATGCAGACTAAAAAAAACGCAGGTAGTCTATGAAATTTGAGACGGAGCATGTCTTCGTGTGTCCCCTCTGCGAGGAGTTAAACGATTTGGAGTTAAGGGAAAGTTAGCCCCGAGATTTGTAGGACCATACCGAGTTTTGGAGCGTATGGGAGAAGTGGCCAACAAGTTGGAGTCACCCGAAGGACTGTCAGGAGTTCATGATGTGTTTCATGTTTCCCAGTTGAAGAAGTGCCATGCAGAGATAGCCAATATTCCCCTGTAAGGACGCTTGACCCTGGAAAGGATAATGATGTTCCACGAAGTGGAGTACGGACTTCATAAGTATAAGTTTTTTTTATCTCGGTATGTGGGATATTCCCCGAGGATGAAGAGATGAATTACTATTGGATATAAAGGAGGTATGATGTTGGAAATATGGATCAATGGAAATTCCATAATGAGTCTGAGTAATCATGTCCTAGTTTGGTGCCAATAGAAGGAAGGAAGACAGTACAATTGGATGGATTTAAGAATACTAGGAAGTTGGATGTTGGATTAAGGATCAGTTTCCCCGATGAGTTCAAGGTTTACCAGTGATGAGATGGGCCATAACCCACAGGCCCCAGGACCTGCCAAGAAGCAAGTACATTCTTGCTGAAGGAAAAACCCTGGAAGAAGTTACGATTTTATCAGCAGACGATTTTATAGGAGTAACGCAAAACCTGAGAGTTGTGAAGAAACGATAGATGTTTGTTTGGCTTGCAGAATCAATGGATTTTTCCGAACTTTGTTCGTCGACAAGAGAAATTCTGCAATGCTTGCGAGGATGACCGAGTGTTAGAATGCGAGATTCGCTAAACCATGTACAAGGTAATGATTTGGGTGTGGGATGGATTGATCACCATACCGACTTACTCTTATTGTTCGCTTTGCTATATGGGATGGTAAATCAGAGTGACTTGCCTATAGTGGAGAGACGACGATCAAAACCTTGTTTGAACCTTAGAATGGTATAAGTATTTTTTCCCCTGTACAAGGCAGTTGTTGCCAACCGTAGGTTATACGGCGAGGATCAGCCCAGACCTATTTCCTACAGGAGAAACCATAAATTGTTGACCACCAGGAGATATCGATAGTTGTTTAGTATTGGCGCCTGACCCGTCAGCTAAGAAGACCCAGTCTCGGAATACCAAGATGAAAGGATAGAAGTATTGAGGAAAAGGTTATGCCACTACCGGAAGAGCCCAGAGAAGGAATTTTCCCGAGAATTTGAGAAGACCGGCCCCGTCAAGAATAAGGATGGAGTATATGAGTTTTGATGGAACAGTAACAATGTTTCTAAGGGTGGTAGCACCCCAGACCCCCTGTGATGATCGATGGATTTTGGGAAGACCCCAAACCTAACCTATTTCTTGCTAGCCTCTCCGAATCTCGAGGACGAGATTCATTTTAAGGGTGGTAGGTTTGTAACATCCCAAAATTCTAAATTTTGGAATGTTATAATAAATAGATAGATTTGATTGATTGTGTGAAGTTGAGTGAAATTCAAAACTTTTTGAAAGTTAAATGAGAGGGAATAAAAGGACTTTCCCAAACTTCCATTTTGCTTTTATGATCTCCGTGAATTCAAATTCTTTTCACCACAAAACCCTGGAGAGAAGATGACATGACTTCTTCCATTTATTTAAATGACAAGGGGGTGTTGAAAATATTTGAATTTCATTTGAGAATATTCCCAGTTCAGAAACTTTATGCAACTCAATGATTTTCACGAGAGAAGATAAAATGACTTCTTCATAATATATGAAATATGAGTTGGGAGTTTCAAAGGATCAAATTCAAAGTCCTTTTGGGAATTATTTTTAATTTGGAGTTATTTGGGTTTTATTCAAATTATTTTTCTCCAAAAATAAAATATATGGACAATAGGGTAACATGATTCCCTACATCAGAAAATTGGAGAGAAATAAATTTGAAATCATTTTAGTATTTTTAAAATGATTTTTACTGGATTTTATTAGAACAATAGCACTATTTGCTTTATTTAAATTTGTGTGAATTTTATTTGGCATTGTAAAAATGTCCACGTTGAAGAAAATCTTTTTCTGAAAATTTTGATATATTATATGCCTATATAATATTTTAATTTATTTTGTTTTTCTCTTTTATTTTTGTTTGTCTGAAAAAATGTTTATTATTAAAAAAAACTTTGGACCGACTGTACCGGGCCGGCCCTGCTCGCCAAGCCACGGCCGAGCCGGCCCACGCCCCAGCGCCGCTCGTCCCCGAGCTCCCGCCGTAGTCCCGCTCGGGCACGACGCCAACCGCCGCCGCCATGGACACCGTGCCGCCTCCGGCCTCCTCTGCCCCCTTCCCCAAGCATCGCCGCCGCCCTCCCCGCCTATTTAAGCCGCAACCCCGGGCCCCTCTCTCTCTTTCCTTGCCTCACCTCGCCTCGCCCGATCCACCCCGCCGCCTTCTATCGCCGCCGCCGCTGCCTCCCCTCCGCCCGCGCCGCCCTCTTGCTGCTGCCGCCGCCGCAGTCCGTCGCCGCCGCGTAGCACCACCGCCGACGCCGCCGACGCCCCGCTCGCCGGAGCCGTCCGCCGCCGTTTGCCGGACTCGCCGGACATGGCCTAGCCGCCGGATCTCGCCGGTTTTTGCCGACCCGACGGTTTCGCCGAACCGCCCAAACCGGTAATAAAACCGACCGGTTTTCGTTTCGGTTTTTTTATAAAACTTGTTTTTTAATTTACTAGCTATTTAGCGAACGTTCATTAGGTTAGGTTTAGCAGTGAACAGATTCGCCAGTTAGCATTCGGCAACGAACGTTCGCTATTTAGTCTTTTTCTTTTATTTAAGTTTTTCGCCAGGGACCTATCTGTGATGATTTTATTTACAGTTTTTCTTCAAACGGTCACAACTTTTTACTCGTTTATCCAAATCCAACGAAACCAACGCCCACTTCTTCGTTATGATCTCCTCTATCCAGTAAAACAACTCAAACATGTTTTTGAAATTTTAAAATTTGAATTAGATCAGATTTGAATTTGAATCTTCTTTTGATCGTAACTTGAGTTTCGTAGCTCCGATTTAGTTGATTCTTTTTGCATATCGAAGCTCTTGACCTAAACTTTCTGATAAGGGCAAATTCATATAATTTTGGTACTGTTAGAAATTGTTTTATGTTGCAAGGGTTATTTGCTTGGTTTTGATGTTTTCCGAATCGTCTTCTTCGTTCTTTCTGATCTTTTGAGTGATTGCTTGTGTGTGGTTACTATTGCTTGCTTACGATAGATTGAAACGGAGTGTGACGAGTAGATCTATCAAGAGTTATGAGTGCGAATCATCTTCATCAACATTGCAGGCAAGTAACACTTTGATCATACCTCTTTACTAACCAGTTTTATTGCATTAGATCAACCCTCAAACATTGCATGATTAGGATCTAATTAAATTGTGGGTATTGGGAAGTAGATGAGGTAGTACCTGTTTCCCTGTTTATTATCAAACCTTTGGGAGTTACTTCTACGTTTGCTTATATTGCTATGCTATGCTCGTAGACGCGGATTGGGTTTGAGTGAATTTCCATGACAGATGTGAGATTGTTAATTAATGGTTTACTTAAGGTGGCAACTAAAACTCACATCTGGGTGGATTGAGGTACCTGGGTATTCCAGGATTGCCTGTTTCTTTTGGACCGCCACCCAGGTTCAAAGGGATCATGAGATTATTCATGCTAGAAACTTCCGTGTGCAGCCACAAGCTATTATGGGCTCTAGCATAGTTGATTAAGTTGTGTGAACTCTTACAGTGGTAGACTAGCAGATGTAGGGGATGTAGGTGTACCGGTCTACCCATCGTAAGGTGCTAACGCTTCTGAAAGACTGTGTCTCGGTCATCCGTTTCTCAAACCTCATGTAGTGCGAGAATCAAGCGGAGGCGATCGAGTCTTGTGGGGAAAAGTGCACAAACCTCTGCAGAGTGTACAAACTAATCATGATTAGCCGTGTCCCTGGTTATGGACATCTTGAGTATCTAGTTCTTGGATTATCCCGTTGATCTCATCATGTTACTTTAATTAATATTGTTGGGTTAATGATGATACTTAATTGGGATTGAGATGCTGTCAACCATCTCAATATTTCACAACTACCATGTTAGTTAAATAAAATTTATTCCTTTGCAGTAGGGAAAATTTGGCTTTTCGCAAAAAAAATTATAACTATAGAGCTTTTCCACCAGCCATATATGCATGTAGTGATAGCCTTTGTTCATCATTTCTCTATGGTGTGAATTTACCAGCATATTCCATGTGCTGACCCGTTTTCGGGCTGCAACGTTTCATGTTGCAGGATTCTTACGATGAGTAAGTGATACGTTAGGGTTACGATTTCTACACTCAACTTTGCCGTTGGTGTTGATGGGAATCCACAACCTTGTTACTTCCGCTATTTGGATTGAGGTAATAGTATTTACGTTACTTTATACATGTGATTTACCTCTGTTATAAATCCTCGAGTACTGTGTGTGTCAGCATACCGATCCAGGAATGACACTTAAGCACAGAGACTTGATCCATTCGGGTCGGGTCGCTACAAAAGAGGCCCTATATTTTTTTAAAAAAATAATTTATTTTGAATGAGATGAACTATAAGAATTAAACGAAGGTCTACATCAGGCATATATGACTCAGAGCTTACATGCTATAGTGTGGTATTTATTCATAATTTGGTTGCCAAATCTGATGCGTGCAATGCACGTGTACCTTACTAGTACTTCGAGTATGTGTAAACACGTAAATTAGAAATCCAATGACACGCTACACAGTGTCTCTCTTACAGTTCATGAAGCTACGTGGCACATGTCGAGGCGTTGTCGCGACCTCCTTGTGTGGATTGATCACAGTGACTTGTTGCTGCTTCCAGAAGAATGTACTCGCCCTCTCTGAGCCATACCGGCGGTACATGCATGAAGCGAAGATGTGCACGCACGCCACGCACGCACTCATTCCCTCGCATGCACATGCAGGTACACGGGGCGACGCATTTTTGTACAAAAATCCACCCCATGTGATAATTTGACGCGTGTAAAGTCCTTCATTTCATTGATGGCCAATTAATACAGCGCATGCAAATTGAGTGGACGTGGGGGTGGAAGAAAGACATTACTACTCCACTGCGCGCATGCGAGTAGTTAAATCATGGGGTGCCAGTACTTCCATTGGTCTCCTTCGTATTTTGTGTCAATTTTTAACCATATTTGTAAGTAACATAATATTTATGCATGCCATAAAAAGTGGCACAAAAAAAGGGGGCCAATAAACCAGGACGCAGGCGGCATGATCAATTTTTGCTAGGGCTACTGTTGGTGGCCTTTGTATTTAAATATGGACGGGGTGGAGTAGTACTACCTTTATCTTAGCCTCGTAGGGCTCTCCCAGCGCCTAGGCTCGCCTCCCCGCTAAGGGAGTCCTGGATTAAGGGGTCCTCGGGCGTCCGGCCTATTGGACATGGGCCGGACTGATGGGCTGTGAAGATACAAGACCGAAGACTTTCACCCGTGTCCGGATGGGACTCTCCTTGGCGTGGATGGCAAGCTTCGCGTTCGGATATGAAGATTCCTTTCTTTATAACTGACTTCGTACAACCCTAGTCCCCTCCGGTGTCTATATAAACCGGAGGGTTTAGTCCCTAGAGGTAATCATAATCATACACGCTAGACTTATAGGGTTTAGCCATTACGATCTCGTGGTAGATCAACTCTTGTAATACTCATATTCATCAAGATCAATGAAGCGGGAAGTAGGGTATTACCTCCATAGAGAGGGCCCGAACCTGGGTAAACATCGTGTCCCCTGTCTCATGTTACCATCGACCTTAGACGCACAGTTCGGGACCCCCTACCCGAGATCCGCCAGTTTTGACACCGACATTGGTGCTTTCATTGAGAGTTGCGCTGTGACGTCAAAGACAGGATTGATGGCTCGCCTTGTTACCAAGGACGGTATCACCTCCGGAGGAGCCCTGGCCTCAGGCTAAACCCTCCGGCTGGGCGGCTTTACCATGACCGCCCATACGGCTGTCAAGCCGACGATGACTTCTCGGGTCATCGAAAATCACCTCCGTGTTGACTCCGAATACTCCAAACGGATGGATCCTACGCAGTTGTCGTCTTTAAATGAACTCCTAGATCGCATCGCCGCCTTAGGGGTCCCTACAGACTAAGATCGGATTGGGATTAAACTCGATCAAAGAGAAATCAAACCTCGCCCATCACCCATCAGATAGCGGTAGTAGAGGAGCAAAACAACAACCCTCCTCTATATTGAGGATGAACTATGTTCAGATTTCCGAGCTCGATCAGCCAAATACCTGTCGGCGGAACGACATGCTCTGTCCTCCGAACCTAGAATCAGATGATGGGCCTGAAAAATGAGTTGATATCCCGGAGCCCGAACCATTAAGCTCGGAGATTTCTCAAACTCCGGATCCCAAATTGGGTCACGGTTTGGATTTAAAGCCACCCACCCACCCCGATATACGCGATCTCATGTACATACGGCAGCAGTCTCAGGAAACAGTCCATCATTTTTGGGCTAGATTCCTCCTTGTCAAAGACAAGATTAAAGATTGCCGCGACGAACACGCGATCTCACCATTCTGCAATAGTTGCACGGACGTAGGAATCCTCAACGCCATCAACCGCCGTTGCGTATTACACTTCGCTAACTTGGCAACAATCTTACAGAAGTACTGCGCAATGGAAAGCGCCTGGAAAACTCAGGCAGCTCTCTGGGAACCACCGGTTTCCACTCAACCCTTCGTCCGGGCAAAAAGGATGCACCCTCGCGGGGCACCCGAACCAATAGTAAAAAAATCTAAGCACATTACGGGACGCGGAACGGTTCTGGAGGGATGGCTCGATAGGCCATGCAAAAATACACACAACACCGGATACCATACCAACCCACGGCCTTAGATCATGTTGGATACTCCAGCAAGTGGCCAAGAGCGGCGAGGATATCCTCACCAAAAATACCCCAAAGCAACACCCCCCGGAAGACGACGACCTCAGCGTATTGACGGTCTTCGAGACCTTTGCTTCGAACAACCGGCGCAAAAGGGCCCTCCGCGACCTCGCCGAAGTCTGCCAAGTCACGGCAACAAACCCTTGGAACGACACGGCCATAACTTTCAATGGCAGCAACGAACCAAAATTCCGGACAGTCCGGGCATTGGCCGCCTTGGTCCTCAATCCAATTGTGGACGGTTTTTGGCTCACCAAAGTGCTCATGGACGGCGGCAGCGGACTAAACCTCATCTACGAGGATACACTCAACAAAATGGAAATAGACAAGAGCCGCATCGAGCAAAGCAGCACGACCTTCCGAGGAATCATTCCCAGTCGGGAGGCGCAATGTGCAGGAAAAATCACACTTGACGTGGTATTCGGCATGCCGGAGAATTATCGGTCTGAAGAGATAACCTTCCAAGTGGCTTCTTTCAACAGCGGATATCACGCCCTATTGGGGCGAGATGCATTTACACGCTTCCAAGCTATACGTCATTATGGGTACATGAAGCTCAAGATGCCTGGGCCCAATGGTATCATCACTCTTGCTAGTGATCCTAACATAGCACTCTGCGCCGAAAACAAAACTGCATCCCTGGCCCTCTGATGAGGACATGACTACCTTGGATACGACCAAAAATATTGCATACATGCATATTTGTCAGGTGATTTCTAGTGCAAACTATTCAATAATCTATTTATGTTATCCAGAACAAAAATACTTCACACACTTTTGTGTTTTGTCTAATTGCAGGTGTATGGGACATTTGTACAATCCACATATGAAGATAAGGCAAAAGGAGAAGTTTAGGTTCTGTTCAAAAAGTCCTCTCACGTCACTTTTGGGCCAAGAGAAGATAGAGTCCAAGTCTCTCACGTTCTGGATTCAGATTCGGACTGCACAGACATACCTGACTCAAAACGCCAACAACTTTTTCATACGGACTCCGAATTGGGTGATTCTTTTTTTGTTGGAAACTAGATTTCGTGCTCTTTCCAACCCAATTGGATTCACCTTTAAATTCGTCCGGAGCATTGAGTTATGGTCGAAACAATCTGACGTTGCACCAGAATCCGAGTCAAACTACAAGTCCAAAGGTGTTGCATCACCTCCACTTGGGCCCATGAGCCTTGTACGACCTAGGGTTGGTTTTAGGCTGCCTTGGGACGTCCTCCCACCTCCTTGGCCGCCACCCCTTGCTCCTATATAAGTAGATCCATCTAGTAGCTTTTTCCTTGGAATTTGTTTAGTTAAAAGTTAGCCATTGCAACTTCGTGTACTTCGTTTGTGTCCAACGACCAGACCAAGACCGCTTACGGATTCCCACCACTATCAATACTTCATATATATTCGCAATATTCAGATTGCATTATCATATTCTTGCTCGTTCTTCGATTGCTTGCAGGAATAGACCTTCGTGGTCAGGCTGATCGTGCTTCCGGCATCGTCAGTAACCTCAGGAGATTGGTTTAGCGATTGATAAGGCGCAACGTCGTGCACGTTTGTAGTCGGATCGTCAAAGTCGTCTCCACCAAATCGATAGTTATCATCTCATCGAAAGATCGGGACACCTTGCCTCTATCAAGTGGTATCAGTTTTCAGGTTGCTCGGTGAGAATTTCCAGTTTCCCCTAGATTAGATTTATTTTCTTACCTATTGTCCAAGAAAAAGCCACAAAAAAGTTAGATCTATTCATCCTTTTGTCCAAGCCAGTCTGAGCCTTTGCAATTTTCTATTCATTGTTTGCATTATTGAATTATCGGTTGCATCGTCGTGTCGAGTTGCTGGTCTTAGGGTCTAGTTCGTTTAGAGTTTCGAGTTCTGTTCACATTAGTCACGTCGCCGCTGCATCGTTATCCCTTCTGCTGTCCACCACACCATCCATCAAATTCCACCATGTGCTACCCATAGTTCATTGTCACAATCATAGTTGAGGTCGTTCACATCTTCGCTTGATCCAATCTGCATCTTATCTAGTTTGTCTTGGAAAGAGGGAGAGAAAAAAAGACAGAGAAAAAAAAGAGAGAAAAAAAAGAAAAGAAGTCAGAAAAAAAGAGAAAGAAAAAAAGTGTGAGGAAAAAAAAGAGAAGAAAAAAAAACAAAATTCGGATCTATCTAGACTCAATCTCGTAGTTGAATTCGGATTGGAATCTGTTTTGTGCACTGTTTAGTAAAACAGGCATACCTTCCTCATACGAAGTCCGTTTTGACTCCGCGAGTACTCAAATGAAAGCTAGCGACGAGCCGCATCTAAATAGTTGCAGAGACTAGTTCAATATTTGACACCTCAAAATCGTCTTCTAAATAGGTCTTTTTGCCCTCCGAAGTTCGCGGACACAGCTTATTCCAGTTTTTCAAGCCAGTTTCAGAATTCTTTCACTCCTCATATCAACTCGGAATTGAGTGATTCTTTTTGCATTGGAAAGCTTGAGTTAGTAGCATTCTTTGAAAAAAATTATCAGAAAATTGGCACAAACTTTTCAAGAGGAAAGTTGGAGAGAGTTGTTGTATATCCTGCTTGGCAGTTGTTTTTCATCATTATCTTTACTGCCGTTGTGATCTTCACTTATATCTTGCTGTCCAGAGCTACTTAGTATCCTTCATTGATGCTAGTTGTGCTACGCCGTGACCTCATTAGTGTTCTAGGCTCGCGTCTCTAGTCCGGTCTAGCCTAGGACCAGCACAGTACCGTCGTTGAGCGTTTATTCAACATTGCATCTCTGAATTGATTATTGCTAATATTTTGCTACCATATATAGCCAACCCAGCTCCACATATTTCTACACCGTGTATACGTACGTTCCCCTGGCAATCGCTTTACTCAATCTTTGGAGTTATTTGACACCGCTGGTTGCCTGTCACCACCTGCTGCTTGGTAAGAACTTGTAAGATATTGATATTTGCTTTACTGTGAGCGCTTTACCACCACATCCTAGTAGTTCATAGGAACATTATTCTTGAATTTTGTTTCTTGTTTCTACTAATCATGACAGGATCTAGAGTCAATTCATGGGGTTTGTCGATCGTGGGAGATGTGCCATCACCTATGCAAATACCACAACCGTCACGAGAGGTGCACAAACATCCAAATGCACATGATCAGGTTAATGTTTCTATACCACCATTTAATGGCCGTTTTAGACCTGCTTTATATATTGAATGGGAGTTTGACCTAAATAATATATTTGCTTCCAATAATTTTGATGTACGTAAAAAAGTTAAGGTTGCGGTTGGTTCTTTCACTGGTTATGCTGTAGTTTGGTGGAGTGAATATTGTCGGTTACACCCTAATGATATACCTACTACTTGGGATGATTTGAAACTTGCCATGCGACATACATTCGTTCCCGCTTATTATACTCGTGACATGATTACAAAGTTGCAACATTTAAAACAAGGTAGTGACACCGTAACGAAATATTATGATACTTTACAAACTACCTTGCTGCATTCCTCTTTAGAAGAAAGTGAAGAAGATTTTATGGATAGATTTTGGGGAGGATTAAATCGTGACATTCAGGAGATACTAATACATGAAGAGTGTTATCCTATGGACCATTTGTTTCATCTTGCTTGCAAAGCTGAACAGGAAATAAAACGACGTGTTGCGCACAAGGAGAACAAGCGCGAGATGCACATTCCAAGAGTTGATACGGTTGTCCCTTCAACTACTAAGCATACTATGACAACCACATCCGTTGTTGTGAGGACTACATCACCTCCACCATGTGACACATCATCACCGAGAGTGCCTACCTCATCTGAGTTGATCATAAGAGGTAATGACAAAGGTACTAATCTTCCACTTCCACATGAGTATGATGAATGTCTTGTCAATTTAAGTGCACCATGCGGTGAGCTACCCACTACTTTGATCACACCAGCTACCTTAGAGGACTATGTTGATGATTTGACTTTGCCATGTGATCAAACAATTTTGAGTGAGCCCATTGAATTAACTATCGATGCAAAAGAATCAAGTGAATCAGGGAATAAATCAGATTTGGATCAAATATGTTTGAAAATAATTGTGCCAATGTTTAATCATTTTGATATGACCTCTAATCTTGGTGATGGTTCATCAATGTTGGGATGGTTTAATGATGAATATTGTCAATCTTTTCATATGAATAAGAGCTTCACTTATATGTGCAAACTGAGTTGCAATACTTTCATGCCTTCTACTTCTTGTGATAATATTTTGGCTTTATATTTTATTAACTATGAAAGTTACTCATGTATACATGTGTCATATGTGCAAAATCCACGGGAAGTAAAAATGGATGACATATACATATACAACATGTACACCTTGTCTCTTTTGTTAGCCACATTTCAGATTAAGCAACGCCGAGGACGGCTTTGTTTTCAAGAAGGGGAGGATGATGAGGACATGACTACCTTGGATACGACCAAAAATATTGCATACATGCATATTTGTCAGGTGATTTCTAGTGCAAACTATTCAATAATCTATTTATGTTATCCAGAACAAAAATACTTCACACACTTTTGTGTTTTGTCTAATTGCAGGTGTATGGGACATTTGTACAATCCACATATGAAGATAAGGCAAAAGGAGAAGTTTAGGTTCTGTTCAAAAAGTCCTCTCACGTCACTTTTGGGCCAAGAGAAGATAGAGTCCAAGTCTCTCACGTTCTGGATTCAGATTCGGACTGCACAGACATACCTGACTCAAAACGCCAACAACTTTTTCATACGGACTCCGAATTGGGTGATTCTTTTTTTGTTGGAAACTAGATTTCGTGCTCTTTCCAACCCAATTGGATTCACCTTTAAATTCGTCCGGAGCATTGAGTTATGGTCGAAACAATCTGACGTTGCACCAGAATCCGAGTCAAACTACAAGTCCAAAGGTGTTGCATCACCTCCACTTGGGCCCATGAGCCTTGTACGACCTAGGGTTGGTTTTAGGCTGCCTTGGGACGTCCTCCCACCTCCTTGGCCGCCACCCCTTGCTCCTATATAAGTAGATCCATCTAGTAGCTTTTTCCTTGGAATTTGTTTAGTTAAAAGTTAACCATTGCAACTTCGTGTACTTCGTTTGTGTCCAACGACCAGACCACGACCGCTTACGGATTCCCACCACTATCAATACTTCATATATATTCGCAATATTCAGATTGCATTATCATATTCTTGCTCGTTCTTCGATTGCTTGCAGGAATAGACCTTCGTGGTCAGGCTGATCGTGCTTCCGGCATCGTCAGTAACCTCAGGAGATTGGTTTAGCGATTGATAAGGCGCAACGTCGTGCACGTTTGTAGTCGGATCGTCAAAGTCGTCTCCACCAAATCGATAGTTATCATCTCATCGAAAGATCGGGACACCTTTGCCTCTATCACCCTCGAGGCACTGTCTGAAGCCCTCACGGCCAAAGAGTTAACCACGCTGCGCTGCACTGTGGATAGGGATGACGTAATCCTGGACAAGCGACCCAAATCCACCTCCTTTAAACCAGCAGATGAAATAGTCAAATTTCAAGTCCACCCGACGGACCCCAAGAAGATAGCATCCATTGGGGCACAGCTCGACCCAACGGTTGACGCCGCGCTACGAGAGTTACTGCGCGAGAACTGGGACATATTCGCCTGGCACCCTTCTGATATGCCAGGAAACCCACGCAGGTTGGCCGAACATAGCCTCAACATACTGAAGGGATATAAACCGGTCAAGCAAACACTGCGGCGCTTTTCCGAACCCTAACAACAAGCCATGGGGGAGGAGCTAGCCAAGTTAATCGAGGCCGGATTCATCAGAGAAATAAAACATCCTGACTGGCTAGCAAACATGGTGATGGTGCCAGAGAAGGATAAATCCTGGCGCCTATGCGTCGATTTCAAGGACCTCAACAAGGCCTGCCCTAAGGATCCCTTCCCGCTCCCTCGCATCGATCAGATTATTGATGCTACCGCAGGACACGACTCACTGTGTTTCCTCGACGCATACTCCGGATACCATCAAATCAGAATTAAGGAGTCCGACCAAGCCGCAACGGCATTCATTACGCCATATGTGCCATTTTGCTTCAACACTATGCTCTTCGGGCTAAAAAACACCAGGGCCACCTACCAACGCATGATTCAAACATGCCTGGAGAAACAGATCGGCAAGACAGTTGAAGCATATGTGGATGACGTTGTCATCAAAACTAGGCACGTCGAGTCATTGATAGACGATCTACGTCTCACATTCGACAACCTTCGTACATATGACATCAAGCTCAATCTGGAAAAGTGTGTTTTCGGTGTTCCCGCTGGAAAACTGCTGGGCTTCATCGTTTCCAATAGACGAATTGAAGCAAACCCAGCCAAAATCCGAGCTTTGTCACAATTGGCTACGCCAACAGACCTGAAACAAGTCCAAAAACTAGCCGGATGTGTGGCAGCTTTAAGCCACTTTATCTCCAGACTAGGAGAAAAAGCACTGCCACTCTATCGCCTTCTCTGACGCACCGACCACTTCGAGTGGACGGATGCGGCAATGGCTAGACTGGAAGAAATAAAGGTTCTTTTAGCGAGCAACCCAATCCTGGCCGCACCGAGCGTCGGTGAACCCATGCTATTATACATATCGGCAACACACCAAGTGGTGAGCACGGTGCTCGTCGTCGAGCGAGAGGAGGACGGACACAAATTCCCGCCTCAGAAGCCGGTATACTATGTATCCACTGTCCTCACACCATGCAAATCCCGGTACCCTCATTACCAAAAGATAGCGTACGCGGTCTTCATGGCATCCCGGAAGCTGGGACACTACTTCCAAGAGTGCTCGATCACGGTGGCTTCCGAAGTACCACTGAATGACATAATAAACAACCGCGATGCCACATGCCGGATTGCCAAGTGGGCCATTGAGCTCCTTCCATTCGACATAACATACAAACCATGCCGGGCCATTAAATCCCAAGTACTGGCCGACATCATCACCGAATGGACAGAGGCCGAACTCCCTAAAGAGTACGACACATATTCCAACTGGCTCATGTACTTCGATGGCTCCAAAATGCTAGCGGGCTTAGGAGCGGCCGTTGTCTTAACATCCCCCACTGGAGACATAGTTCAGTACGTACTCCAAATATTATACACAGACGCCAACAATGCAGCCGAATACGAGGCCTTACTGCATAGTCTTCGGATGGCCGTCTCCATGGGCATACAACGCCTGGAGGTGCGCGGGGATTCAAACCTCGCAATATCCCAAATAAATGGAGATTTCGACGCCAAAGATCCGAAGATGGCGGCCTATCATAAATGTCAGCTCGGTTTGAGGGGCTCGAGTTTCATCATGTGGCTCGAGAAAGTAATCAAGCGGCAGATGTCCTTGCTCGCATCGGAGCCAAGCGCGACCCCGTCCCACCTAACATATTTCTAGAAAGGCTCTTCAAGCCATCCGTGGTGTGGCAAGGGGAGAGCGGCAACACCACTCCAGACCCAATTATACCCCTAGATTCCGAACACAATACTGATATCATCGAGGGCTCAGCCACCGAAATAACACCATCGGCCCATCTTATCATGGCAGTAATTGCCCCATGGACCGAACCCTTCTTGGCCTACTAAAAAACCGCGACACTACGGGTCGGATCGCCAAGTGGTCCATCGAGCTCCTGCCATTCAACATAACATACAAACCACGCCGAGCCATTAAATCCCAAGTGTTGGACGACTTCGTCGCCGAATGGACAGAGGCCGAACTCCCTAAAGAGTACGGCACATATTCCAACTAGGTCATGCACTTCGATGGCTCTAAAATGCTGGCCGGCTTAGGAGCAGGCGTTGTCTTAACGTCGCCCACTGGAGACACAGTTCAGTACGTACTCCAAATATTATACACACACTCCAACAATGCAGCCGAATTCCAGGCCTTATTGCACGGTCATTGGATGGCTGCCTCCATGGGCATACAACGCCTGGAGGTGCGCGGGGATTCAAATCTCGCAATATCCCAAATAAATGGAGACTTCGATGCCAAAGATCCGAAGTTGGCGGCCTATCGTAACGCCATACTCAAAATATCAGCTCGGTTCGAGGGACTCGAGTTTCATCATGTGGCTCGAGAAAGTAATCAAGCAGCTGATGTGCTTACTCGCATTGGCACCAAGCGTGACCCCGTCCCGCCTAATATCTTTCTGGAAATGCTCTTCAAGCCATCCGTGGTGTGGCAGGGCGAGAGCAGCAACACCAATCCGGATCCGATTATACCCCCAGATTCCGAGCACAATACCAATATCATCGAGGGCTCACACACCGAAATCACACCATCGGCCCATCTAATAATGGCAGTAATTGCCCCATGGACCGAACCCTTCTTGGCCTACCTTAATAGGTGAGAGCTCCCTGAGGATCAGAATGAGGCTCGCTGCATTGTCTGGCGCTCGAAAGCCTACAAGGTCCACGACGGAGAGCTCTACAAGAAAAGCACTACCAGAGTACTTCAAAGATGTATCTCCGAAGAAGAGGGACGGCAGCTCTTGGCTGAAATTCATGCCGGTCTCGGTGGTCACCATGCCGCCGTTCGGGCCCTTGTAAGTAAGGCCTTCCGTACAGGTTTCTATTGGCCGACGGCCCGAGCAGATGCACAGGACCTTGTCCAACGTTGCGTTGGATGCCAGCTTTTTGCCAACCAAAGCCATATGCCACCCACCGCTCTACAAAAAATCCCCATCACTTGGCCTTTTGCGGTCTGGGAGCTTGATATGGTTGGACCCCTTAGAGGAGGAAGCCATAAGAAAAAAATATCTGCTGGTCATGGTAGATAAGTTCACTAAGTGGATGGAGGCCAAACCAGTTAAAACGGCCGAAGCCGGACTAGTGATAGACTTCATATCCGGTGTCGTGCACCGTTATGGTGTCCCACACAGCATCATCACCGATAACGGCTCCAATTTCACAGCCGATGAGGTGAAAACCTGGTGTGCTAATCTGGGCATTAAGCTCGATTACGCCTCCGTCTATTACCCGCAAACAAACGGTAAAGTCGAACGAGCCAATGGTCTTATTATGAGCGGCATCAAGCTTAGACTAGTGCGGTCTTTGAAGGAATCAGACAAGCACTGGGTTGAGGAGCTCGACTCCGTACTCTGGGGGCTGCCGACCACGCCCAATCGCACTACCGGATATACACCCTTCTTCATGGTGTACAGAGCAGTGGCTATCTTGCCCTGCGACATTATTCATTACTCACCTCGAGGGCGCATGTATGAAGAGAGAGAGGCCGAGCTTGATCGGCAGGACAGCTTAGATGCCCTGGAGGAGGAGCGTGACGTTGCAAAAGCCCGTTCCGCATTTTATCAATAGCATGCTTGCAGATATAAAGCAGAGAACTGCGGGCCAAGACTTATAATGTTGGCGAACTCGTTCTACGCTTGCCAGAGAAGAAAAAAGACAAACTCAAGCCCAAGTGGGAGGGTCCCTTCATCATTTATGAAGTTCTCACCGGAGGAGCGTACCGCCTGTGTGATACATCAGATAATTGCCTAGAGCTGAACCCATGGAATGCGGCTAGACTCCGAAGATTCTACGCCTAGAGCCGAACTCTTTATTCGTCTTCTTCTCCCTTTTGGTTCCATTACTTTTCCTCTCTTTTCGCTTTTTTAGCTTTAAAGCTCTCGTGCGGATAAACCGCACACCTACGACGTACACATCCTTAAATATGTACGCCCATAATACCTGGGGGCTTCTTGTACAGAAGCTTATTATTATTTTCCGGGCATCAAGCTCACCACATATGTGTTTTTCCTCATATGTACCTTTTCTTCGCCATAATATGCATCGTTATGACTTAAGTTTTGGCCAAGCTGGGTTGCCTGGCTCCTGTGCTTATGCCCTATGTTCCCGTTTGTTCGGCCAGGGCATAAAGGGAGCACCTCTACGATTGCTACTGCCGGGTCATCGGGATGTGTACCTCAGACTAGGTGAAGCCGAAAGCTAGCATTCTTAAGGGAATATTCGGTCGGCGGACTAAAGATGTTTTCACGCTCATTACACTATGAATCCCCAAATGTTGCTCATACTGCGATTTTCTCAATCACAGTTCGGGCATGCACATTTACGCATGTTCACCCAGGGAAAGGAACGCTTAACGGAACTATTCTCTCTAGAAGATGTTTCTTACAATTACAATGTAATATAACATAGCTAGCCGGATACAACTTGTCTGTTTAAGCAACTATGACCCCTACGCCTGGTTTCCATGCATACCCCGGTCTATCTTGCCGCTCAGGTATTCGGAAACACTCCGTACCTTCGGGTACAGAGGTCGAAGCGAAAAGGTCTGCCATGAGAATCGTTTTACAATCTGGCTAGGGACAAATATTTCAAGGAAAGTACATAGTCACTGGGACTCAAAAATTTCGTCCTCTATGCCATCTAACAGGCTGTCTAACTTACAATCCTGTTGGGAATATTTTGCGGCTACTTTTACCAGGTCATATACCAAACTAACCGGAATTTCTTTTCCATCCGACCCTAGAGGTCCAACCCGGGCCATATGATTCGGATGAAGCTTGGTGTACCGTGTCTTCACCATGGCCCAGGCCTCTCATGCACCTTCTCAGCAGGCTGATATCTTCCATAATCGAATACACCACTGGGCTCCTTTGAATAGCTCCACGAGCTCCGCCATACTTCCTGGAGGGGAGGCGGATGGCCATAAAGCCTTGGCAACACTCCGCATTGCTTACCGAACTCGATCGTGCCTTTGGGAAACCTCTTGTAGCAGGTCGCCTTGAGATCCGGGCATTTCCTCTTCGAGACGGCCAGTCAGCATACCTGCAGACATAAATCTGTCAGTTCCTGCCCTTGTCGAATTATAGGGAGACAAGTTCAAAAAGCATAATGAATATGCCACCTCGCAGTCTCTTATTCCCCTTCACGGAGTCCGCCAGCTGGGATCGCACGTCTTTTAGTTCCTCGCCCAGCAGGGTGTTGGAATCCTGCAGCTTATTTTTCTCATCCCTGACCCGTGTCAGCACACGGTCTCCTACGGCTAGTTGCCTTTTGGCCTCTTGTTCACCCGCTTGCACGACTTTCAGAGCCTCCTTCAGTTGATCCAACGATCCTGCCATGGGAAATACAAAAAGTATTAATATTGCTGGTACATGATTATATTTTCTCGATGGAGGGGAACATTACCAGGCGATGCCTCCTTGGATTTCTCCAGTCCGGCGGTAGCAGCAGCCAGCTAGGTTTGACATTTTTCCAGCTCTTGAGACAACAGGTTGTTCTTCTCTGTGAGCACCTGGTTGTGCAATGATCCTTAAAGCAGTTGTATCAACTGCTTCAAGTCTCGGGGCCTACTGGTATATAATTATCAGATTTGTACAAATGTGCACTTACCCGCATATCTTTCAAATGCTGGTTTGTGGCTCTAGTAAGCCCGTCTCGAGCAGCTCGGATGTATGCATCAGTCGAGCTAAAGGCGTTGAATGCCTCTTTTGAAAAGCCGGGGTCGCGAAGAGCGGCCTGCCGGCACCGATGATTCATGGCGCTTTCCACTTCAGAGTTTGTGACAGACACATCATCTGAATCCTCTGCCGAAGGACAATTCAGCGTCACTCTCGTATCAACCCTTGCCTTCAAGGCAGGGTCAGGAACCTGACTTGTGTAGGCGCGACCAGCAGGATCCCCGGACAAAGTCCGGCGAACGCTTTTCCTGATAAGACACAGCAGATAATGTCACAGTTTGATGTGACTACCAGGGAGCATGATTTAAAAACCATACCTCTTTGATAAAGGCTCTGCCATGTTCTCGTTCCCCTTTCTTTTCAAAGATTTGCTCGGCGCGGGCGCCGCTCTCTTAGGAAATGCCTCTGGCGCACGTTGAGGCGTCGGGCGCCTTCCCTTTGGAGCACGAACTAGTGCGGTGAGTGAGGCGTAATGAGGAAGCTCTCTCGAAGAAGGTGTCTCTTGATCACTTACATGCAAGGCAGGGAGGACACCGGGATAGTCAGCGGTGATGGCCACTTCCGTGCCGTCATAGCTCGCCTGGTAGAACACTCCATCCTCGAGCTCCACGAATATGTCCGGATCCTCTTTGAATACGGGGTCAAGGTCCCGGTTGTGATCCTCTGGCTGTGGGGCGGGGCTATGGATCCCCTCGATAACCTTCCGCCATTCCTGTTACAAATGGATGGGTTAATGTCCATTAAAAGTGAATCAGGGAGAGGATTGAGTAAAGTGGTGGGATTAGAACTCACCCAGCTAGGAGGATTGTACATGGAAAATCCATCTCGACGTTTAATACGAGTGAACTCCTCTTTCTCCCCTTTGTACAGTTCGGCCAATATTTTGGCCAAAGCAGCGGGGGTATCTGGACCCTTCCGACCGCAGCGGGAGGCGTCATCTTCCCCATTATAGTGCCACATGGGAAGCCCTCTGTATTGGAGTGGCTGAATCCCCCGCACTATGGAAGTCGCCATTACCTCGACTATTGATAGTCCGAACTGGGCAAGTGTCCTTATCTTGCTCATAAATTGACGGACTTCCGCACTATCTTCCTCCTCGAGGTTCCGAGGGCGCCAGCTGCGGCGTTTCTTCAACGGAGCATTTGAAAATTTGGGAAGACCCATTCGAACTGGGTCGGGGAGAGCGACGCCCTCAATATAGAACCATTCGAAAGGCCACTCTTTGGACGCCTTCTTCGGCGTGCCGGACAGGTATCCGGTCCCGGCGATGCGCCATACCTCGGCTCCACCCACTTCGAATATTGATCCCTTCTGGTTACGAGGGATGAGGCAGAATAGTTTCCTCCGTAATTCAAAATGGGCCTCACAGCCCAGGAATAGCTCACAAAGAGCAACGTAACCTGCGATGTGCAGGATGGAGGCAGGAGTGAAATTGTGAAGTTGGAGGCCATAATACTCTAGAAGTCCTCGGAGTTACGGGTGGATTGGAAATCCGACGCCTTTAGCAAGTATGGAACGAAGCACACTCGTCCCCCCCTGGATGGATTGGGGAAATTCTCCGCCTGATCCCCGCCGTCAAGACAATCCTGCTCGAACGGGGACTAGATTCGCGGGGGGAAGAAATCCCTGTGTTTGCAGCTTCACCAGCTGACCGTGGGATATGGAACATCTCTCCCAACCGCCTTTTTCGGAGCCGTGGGGACGGGAGGAAGAGCTGGGAGCGCTAGCCATGCTGGAGTGGTTCCTCCTAGCAACCTCTGAGGATTTTTTGCGTGGTGTGGAATGGATCTGAGATCCAATCTCTTTAAATAGATGCCTTTCTTGTATGGCCGGGGTGTTATGTGCAAAAAATACCCTGACCTCTCGTATTCGCTCGACATGTGGAAGCTGAAGCCATGGATGCACAGAAGCCGATGGGTGCGACATTAAATGGTAGGCCGAATACAGCTCTTTGAAGTCATCGGAGGAGGAACCTGCCTTGCAATGCCGAAGACAATCGGCGCGCCGGACACATCGTCATTAAAAGCCTGGTTCGGGGGCTACTGAGGGAGTCCTGGATTAAGGGGTCCTCCGGCATCCGGCCTGTTGGACATGGGACGGACTGATGGGATGTGAAGATACAAGACCGAAGACTTTCACCAGTGTCCGGATGGGACTCTCCTTGGCGTGGATGGCAAGCTCGGCATTCGGATATGAAGATTCCTTTCTCTGTAACCGACTTTGTACTACCCTAGTCCCCTCCGGTGTCTATATAAACCGGAGGGTTTAGTCCCTAGAGGTAATCATAATCATACAGGCTAGACTTATAGGGTTTAGCCATTACGATCTCGTGGTAGATCAACTCTTGTAATACTCATATTCATCAAGATCAATCAAGCAAGAAGTAGGGTATTACCTTCATAGAGAGGGCCCGAACCTAGGTAAACATCGTGTCCCCTGTCTCCTGTTACCATCGACCATAGACGCACAGTTCGGGACCCCCTACCCGAGATCCGCCGGTTTTGACACCGACACCCGCCTCGCCCACCAGATCCCATCATGGAGGATCCCCCCATGGATAATCCCTTGATGCCAGGATCCCGCAGGCTGCCCTCTCGCCGCTGCCCACAGCACTGCCGCCTTTGAGTGAAACCCACATGTGTTTTAGAGGGGATCCATTGCTCTGGAATCATAGATCGGTGGCGCCGGAGGACAAGCCAGGGCTGCATTTCAGGTGATGGGAAGCAAGGGCAAATCAGATCGAGGAAGCGTCGCATCGATTGGAGAGAAGTTCCAAGGAGCTGCGCCTGGCGCAGCACAAGGCGGAGGCGCAAGTCAATCTTAGGGGAGAGATGCTGAGGGATGTCAGCATCTGGCAGCGTCGCGTTGATTTTGAGTTAGGGCTAATGGCAGAGATCATATTCACGGAGTCGACTGCGGAGGAAAGTACGCACATGCCTATGGAATGGCATGAGCAGCCGGTGCAACTGTTCAAATGGGCGGTAGGAGAAGCCAAATCCCGGGACCAGTTGCGGCGGCGCCGCCGAGCATGCATCGTAGGCGAGGTGAGCTGCCCTCCTTCCCCGCCAGCGATGCAGTGACCTAGTTGGTTGCTGCTGCAGTGAACTTGCAACGCTATGTCTATTTGCAACCTTGACAATCACTCCATCTATATATATTGTTTTCCTGTAAAAAATACTTGGTCGTTTGGAAAAACATGGTAATTGATTTATCACTAGTTTTAGAATGCTTGGTCGTGACAATCAACCGAAGCCACAACTAGAAGTCTCCATCGCGTAAGTACTTTACGGTCGGTCGGACCCGCATCTCACCGAAGGGACACGCATCGGCTTGGTCTGACATGTACGACCAGTTACATCACTGACTTGTGCGACCGCATTTGAGCAGTGTAGTACTCCCTCTATCTCAGTTTACAAGTCTTGCACGTGTACCTAGGTCATAATTTGACCAACTTAATAAGAGGCATACATTACGAAAAATATATCATTACAAACTTCAAATATTCGATTTTTTAATGATATATTTTAATGTTAAACAATTTATGTTCTACTAAACTCATCGGGAGTACTTGAAATTTATGTTCCACTAAACTCATCGGGAGCCGTTTCGGGCCTCGAAACCAAAACCATCAATTAATCTTTACCTTGTTCCCATCACATTCCAAAGTACTAGTGCTACAAATAAGTGCAAGCCGGCTCACACCTACCAGTACGTACCAAACCTGAATGTGTTCCCACTATGCAGGTTTTAGTACTAGTGCTAGTACTTAGGTTATAAAAAGGGGAACTACCTAACCGAAAATTACTCTACCTTCCTCCTCATAAGTCCTCCTTCTTCGTCTGTCCTTGCCATGGCCGGTGTGCAGAGCTCCAGGTCGAGAACTATCCGATCTACTCGTAACAAGGGAGCACCAACCAAGGCTGCGGAAAAAAAAGAGAGGGCTCGCCACCACGCAGAGACCTCGAAAGATCTCTCATGGGCAGGCGATGGCTCCCAGGAGCGCCCTAGCCGCGGAGGCGAACATGCCAAGCTGGCGGCGCTGGAGTCGTTATCCCTCGACGGCATGCCCGATCAGCTCAATAAGCACCTCAATAAGCAGAATGAGTTCATCCACGGCTTGGTGGAGCTGCTGAAGGAGAGCCTCGACGACATGCCCGCTGAGCTCAATGAGCAGGGGGAGTTGACCGCCGGCTTGGTGATGCTGCTGAAGAAGAGCATTGCCTCGGAGAAGAAGGCGACCGACAAAATCCTGCAACTTCAGGAGGACAAGGCGAAGCTCTGCCACGAGCTCGACCTACTAAAGGAGGAGAACGCCGGCTGGAAGAAGCTGCATGAGAATAGTAGTTCCTCGATGAAGATGCTGCAGGCCCTCGTCATGGAACAGAAGGAGGAGTTGGCGAACCTCCGCATCGAGCACCCGACTGCCGTCAAGGTACGTAATGCGGCCGTGGAACAGATGATGAAGGCTCGCGTCGAGAAATCCCGCGTCATGGACACAATGAAGAAGATGGCGGAGGAGACGCCCAAGGAGATGGAGGTCGTGGAGGCAATGAAGAAGCAGTTACAACTCCGTGGCCAGCAACCCTTCATGTAGTGAGAGCAGCGCCCCAAACTTGTGTGTGCGTCTTCCTTCTTTTTTCGGGGTGATAATCTTCCTTCTTCTATTGCTCCTGTGTTTCTTCTTTTGCTTCGGGTGTTTCGCCGCACGTGTCACCTTCTCTGCGAGGCATGAATAGAACAATGCTAAAAATGAGATGACTAGCAAATTAGATCATTCTTTATCGCCAATAAACCAATGCCTCTTGCTAGTAATATATAATAAGAGTAGAGAGTACAAGATATGGCACTGGGCTGCCGTGTTTCCTGCTCCTCCATCGTACTCCAGTGGAAAACTAGAGTATACCGCACGGTTCTTTGCTCCTCCTCAGGTCGTTGTCACATTTATATGAGCAGTCAAATCACAAGGCCCCGCCTTCCAGCAGTAATGAGCCGTCAAATCACAAAGGCCCTCGCCTCTCTTAAAACCGACCTAGCTAGACTGCCCCGCCCTCTAGCCTTTTAAAAAATGTATACTTTTGTACAGTAGTAGGATCGATGGATTGCGCCATGGAGCAAAACTAACAAGATGAAATTAAAGAAAAAAGGTGGTACATATAGAGAGCGCTCGTCGCCAAATTATGCATATAGTACTATTAAAAAGCTAGTACGTGCTTAAATGGGGTGCTAAATTCTATTAAAAAATTAGCATATCTATTTAATTCTTGGGTTCTTATTATTTATGCCACTAGTTTGTGTATCACTACTTAGTTTTGCCATTAGAAGTTACAACTACTCAAAAATGCCATTGATCCGTGAGATGCCTGCTCAAAAATGCAATTAGATATCTAAAAAATGCCATCGTTAAGTTAGATGTTTGCTAAAAAATGCCATTAGACATTGTGATTTTCACGTCAAAACCGCTGACCATGTTACATGACAAAAATAAGCCGATTCTCACAATGATAAGTGTGGCTCCGCTTGTCAGGAGTAACCAAGCAAACAATTTTACAGGAAAATAAGAACGTTGTTGGGATCAAGTAGGCCCCACACTTTATTTTACTGTAGTGAGATAGAGGTAGAGCTGGCATGTTGGTCCATCGGTATTTATGTCATTATAACATGGCAAAAGAGATTTGAGTCACAATAATGGTGTCCAGCACAAGACACCCCTCAAATAAAACTAAGCACCCTGAAATTCTTTGACAAAACTAAGCCCCCTGAAATTCTTTGACAACTAAACTGCCGGTTATATGATGTTGGCCATATATATTGTACGTATATAATGTGAAGAACGAGTGGTAGTCATAGTACTATACCAACTAAAAGATGAACTGTAAGAAATACTAGTATGTACGTACTGAGGAGTTAAAGTAACAAGAAGAAATATAACATAGTTCTGCTGGGGGCTCAGCACAACACACCCCTCAAATAAAACTAAGCACACCAGAAATTAAACTAAGCAACTAATCCGGTAGACACTGCATTAGAACCACCATGAGAAATGACACTACCACCTTACTCGGAGTCCTCGTCCACGTCCTCGACTTCGTCCTTGTCCCTCTTGCTCTTGGTCGATACTTCTTTGCTTGAACCGCACACTTGGCTCTTGCTCTTCATCCAACCCTTGTAGATATTGAAACAAAGGTAGCCATCCATTGCAGCGTAGTGGATGTGGTTTTTATCTAGTACATTCCACTGCCATGCACGATGAAACGTGTGCGGAGGTTTCTTCATTTTACCGTACGAAGGATGAACCATGGCTCCTGCCAGGGTCAGCATTGAAGGCTTATCACGGGAGGACCCCAGCCCTTTCTTCTGGAGGTCAATGGGGTTGCCTACAACGAGGCCTATCCGACCAAGGATTTCCTTGTCTTTCCTAAAGTCTACAGTAACGAATTTGACTAGCCCGCCCTTGAGGAACTTCTTAAATTCCTCGCACTCAATGTCGGCATGGCATATGTGGTAGACCAAGCATAAGTCATGCAGACAAACCTGGATCACGGCGGGCTTCTTCTTCTCTACCTCCTTTAGATTCTTCTCGCTTCCCAGGACTGTGGTGTACTCAACATCTAGCCCAGCGACCCACTCATCATTTGAGTTTTCGAACATGCGTCTGAAGCGAGCAAGGCATCCTTTCACCGTTGTGGAAGAACGGGTGTAGATGACGTCGAACTCATCGGCGGTGATGGTTCTAACCTTGTACTCACCGCAGATCATGGAGATTTGGGACGCCATGGATTTGGGAGGAGGGTTAGGATTAGTGGAACTTCCGTAATGTGAAAGGACGGGACGACTAGGAGCGAACTGTTGTAATGTTAAAGGACGTCCGGGGACGAGTACGATCGAGAACTGCCAGCAGTTTTTGTAAAAATGTTGAGTGGGGCGTGCGAACGGCAGGGTAGTGGCTTGCCTAGTGGATAAATGGATTCATGCATAGTACTATGGGGGCCCAATTAGATGTCATGTCTACTTGACGCCCAATTCAATGGCTTTCGATGTCATATCAAGCGTCGGGAATATTACAGGTGATACGAAGCTTCCAAGAGCCCTTCGATCTGAGATTGAACGGTTGCATGGCGTGATTCTAGACCTATGGGTGAATATCCTATCCTGGAGGGTTATTCTGCAAATTTTCAGCAACTTAGCATGCGACCGTTCGATCTCAGATCCAAGGGCTGCCAGATCAGAGGACATAAGGTAAAGGATCAGAGGACATAAGGTAAAGAAGTAAAAAGAGCCTTATGTTCCATCCCACAATCAATTCCCCCACATATAACTAAAGCATTTCTAGACTCAATTTCGACCAGTTTGGCTTGGTAATCCTAGAGGCAGTCAGGCTCTGATACCAAAGCTGTCAGGACCCCGATTCTAAGTCACACCAATCTAGCATGTAACACATCATATCACTTTACGGTCTCACGCGCGGTATTCCCACGGGTGCCACCTTACCTGGCCCGGGACCGTTTGCGCCTTTTGGCTCACGTATATGATAGTGTCGCTAGCATCCATATGACAGAGAACCCGGGCCGACATGACTAGTCGTGAACCCAAAGTGGCACTAACTTACGGGGACATGCATACATGAACCAACATCGAACGTGTCGGTCATCAGCGTGTGAATCCGGGCTGTAGCAACTGGGCTAACAGGACTCCGGGAACCCGGGCTGTAGCAGGCTAGCAGGACTCCGGAAGTCACCGCGTGACATTTCCCCGAAGGGACAGACACAGGAACGAAGTGGATCACATGCCGGCCAGTCTAAGTGTTTCGGAGCAGTAGCAACTAGGCTAGCAGGACTCCGGTAAACCGGGCTGTAGTAGACTACCATGGCTCAGTGGAAGCACTAGACTACATTTCCCCATAAGACAGGCTACCAAGGATAGACAACTAGGTTGTCGGATCCCACACATACCAAGCATTTCAATCATACACACAATATGCTCGATATGTGCAAATACAACATGGCATCACAACATGACTCGACAACTCAAGTATTTATTAAATAGGCTCCGAGGAGCGAGATATTACAAACATGGGTCTCATGACCCAACATTCAGAGCATACAAGTCAAAGCACATGCGGATGCTTAAAATGTCTGAGTACAGACATCTACAAATGAAAAAGGTTGAGAATCCTGACTACCTACCAGATCCTGCCGAGGGCACAAGATCGTAGCTGAGGTATCAAGCTCAGCGTCGAAGTCCGCATAGAACTACTAGCGAGACTGAAGTCTCTCTGCAAAAACATAAATTAAGCAAACGTGAGTACAAATGTACCCAGCAAGACTTACATCAGAACTAACTACATATGCATCATTATCAACAAAGGGATGGTGGGGTTTAACTGCAGTAAGCCAGCTTTGACTCAGCGGCTAACCTGAACTACTACTACAAGTAACTCTTTTGAGGTGGCGCACACGAGTCCACATATTCACCATTCCAATACACCACTATGGATCCGCTCCCGTCTCGCTAGGAGAACGCCATCCATAGTACTCACGCTTATCTTGCGCATTTTAGAGTATCCACTTTCACTTGTCTATGAACTGTACAGGCAACCCAGAAGTCCTTTACCTCGGACACGACTATTCGAATAGATGATGTTAACCCTGCAGGGGTGTACTTCTTCACACACGCTCTCACCACTTACCGCCGTTTACACGACATGTACTCGGCAACCTTCAAGCGGAAGACCAACGAGGGTGTCGGCCACGGCCTACCTAAACACTCAAGTATCTTGTCTAGGTTTATCGCCAATTCAGGTTCCATCCGCAGGGAGTCCGGCCGAGGTTTCCACATACGGCCCCGAACAATGTGTACAGGGTTCCGCGACACCAAACGAGCGCCCGGCATACCCGGCCACGTGCCTACCGCATCACACCCCACCCCTCGGGTCAGCACTGCGCACGGCCTCCAGCATACTACAAACACCAGAAACTACTTGCAACTCCTGGACAGAGGGCAAGGGTGGTTAAGAAGCCGAGAGGGGCCGAGTTACCGGAACCCAATGTGTGGTAGTAACTGTTCATGGATCACAAACAAAGAACTCAGTTCCTGAGGACGGTTTCAATGAGACAACCCACCATGTACTCCTACATGGCCTCTCACCGCTACCTTTACCAAATCGTGTTCACACACTTAGCTCACACACAGCAGGACATGTTCACAACATTCCAATTCACCCCCGATGAATCAGACCTGACTCAACTCAAAGCAGTAGCAGGCATGACAAACAAGCATGAATGAGTAGGCACATCAGGGCTCAAACAACTCCTACTCATGCTAGTGGGTTTCATCTATTTACTGTGGCAATGACAGGTCATGCACAGGATAAGGGGTTCAACTACCGCAGCAGGTAACAGTTGAATCGTTGTTGTCCTAATGTAGTAAAAGAGAGCAGGAGCGAGAGAGTGGGATTGTATCGGAATGAACAAGGGGGTTTTGCTTGCCTGGCACTTCTGAAGATAATATAGCTCTTCATCCGTGACATCGAACTCATCGTCGGAACCACGTCTACTGAGAGGGAACAAATACCGGCAAACAAGGAAGAACACAATCAATGCAATGCAACAATTATGATGCATGATAATGACATGGCAAAATGAGTGTGTTGGGCTAATGCAACTACAACCAGATGGGTTTGAGCCATTTTGAACCAAAGATTCAACCCCAAACTCATCTTATGAATTTAAATAATGCTTTATCATGTTTTGATATAAACAGGAGGGTTAAGTTGCTTTAACATGCATGAAACCAGTACAGATGGATAGATTGGATTTTTCTGATAATTTTTCATATATAAATCTTTTCAATCTAAGCTACGGTTGAATTTATATGAATTTTAGAAGTTTTGCTAAATTTCTGGAATTCCTCATTAAATTAACCCAGAAAAGCTTTATTGCGTCAGCACTGTGTCATGCCTGCGTCAGCAAGTCAACGTGCTGACCAGAGTCAAATCTGACGTGTAGGGTCCACACGTCAGTGACACAGTGTTAAATAGGGGGGGCTTATTTCTAATCTAATTAAAAGATTAGGGTGCCGGGGCCCACTTTCAGTGTCACAGGGGTGGTTAATTAGCGCGGGTTGACCGGTTTGACCGGTGGTTAGTCACCGGCGAGGCAGAACGCGGCGGAGCGCGTTGGGTTCGTCGCTCCGGCGACCATTTGGGCGGCGGAGGCCACGGGCGAGGAGCCAGGGCTCATCCGCGTCGTCTGGAGCAAGCGGGAGAGGCGGGGGTGGCCTGAGCTCGCGGGGAACGAGCTCGGGGTGGCGGCCGGAGCATGGCTAGGTGCGCGTGGGGTGCTGTAGGGCACGGCGGGAGCTGCGAGCGGCGGCTTTGGTCTTCTGGGAGGCTCGTGAGCGCGATGGCATGCGCGGGCGCGAGCTGCGGTGGCTCTGGCCACGACGGTGAGGATCCATGGCAGCGCGACCGCTCGGGTCCGGTGGTTAGCACGGCTACGGCGCGCGACTGACAAAACGAAGAGGGGGAAACGGCGGCAGGGCTCACAATGGATCCGGCGGAGGCATCAGCGAGCTCGGGGAAGGTCCAACGCGGGCAGAATGGTGACGGTGATCTCGGGCAGCCGGAGGTGAAGACGACGGCGATGGCGGCACCACATGGCGTCCGGAGACGCACGGCTTGACGGAGACGATGAGGACGACGGCGCAGAGCTCGTTGGCACGACGGAGGGGCGAGGACGTGGCGGTGGCCGCAACTGCAGCAAGCGGCGGCGACGGCGTGTTCGGTGGTGCTACGGGGAGGGAGCTATAGGAGAGGGAGAGAGCTCCAGAGTGAGGGGAGAGGTAGAGGGGGTCGAGGCCGTTCTTGTGGCGCGGAGACAGCGTGAGGGGGAAGCAGGAGGTGGAAGGAGGAGGTGGGGCTCGGGCGCGCGAGCGTCGACATGCCTCTGCCTACTGGCAGAGGTTGAAGATGGTGGGGCTTCTGGTGGGCTAGGCCAGTAGGCTCGGTTGCCAAGTGGGCTGCACAGGCGGTAGGTCCAGGTAAGTTACAGGTAAGCTCTCTTTTCCTTTCATTTCAGTTTTCTATTTCTTTTATTCTGTTTTGAATTAGTAAAAATACTAATCCATTTTGTAAAATCCTGAAAATAATTGTGGGCAGTGTTTGGATTATTTCCAACAACCCAAAACTAGTTTCAGAATTATTAGAGCATTTAAAAATATTTATAGGATTTAAATGCTCCAATTCAAATATGATATGAGTTAATTCAAAGATCCAGAATGTCCTGGATATATACTCATCATTTTTGGCAGAGGTTTTCACCTTTATCAGAAATCATGAACATTTTTAAAGGGCATTTTGGGTTCTTTGAAAAAGATTTTGGATTGAACCTAGTTGAGTTCCATTTGGTGCTAGGGTTTGAACATCCCCATTTCAAGTTTAACTGAAATTTAAACATGATGCAAACACTCTAATGCATGCACTGACTAGGGTTGTGACAACTCACCCCCACTAAACAAAAATCTCGTCCCGAGATTCAAGCGTAGGGTAAGATGAAGGGCGGGGGACACAAACTAACACAATCTTCACGATCCAACTGTCCTTATCGATGATATTGATTCATTGCATCATCTTGAACTTGACATCCTTGCTTTCAAGATCTTCACCCAACACGGGGACAAAAGAGCGAGATAACTCCACAGGGATGGATCATCTTAATGATCACAGGATCAACTCACAGAACGAGACGTAGAAACATCTCTTGAGCTGAGAGACAAAAACACATATGAGGAGCGATGGAAAGAAGCAGGTGACGAAGGTTCAGATTAGTAGGCAACAATTCCATGCTTAGAATATGGTGCATGGTTTCAAGATAGCGAGGAAATAATCGCCATGACTCCATAACAGGACACCTTAGGGAAGGTGACTCGTAGAATTATTCCCTTAAGTGGCAAAAATAATTACTTTTGATACATAGATCATTGAGACTCTTTATACCAACCTAAGGTAATCACAATTGATCAGTTGAAGGAGTTCAAAAGAATGACATACTCGGACTAGAATAGAAAACACAATGGATGATTTTGCTTATCATCGGAAATGGATGGGACCCATGGTAAGTCCACTTTTGAAGATGATCTTGGATAACAACTGCTGAGAAGGGCAGCCCATGGGAAATTGGCACAATGGCGGTGCAAGATCGGAACAAAATGCAACTGTTGGGAATGTTCCAACCATCATATCTGCCTAAGATTCAGATCCGATTGGTGATAGGATACTTCAGACTCAGCATGTCTGAAAAGAAAGTTTGCGACACAAATCGACGAGATGACGTTGCAAGATTCTCGGGAAATGAACTATGATGGTATGCTCCAAAACACGAGCTGGTTCTGCTACACACATGTGAACACGCTGTCCCAGACAAGCATGATCACATGGTAGTCTTGCAATAAAACACTACCGAGTTCTGATTGGGAACCATCATTGAGATAACGAAGTCTTGTGCATATCCGTCCGGGCCCTTCAGGATTAGCCCATGAACTTCTTTTCGTTGAACAAATCAATCAGTGGCTTGGTGTGCTAAGGAATACATATGGAGTGGAGGTAATTAATCTACCAAACCATAGAATACATTTGCACATGCATAATTGACATGGGATGGTACCAGAGGAAACAAAAACAATCTTTCTCGAACTCACGGCGGCAACTTGCACCAAATGCACATGAATTCAAGGAAGTCACTTCTTCCATCCAAGCATGAGCTTCATGAACGGAACACGAAGACATTGCTTACAAAGTTTCCAACACTAGGTTGATGTTCAACATGAATCATGGGGGAGGCAAAATGCTGCTGATGGGCTCAACAGCAACTCATCGGAATTTTCCATATCACTGGAATTCCACCATTATGTGAACAATGTGATAGTATTGGTCAGACCAAAGGATGTAATGGTGTATGCTCGAGGAACAACCACGAGTAAGACAGCATTATGAATATCGTTGGTTCTAACTTGATTTGACGATAGCCCACACTCAAATCAAAGGATTATAAGACAATAGCGCCGACAATTGATCACGTGGAACAATCGATGAAGATATCATCTTTCTTCAACACACACACACACAAAGATATCCCTTTGGAAATGAACTAAGTGGATTAAGCTTTTATCTTCCAACTCTCCAAGTTGTTGCTTTAGCTTAACCAATTAGTTCAGGGTATCCAACACAGAATCTTGGAGAATGGGTGGTTTGGAGGAAAACCAACTTGATCACGAGCTCAACGTAACAGTCAGGGGACAACCTGGTAATACTTTCGAGAAGATATTCGGAAAATCACGAACCACCGATATGTTACTAAGCTTGAGAACAACCTTGCTTTTCAGGGAAAGATGCTATGATAAAAAAAAGTGAGGGATTGACACAATCCCAACTCATGGATCGAAGAGTGCACCAAAAATAAGGACTAGGTAGCACGATCAATCTTAGGATGATGATTTAATAACCAACACGCTAAGAATGAGAATATTGTCCATTTACTACAAAGCAACGAGTTGCTCGGAGTATTGATTTCACACATCACAATTCACTTGTCGGCATTCCGGTTTCAACAACACGAGGACCGAGGAATGAATGATGATGGTGAGAAGTATCACTGCATCAAGAATTCATAAGAGATGGTGCAATTCCTATGATATTCTTGACATAAAATAGGGTAATACTCCAAGGTAGAACAGAACAAAAGCTGGTTTGGCATTGGATCTGCGGAATACAACTACTTTGACCCAATCCTAGAAATGGATAAGGTACTGGAGTTTGTTTCGCCTAGTAATTCTGGAATAGAACGGACCGACGGACCATAAAGAATAATAGGCATCGATGAACACAAATGCACAACTATTCCTGACTATCAATTGATAGACTAGGGTCAGAATACAGCTGAGGAGGGTCAACTCAAGGAACATATAACTTTCTGAGTTGTGGATGCATAGATTAGTATGTCGAACCAAGTTCAACATTTCTTCCGGATAACCCATGCAGAACGGTAGAACTGGCAGATTCACAATATAACAGAGAACTCATCAAGAGCACTCCTGTTGTGATCTTTTGATCCAACAAACTTCTGCCATAAGTGGTTCATAGTATTTGGAAGAAGGAAATACCACGGACCTCGAGGACTAATGCAAAGGTTACTAATAACCTAAAGGAACGAGCAAACACTATCAAAATGAACTAAGTAGGGTGAATCTCGGGTTCAAAAACCCAGGAATAGAATGCCTACTAACTAGGTGGCATCACGGGATGCTTTTGAGAATGATGGCCAGAATCATCACACTGGGACACAAAACATGGCTAGATTACTAGGTAATCTCCTAAGACACCTAGGGTCATAATAATAACTCCAACATATATGTCGAGGCAATAGAATACCTCAACTCAGCAATTAGTGTGATTAACCTGGCCTAAAAGAACAACAAAACCAGAGGGAAAGGATTTTGCAAATGCATCAGATGGTTTAGAAACCTGGGATGACTCGGACAGCATAACAGCTGTAAATGCTCAAAGGATTTAAGACATCCTGTAAAAATGGTGGCATAACAACTCAGAAGCACAATATCAAGGTTCCGAGATCAACTGTCAACACATGGAAGTAATAGAAACTGAACAGAGGCTTGAGACCAACAATCCTATGAGTTTACGGATTAGTAACACGCGATCCTGATAGAAAGATGAGAAGCCTAGTTCTTAATCCCCGTAAAAGAGAAGAGGGTGACTCAGATCAGAGGACATAAGGTAAAGGAGTAAAAAGAGCCTTACGTTCCATCCCACAATCAATTCCCCTACATATAACTAAAGCATTTCTAGACTCAACTTCGACCAGCCTGGCTTGGTAATCCTACAGGCAGTCAGGCTCTGATACCAAAGCTGTCAGGACCCCGATTCTAAGTCACACCGATCTAGCATGTAACACATCATATCACTTTGCGGCCTCATGCACGGTATTACCACGGGTGCCACCTTACCTGGCCCGGGACCGTATGCGCCTTTTGGCTCACGTATATGATAGTATCGCTAGCATCCATATGACAGAGAACCTGGGCCGACATGACTAGTCGTGAACCCAAAGTGGCAATAACTTATGGGGACAGGCATACATGAACCAACATCGAACGTGTCGGTCATTAGCGTGTGAATCCGGGCTGTAGCAACTGGGCTAACAGGACTCCGGAAACCCGGGCTGTAGCAGGCTAGCAGGACTCCGGAAGTCACCGCGTGACACTTCCCCGAAGGGACAGACACAGGAACGAAGTGGATCACATGCCGGCCAGTCTAAGTGTTCCGGAGCAGTAGCAACTGGGCTAGCAGGACTCCGGTAAACCGGGCTGTAGGAGACTACCATGGCTCAGTGGAAGCACTAGACTACATTTCCCCATAAGACAGGCTACCAAGGATAGACAACTAGGTTGTCGGATCCCACACATACCAAGCATTTCAATCATACACACAATATGCTCGATATGTGCAAATACAACATGGCATCACAACATGACTCTACAACTCAAGTATTTATTCAATTGGCTCCGAGGAGCGAGATATTACAAACATGGGTCTCATGACCCAACATTCAGAGCATACAAGTCAAAGCACATGCGGAAGATTAACATGTCTGAGTACAGACATCTAGAAATGAAAAGGCTGAGAAGCCTGACTATCTACCAGATCCTGCCGAGGGCACAAGATCATAGCTGAGGTATCAAGCTAAACGTCGAAGTCCACACGGAACTACTAGCGAGACTGTAGTCTCTCTGCAAAAACATAAATTAAGCAAACGTGAGTACAAATGTACCAAGCAAGACCTACATCAGAACTAACTACATATGCATCATTATCAACAAAGGGATGGTGGGGTTTAACTGCAGTAAGCCAGCTTTGACTCAGTGGCTAACCTGAACTACTACTGCAAGTAACTCTTTTGAGGTGGCGCACACGGGTCCACATATTCACCATTTCAATACACCACTATGGATCCGCTCCCATCTCCCTACGAGAACGCCATCCATAGCACTCATGCTTATCTTGCGCATTTTAGAGTATCCACTTTCACTTGTCTATGAACTGTACAGGCAACCCAAAAGTCCTTTACCGCGGACACGGCTATTCAAATAGATGATGTTAACCCTGCAGGGGTGTACTTCTTCACACAGGCTCTCACCACTTACCGCCATTTACACGACATGTACTCGGTAAGCTTCAAGCGGAAGCCCAACGAGGGCGTCGGCCACGGCCTACCTAAACACTCAAGTCTCTACTCCAGGTTTATCGCCTATCCAGGTTCCATCCGCAGGGAGTCCGGCCGAGGTTTCCACATATGGCCCAGAACAATGTGTACATGGTTCCGCGACACCAAACGGGCGCTCGGCATACCCGGCCACGTGCCTACCGCATCACAGCCCACCCCTCGGGTCAGCGCTGCGCACGACCTCCAGCATACTACAAACACCAGAAACTACTTGCAACTCCTGGACAGAGGACAAGGGTGGTTAAGAAGCCGAGAGTGTCGGTGTACAAAAAGAGGGGTGCGTTTTTTACCCCTCTACCTGTGCACGGGCAGTCGGAGCCACGCCTACGGTCACGCTAAGCGGAACATGAGAGGTGAGCCAAGGTAAGACCGAAGCCCAAGATTATTAGAGCAACACCAAGACCAAGACCACAAAGAGCAGAGGGACGAAGCAGGTTCCCCCGGCAAGACCCTTGCCGGGACAGCTGGCCCCACACCAACAGAGCGAACCACCCTTGAGCCCACGGTCCCCAACGCCGTCATCCACGTGGGGCCACGGCCCGGGAAGGCGCCTCTGTGGTGGCATGCAGATCTTTGTGAAGACATATTCAATATCATATGAGGATTAGAAGACGACGATCCTCGACAAGATCCTTGCCGAGCAAGGCCACCAGACCACTGGCAAGGCCCTTGCCGGGGACGACAGCGCGCCACGGCAAGACCCTTGCCGGGCCACCCGGCAAGGCCCTCGCCAAGAACGCCAGCGGGGCCACCGCCAGGCCCACGTCAACCAAGCTTCCACCACCGTTCACATGCAGCTGCCAGCCCAACCAGCTGGGCGGGCACCTGCGTGGCAACATGCAGCAACCAGGCCAACTCATCGAGCGCCTGCGTGGCGGCATGCAGATCTCTGTGAAGGCTCCACCACCGCGCCACCTCAGCTGCCTGCCTGCCTACATGGCACCGCACCCATCACTGGCCGAGGCGCGTGTCTAGGAGAGGAGGAGCGGCGACGGACGGGACGGGCCTCGCCCCCGTCCCCGATAAAGCAAGGGGACACCTAAGCTACGCATTAAATGCGTCTTGTCCTGTAATACGAGCGATAAGCTCAGAGCACTGTATGCATTTCCACCTCCTATGTGTCACTGTGGCAGCCCCTTCTGACTATAAAAGGAAGCCCATGGCATACTGGACAAGAATTCGGCTCTTTCGAACCACGCACTAACCATAGCTAGTTCGAGAGCTCAAGAACTCTCTGAAATACACACACCAAAGCAGGACTAGGGTTTTACGCATCCTCCCGGCCCGAACCTGGGTAAATGATCCTTGTGCTGTCTACTAGCCCTGCTCTTCTTACAACCCCGCGTGCCGGCAACCGTAGTAGGGATTCTTGTGATCCCATAGGTGTCGTTCCACACCGACATCTTTGGCGCGCCAGGTAGCGGGCGCAATTGTGAGAATCTGGTCTAGTAGTTAGCCTAGAAGGTCTTCGTCGCCATGGCTCCTAAGAAGAAGACAGCCACGGCGATCAGCTCGTTGGGAGCCGAACGGCCCCTGCCGGTGCGGACGAGCAGTGGACCGGTCGTGGACAGGACCCAGGCCGCGGTCCGCGAGCACCAGCATCGCCCAGGCAGTCAGAGCCTGGCGAGCGGCATCGTTCGCGTGCCAGACGATCGGCCGCACGCCGCCAGATCCAAAGACGGAGCCGGGTCCCCCGCAGGCGGCGCAGGGCCCTCCAGGGGTGCCGTTGTGCCACCTCCGGGCGGCGCAGCGACCTCCAGGACGCTCACACCGGCGACCACCGCTCGCTCTTCCCATGGTGTGCATGCCGAGCAGCGTCACCACATTGGTGACCCTGGGCACCGCCATGGGAAGAGCCCTGTGCATCACCTGCAAGATGAAGGGGTCCAGCACGCTTGTCGAAGAGCGCAGAAATGGCACGCAGCCGTTGGGTCGTAACGGAGCTCCTTCTAACGTAGTTAGAAGTTGAAGCGCGCCGCAATCCAAGCAGCTGTCGCCGCCGCCCACGCCAGCGGAAGCTTTGGCGCGCGCACAGCTGCTCCTTGAGTTCCCTCTTGCTGCAGAGAAGCTCGACGAGTGGAGGGCCACCATCCGGAGCCTCGTCGCCGTCGCAAACAAAGACGATCCACGACCGGTGGGGCCCTCAGGTTGGCGCTCCACCGAGCCACCACATGCTGGCGCTGGGAGGACTGGGGGAGCTGCGGCCACGGTGCACTCTCCTCCTCCTCGCCAGCCGCCACGGGCGTCGGCCCGTCGCGATGACGCTTGTGATAACATCTCCATAGTGTCGTCCGACCCGCGGACCCTCCGCGACCAGCGCCAGGTCCTTCGGGAGCGAGCTCACAAAGACGCTCGAACCACCGTCGAGCGCCGGCGCGAAACGCGCCGCCAGTCGGACAAGCGGGCGGGACCCGCTATGGACCACCCGGCACCGGGGGGCCCCGATGACCTACCTTACGACGTGGGCTGCCCGGCTTTTACCCATGAGCTACGGCAGTTCCAGTGGCCGTCCCACCGCACGTTCAAGCCCGACGTCGGCGAGAAGTACACTAGCAGGACCCATCCGTCCGAGTTCCTCAGCATCTCCACCATCGCGATGCAGGCTGCTGGGGCTCCTGACGACAAGGTGCTTGCCAACTATTTCCCACTGGCGCTCAAGCCCAATGTGATGTCTTGGTTGGTGCACTTGCCGGTGGATTCCATTTCTTCTTGGTCAGATCTGTGCCATGAGTTTGTTGGCGCCTTCACAGGAGGCCACCAAGCTCATGGCCAGGCCAGTGATCTGCATATCATTCCCTAGAAGGAAGGGGAGACCCTGCGCAAGTACATCCAGAGATCCAGCCGGGTGCAGTACAACATCCCCGACGTTCATCCCGCCGCTGTGATTAGCGCGTTCCACTAGAACGTGCGCAATCGCAAGATGCGCGAGGAGCTGGCGATGACCAAGGTTAAGGATGTGGCCGAGCTCTACGTTCTGGCCGATAGGTGCGCCCGGGCTGAAGAGGGAAGGAAGTACCCTGGCGAAGACGTCGGCGCGGAAACCGACTCTACCGATGAAGACGCCGCCACCCCGACGAAGAAGAGCCGGCGTCGCAACAGGAAACGCAAAGGCAAGGCCGTGCTTGCCGTTGAGGGATCTGACGATACCAGTGCCGGCAAGAAGGTCAAGGCAGATGCCCCCGGCAAGGAGATTGCCGGGTGCGCCGTCTGCCGGGCCTTGGCGGCTACCGACAAGCTAGGAAGCTCCGGCAAGCAATACTGCAAGATCCACCGCACCAAGGGCCACGACCTCCAGAACTGCCGACAAGTCGAGCTACTTGCTGAGAAGCAAAAGGCTGAGTATGAGAGGCGGGACAAGGAGAAGGACCAGGACGGTGCTGAGGGATCCGGCAAGAAGCGTGGCGACCAAGCAGGCCGCCCCGGCAAGGACAACCAGTAAGAGAGGCCCGCCCGGGGCCGCGACAAGAAACAAGAAGACGATGATCACGATGAGGACGACGATTCTGGTGAGCAAGAGTTCCAGAAGGCTACGGAGGCCATGTGCATCGATGGCGGCGCCTCGCTGCATACCTCTCACCGCCAGCTCAAGCAGTGGGCGCGTGAGATTACAGCAGCAGAGCCGTCGTGCGATGCTCAGAAGCCCCTGAAGTGGTCAAGCACACCCCTCATCTTTGACGCCGAGGACCACCCTGACCGCACTACCGCGGTCGGGTGTTTGCCATTGTTGGTCTCACCAACGATACGCAACCTCAGGGTGAACAAGATGTTGGTTGACGGCGGGGCCGGCCTGAACCTGATCTCGCCTGTCGTGATCAAAAGGTTGCAAATCCCTGATGGAGACCTCAAGGAAATGGGCACGTTTCAAGGGGTCAATCCGGGGAGGAACCAGCCGAAGGGAAAGGTCACACTGCCCGTGACATTTGGAGGAGAGTTGAACTACAGGACGGAGAGGATCGTCTTCGACGTGGCCGAGATCCCCTTGCCCTACAACGGGATCCTCGGCCGCCCGGCACTAGCTAAGTTTATGGCGGTGGCACACTACGCCTACAACATGCTAAAGATGCCCGGGCCGTTGACCATCATCTCCGTCCCCTCCGTCAAGAAGGACGCGCTGATCTGCGCCGACCAACTCTACCGGGAAGCAGTTGCAGCAGCTGCCGTCAAGGCACCTGCTCCTGCCGCTGAAGGCCCGAGAGGGAAGAAGGAGCCCGGCAAGACCTCTCGCACCCACTCCGGCAAGCGCACCTCCTTGGAGTGTTGTGCTACCGTTGAGGACGTGCCAGAGAGCTCTACCGACAAGAGCAAGAGATCCATAGCCGAGCCGCCGCAGACCAAGAAGGTGCCCGTCAGGGAGGACGGCACGGGAGGGGCCTTCACCATAGGCTCCACCCTCAACGGCAAATAGGAAGGCGCGCTCATCACCTTCCTGCGGGCAAATGTCGACGTGTTTGCATGGCAAGCGTTCGACATCCCCGGTGTTCCCAGGGAGGTGATTGAGCACCACCTAGCTGTCTGCCCCCACGCGCGGCCCGTCAAACAGAAGGTCAGAAAGCAGGCTCTGGAAAAGCAGGAGTTCACCACAGAGGAGATCAGGAAGTTGGAAGCGGCAGGTTTGGTGAGAGGAGTGCTCCACCCGACGTGGTTGGCCAATCCGGTAGTGGTGCGCAAGGCGAATGGGAAGTGGAGGCTGTGTATTGATTACACATATATTAATAAGGCTTGTCCTAAGGACCCCTTCCCGTTGCCGCGCATCGACCAGATTGTTGACTCCACAGCCGGGTGTGATCTGTTATCATTCCTCGACGCCTACTCAGGCTACCACCAGATCTTCATGACAAGAAAGGATGAAGAGAAGACATCATTCATCACCCCATGTGGTACGTATTGCTTTTTACGGATGCCTTTCGGGTTGAAGAGTGCCGGCTCAACATTCGCAAGAGCAGTCCAAATTGGTTTTGAACCTCAGCTCCATAGAAATATGGAGGCATACATGGATGACATAGTTGTCAAAACCAAGGACGGGCCAACTCTTGTGCAAGATCTGGAAGAGACATTTGCCAACCTGCGCAAGATCAACCTCAAGCTGAACCCTGAGAAGTATGTCTTCGGTGTTCCATCCGGCAAGCTTCTCGGGTTCTTTGTGTCGCAGCGCGGGGTCGAGGCAAACCCAGACAAGATCAAGGCTATTGAGTAGATTGAGGCGCCCAAGCGGATCAAGGATGTGCGTCGGCTCACCGGCTGCGTTGCCGCCATGAGCCGATTCATCTCCAAGTCCGCCAAGCGCGCCCTTCCCTTCTTCAAGATCTTGAAAAAGGCAGGACCAATGGAGTGGACCCCAGAAGCCGAAGCAGCATTGCAGGATCTGAAGAAATACCTTTCCTCCACGCCAATACTGGTTGCGCCTAAACCACAAGAGTCGTTGCTGCTATATCTGGCGGCGACGAATCAAGTGGTCAGCGCTGCACTGGTGGCACAGAGGGAGGTCGACGAGGAGGCAGTGGCGGCGGTAGAACCAGCGGATGGCAAGCCAAAGATTCCCCCGGCAGGGCCTGGTGCCAGCAAGGCGCGGCCCCCGGCAGAGTCTGATGCCACCAAGGCAGTGCCCGCGCAGTCGAGTGAGGTGGTGCAGACGAAGAAGATGATGCAGCACCTGGTTTACTTTGTCAGCTCCCTCTTGCAGGGAGCTAGATGGAGGTACTCTGGTGTGCAGAAATTGCTCTTCGGTCTCCTTGTGGCCTCGAGGAAGCTGCGTCATTTACTTCCAAGCCCACGAGATCACTGTCGTCACCCGCCTCCCATTGCAACGGATACTGCACAACCCGGATGCGGCTGGAAGGATTGTGGAATGGGCCTTGGAGTTGTCAAGCTTTGGTTTAAGGTTTGAAAGTACCTCGACAATTCAGAGCAGAGTCTTGGCAGAGTTCATTGCAGAATGGACCTCGACGCCTGACGAAGAAATCCAGGAGACCACTCTCCCCGGCAAGGAAGCAGACCGCGACTGGATCATGTACTTTGATGGGGCTTACTCGCTGCAAGGCGCCGGCGCCGGTGTGCTGCTCGTCGCACCCATCGGAGAGCACCTCAAGTACGTGATCCAGATGCACTTCCCTAGGGAGATGTCCACGAACAACACTGCTGAGTACGAGGGATTGCTTGCCGGTCTTAGGATCGCGGCAGACCTCGGGGTTAAGAAGCTCATCGTCAGGGGTGACTTGCAGCTCATTGTCAGACAGGTCAACAAGGATTATCAGAGCCCATTGATGGAAGCTTACATAGATGAGGTGAGGAAGCTGGAGGAATGCTTTGACGGTATCCAAGCGGAGCACATCCCCCGAGTGGAGAACGACATCACCGATTACCTGTCAAAGCGTGTTGCATTCAAGCTACCTGTGGAACCAGGTACCTTTTTGCTCCGGCTAACTCAACCATCCGTTGAGCCATCAACGGGGCAGAACAAGCGGAGGAAGTCAGGTCCCGGCAAGTACTTTCCTACCGAGCCCCCTGGGGCCGCCGGCAAGGGTGCTGCCATGGACGCTGAACCTACCCAAGAGCAACTGGCTCCGGCAGGGCGTCAAGCCCTGGCCGTAGAGACAGCTGCTCCCATGGCGGAAGAAATGCCTTTGGTCCTTGCCGTCGAACCCCAGGCTCTGACATGGGCGCAGCATACCGTCCATTTCCTCCAAACAGGGGAGCTTCCTGAGGAGCGGGAAGAAGCGGAAAAAGTAGCCCGCCGGTCCGCCCTGTACCAGTTCATCGATGACGTCCTGTACAGGAGAAGGCCAAACAGTGTGAAATTGAAGTGCATCCCCCGGGAGGAAGGACTGGAGCTGTTGGCGGAGATACACGGAGGCATATGTGGCTCCCACATAGGGTCGAGGACCCTTGCCGGGAAGACGTTCCGGCAAGGTTTCTTCTGGCCCACCGCCCTCCAGGATGCAACGGCACTAGTAACCAAGTGTGAAGCGTGTCAGTTCCATTCAAAGAAGCTTCATCAACCAGCTCAAGCCCTTCAAACAATCCCTCTCTCCTGGCCATTCTCGGTCTGGGGGCTCGATATACTGGGCCCTTTCCCCCACGCCGTCGGGGGCTTTGAGTACTTGTATCTTGCGATCGACAAGTTCACAAAGTGGCCGGAGGTGGAAGCAGTGAGAAAGGTGACTGCTCAGTCAGCTGTCAAGTTTTTCAAGGAACTGGTCTGTCGTTTTGGTGTGCCAAACAGAGTCATCACCGACAATGGTACACAGTTCACGAGCCACACCTTCATGGAATACATTCAAGACCTCGGCAGCAAGGTCTGTTTTGCTTCCGTGGCACACCGACGAAGCAACGGCCAAGCGGAGAGGGCAAATCCTGAAGTGTTGCGAGGCCTAAGGACAAAGACTTTTGACAAACTGCGCAAGAGCGGAAGGCGCTGGATTGATGAATTGCCGGCGGTTCTTTGGTCGATCAGGACGACGCCAAATCGAGCCACTAGCCAGACACCTTTTGCCCTGGTCTACGGGGCAGAAGCAGTTCTCCCCACAGAACTCATATATGGGTCACCTCTAGTGCTCGCTTATGATGAGCTTGAGCAAGAGCAGTTGCGCCAAGATGACGCGACGCTCCTTGACTAAGATCGTCTTCGGGCGGCTGTGAGAGCAGCGCGCTACCAGCAAGCCTTGCGCCGCTACCATAGCCGCAAGGTTCATGCCCGAAGCTTTGAGGAAGGCGACCTTGTTCTTCGGCGCGTTCAGTCGGCCAAGAATACCAACAAGTTGACGCCGAAGTGGGAAGGCCCTTATCGGGTAATACGAGTCACCAGGCCGGCGCAGTCCGCCTGGAGACCGAAGATGCCGTCCCAGTGAGCAACTCCTGGAACATCGAGCATCTTCGCAAGTTTTACCCATAAGGCGCGGCTTGCCGGGCCTCCCGGCAAGCCACCTTTTGTACAAGCTTTGCCGGCAAGGCATGTGACCCTTTGTACAAAGCCAGGCGCAGACCCTGAGCATAAATAAATGAAGCGCTGGCGCCCTAAGTTATAGCATGCATGCTAGGTCGAGTCTCTTCCTTGGTTAGGGTTGATAGTGCTTAGCGGCGACTAACCCCTAGCCTAGAGGTCGAGTGCGCGTCTATCTGTTCCTTTTCTGTCCTCCTTTGGTTCGCAGGGCACATGAGCACTTCTGCTGAGCTACTTGGAAAGAAGGAAACGGACCGGCGCCCCGACCCCGGCAAACCAGAGTTGCCGGGGGCTGCAAGCACAAGGATCCAACCGCGGCAAGATGAGATTGCCGGGGGCTGCAGATCCAGATAAGTCTTTTATCCTCTGTCATGCATTTCGGAACCGGACTGGGGCATGTGAAACCTCGTTTTTATCTCTAGGCTGCCGTGCTCCCCTTTTTCCTATACCTAAGGATTATTTCCTGGGTCCGGATTTGGTTGTAGCCGCGGCGGCAAGGAGGTAGAACGAGGAGCCTAAAGCCCACCTCATCCCTGCCTCCGCCAAGAGCGCGAGAACGGTCGAGTGGAGTGGGGGGACGGCAAGGCCTGTTGCCGGGCGAAAAACGTTTATCTTAAACAATAACAAGGATTCGCTCCTTGTCGCGGGATTTACCCACGAACGAAAAACCCGACAAGCATCCCTTTTTCATTAAAAACATCCCATACAGGTACAGTTCGTGCGAGATGAAAAACATGAGCAAGGGGATTACAAGTTTTAAATTTAACAAAGGCCCGCAGGCTTACAAACTAAAAAAGAGATAAGATGCCCGTAATCCCTTTCTTGTCCCTCTCCTCAGGAGGCAGGTCAAGGAGGCGAAAGGGCAAAAGAGGCGCCTAGGCGAGCTACGAGCAGCAGAAAGCACCAAGAGAACACCTCGGTGGCCGCCCACGGGTGGGCCGGTGATGACGGTGCCGGGAAAGGAGCTAGAAGATGAGGCGGCAGGACCGGCAATACGCGATGAAGGCGTCGGTGCCCGCGTACTCCGAGTTCACGGCCTTGCCGCCCGCCCTCTTCCTCTTCCGTAGCCTCCCGACGCCAGCCGCCCAAGGAGACGGCCCCGAGAAGTTCAAGGAGCTGGCCCCACCCCCGGCAAACCTCTGCCGGAGGAGCGGCCAGGTGCAGATGCTGCTGCTGCCGCACCCGCCCAGGCGCGGGGCGTCCGACGCCTAGTCGGACTCGTCCCCGTCATCTGCCCCGCTGTCCTCCTCATCACTTTCGCTCGAGGAAGAGCTTCCATTGTCGGAATCTCCATCGAAGGAGCTCTCCACGCAGCACTTCAGGCGAGTTCCGAACTCTCCGGAGACCTTGACGGAGAGTAGGCCGTCCTCCATTAATTTGAAGTAGAGGACGAGCCCCGCCGTCAGGCTGTGGATGCGAGCGAACGTCTTCCACCCACGACGGAGGTACATGACCCGAGGAGCCGGGAAGTCGACGTCGACCCGCGTACCCCCATTCCCACAACCCCTCATGTGCAATATGAGGGATTGGGGCCGGTCACGCTCCATCTCTCGAGCGAACGGGGCAGGAATACGGAGACGATGACGCGGAGGCCGGCGCAGCCTGATGAAGAACTCGCGGGGCTGGTCTCCGACACGGCCTTCCATTGGGAAAGGCACCATTGGCGGGGGCGAAGCCGGCGCGCCGCCCCGTTCTCCTCTTCCCCGAGCACCACGACCTCTGCCCTGGCCTCGCCCACGGCCTCGCCCCCTCCCCCTTCCCCTCGCGGCCGGTTCCACCACCACGGGCTCAGGAGGAGGAGGGGCGCGCTGTCGAGCGGCGACCCTCGCCGCCACCGTCGAAGGACCCGGGTTCCCTTTCTCCATGGCGAGTGAAAGGAAGAAGCAGAAGCAAGAAGAGATAGATGACAGGAGAATACGGGACGCCATCCCCCTTTCCCCTCTTTACAAAGGGGCGGGGTCGGGGCTCGGCCGCCCCGCTCGGCCAATCCAGCCACCGGAGGCGCAGGGAATCAGGACCAACCCGCTGCCCCAACCCGCGACGACCCGGTTTCCCGCCTCCACCGCTTGCCACCCCAGGCGCATGAAGGACGCGTGGCGGACGTGCAAAACTGAGGGGATGGGTGAAGCGACATCTCCCCACCCCATGATCATGGGGACTGGACGCCTTGAAGACCGCGGCCCGGCCCCATTCAGAAAATGAGTCGCGCCTCCATGCCTCCCTCTTTTTACCGGGAAGGCACGAGCCGCCTCTTTACTGCGATGTGACGCATGCGTACGGAAACCGCCCCACGCATGCCGCCCACGTCACTATACCCCTCCACGCCGCGCCACGCGCGCGGGTCGTGGGAAGCGCAGCACGCGAAAAGTTTTACCACGGTAAAAACCACCCCGCCTGCCCGCGCACCGTTTTGGGCCTGACCCAACAACGTGTCGCGCTTATGTGTGGCCCAAGCCCCGGGGCTCCTGTCGGTGTACAAAAAGAGGGGTACATTTTTGTACCCCTCTACCTGTGCACGGGCAGTCGGAGCCGCGCCTACGGTCACGCTAAGCAGAACAAGGGAGGTGAGCCAAGGTAAGACCGAAGCCCAAGATGATCAGAGCAACACCAAGACCAAGACCACAAAGAGTAGAGGGACAAAGCAGGTTCCCCCGGCAAGACCCTTGCCGGGGCAGCCTCAGCAGCCCCGGCAAGACCCTTGCCGGGACAGCTCGCCCCACACAAACAGAGCGAGCCACCCTTGAGCCCACGGTCCCCAAGGCCGTCATCCACGTGGGGCCAGGGCTCGGGAAGGCGCCTCTGTGGTGGCATGCAGATCTTTGTGAAGACATATTCAAGATCAGATGAGGATTAGAAGACGACGATCCTCGGCAAGATCCTTGCCGAGGAAGGCCACCAAACCCCCGGCAAGGGCCTTGCCGGGGACGATAGCGCGCCACGGCAAGACCCTTGCCAGGCCACCCGGCAAGGCCCTCGCCAAGAACGCCAGCGGGGCCACCGCCAGGCCCACGTCAACCAAGCTTCCACTGCCGTTCACATGCAGCTGCCAGCCCAACCAGCTGGGCGGGCACCTGCGTGGCAACATGCAGCTCCCAGGCCAACTCATCGAGCGCCTGCGTGGCGGCATGCAGATCTTCGTGAAGGCTCCACCACCGCGCCACCTCAGCTGCCTGCCTGCCTACATGGCACCGCACGCATCACTGGCCGAGGCGCATGTCGAGGCGAGGAGGAGCGGCGACGGACGGGACGGGCCTTGCCCCCGTCCCCGATAAAGCAAGGGGACACCTAAGCTACGCATTAAATGCGTCTTGTCCTGTAATATGAGCGATAAGCTCAGGGCACTGTACGCCTTTCCACCTCCTGTGTGCCACTGTGGCTGCCCCTTCCGACTATAAAAGGAGGCCCATGGCATACTGGAGAAGGATTCGGCTCTTTCGAACCACGCACTGACCACAGCTAGTTAGAGAGCTCAAGAACTCTCTGAAATACACCCACCAAAGCAGGACTAGGGTTTTACGCATCCTCGCGGCCCGAACCTGGGTAAACGATCCTTGTGCTGTCTACTAGCCCTGCTCTTCTTGCAACCCCGCTCCCCGCAACCGTAGTAGGGATTCTTGTGATCCCATAGGTGTCGTTCCACACCGACAGAGAGGGGTCGAGTTACCGGAACCCAATGTGTGGTAGTAACTGTTCATGGATCACAAACACAGAACTCAGTTCTTGAGGACGGTTTCAATGAGACAACCCACCATGTACTCCTACATGGCCTCTCACCGCTACCTTTACCAAATCGTGTTCACACACTTAGCTCACACGCAGCAGGACATGTTCACAACATTCCAATTCATCCCCGATGAATCAGACCTGACTCAACTCTAAGCAGTAGCAGGCATGACAAACAAGCATGAATGAGTAGGCACATCAGGGCTCAAACAACTCCTACTCATGCTAGTGGGTTTCATCTATTTATTGTGGCAATGACAGGTCATGCAGAGGATAAGGGGTTCAACTACCGCAGCAGGTAACAGTTGAATCGTTGTTGTCCTAATGCAGTAAAAGAGAGCAGGAGCGAGAGAGTGGGATTGTATCGGAATGAACAAGAGGTTTTTGCATGCCTGGCACTTCTGAAGATAATATAGCTCTTCATCGGTGTCATCGAACTCATCGTCGGAACCATGTCTACTGAGAGGGAACACATACCGGCAAACAAGGAAGAACACAATCAATGCAATGCAACAATTATGATGCATGGTAATGACATGGCAAAATGAGTGTGTTGGGCTAATGCAACTACAACCAGATGGGTTTGAGCCATTTTGAACCAAAGATTCAACCCCAAACTCATCTTATGAATTTAAATAGTGCTTTATCATGTTTTGATATAAACAGCAGGGTTAAGTTGCTTTAACATGCATGAAACCAGTACAGATGGATAGATTGGATTTTTTTGATAATTTTTCATATATAAATCTTTTCAATCTGAGCTACAGTTTAATTTATATGAATTTTAGAAGTTTTGCTAAATTTCTGGAATTCCTGATTAAATTAACCCAGAAAAGCTTTATTGCATCAGCACTGCGTCATGCCTGCGTCAGCAAGTAAACGGCGGTGACCAGAGTCAAATCTGACGTGTAGGGTCGACACGTCAGTGACACAATGTTAAACAGGGGTGATAGAGGCAAAGGTGTCCCGTCTTTCGATGAGATGGTGGCTATCGTTTTGGAGGAAGTCGACTTTGACGATCCGACTACGAACGTGCGAGGACGTCGCGCCTTAGCAATCGCTAAACCAACTCCGAGAGGTTATTGACCACGCCGGAGCACGATCAACCTAGCCACGAAGGTCTGTTTCCTGCAGGCAAACAAAGAACAAGCAAGAAACTAAGATTGCAATGTGGATATTACGAATATAAGAGGAAAGTTTTATTGATCAAGGTGGGGTTCTGTGACGCCTTTGTCTGGTCGTTGAACACAAACGAAGTATGCGAAGTTGCAGCTATGGCGAAATTTAATCTAAACAAAACCCAAAGTCTAAATGACGGCCTAAGGGCTGTATATATGGAGGAATAGGGGGGAATTCCGTGGCCCTTGCGGGAGGGGTCCGAATCCAACCCTAACTCTTGTTTCCCCACACATACGGACTCTAAAAACAGCCTATACTTAAGTATTTCGAAATTACATGGGCCAGGCCCAATAATAAGGTCACGCAGCACCTAGAATAGCCTCTGGACGAAATTTATGAAGTGGCATCTTGTATATTTCGTCCAAGGCTTCATGCACTCCTTATGGTGGCTTCAAAGTCCTGAAATCATCACTTGTAACTCCGTTCTTATTCCCCTTGCGCATGCCATCATTTTCCTGCTTGGTCTTGCTCAAGTGTTCATCCCTCTTAGCCATGCCAGGCCCTTCATTTGTAAGCAAAACAAATGTATTGAATTTAGGCAGCATCATATTCTCATGAACATTAGAATCATTACCAAGAAACGAAAGTACCTGGTAATTCAATTGGCGTGCGCGAGCTCTAGTAATTGGTCCAGTATGTATACCAGTAGGGGCTGTGGGTGTAACAATGGTATTGATGTCCTCATCATCCTCCCCTTCTTGAAATGAAGTCGTCGTCGACGGAAGCTCATCTTCCTCACCCAAATAAGGCTTCAAATCAGCAATGTTAAAAGTGGGACTAACCCCAAAATCTCAAGGCAGCTCAAGTTTATATGCATTATCATTTATTTTCTCTAACACCTTAAAAGGACAATCAGCACGTGGCATTAGCTTTGATTTGTGCAAATTAGGAAACCTATCCTTACACAAATGTAACCAAACAAGATCTCCAGGTGCAAAGACAACATGTTTTCTACCCTTATCTCCAGCAAGTTTATATTTAGCATTCATACGCTCAATGTTTTCCTTAGTTAACTCATGCATTTTTAATATCAATTCAGCACGTTGTTTAGCATCAAAATTAACCTTCTCCGAAGATGGAAGAGGCAACAAATCAATGGGTGCACGAGGTAGGAAACCATACACAATTTCAAAAGGGCACATCTTAGTAGTAGAATGCAACAAACGATTATAAGAAAATTCAATATGAGGCAAGCATTCTTCCCACATTTTCTTATTATTCTTCAAAACAGCCATAAGCATAGTAGACAATGTTCTATTGACTACTTCAGTTTGACCATCGGTTTGGGGGTGACAAATAGTACTAAAAAGTAGTTTAGTCCCCAACTTAGCCCATAAACATCTCCAAAAGTGGCTAAGAAATTTAGTATCACGATCTGAAACAATAGTATTTGGCACACCATGCAAGCGAATAATTTCACGAAAGAACAAATCAGCAACATTAACAGCATCATCGCTTTTATGACATGGTATAAGGTGTGCCATTTTCGAGAACCTATCCACGACAACAAATATGCTATCCCTCCCCTTCTTTGTTCGAGGTAAACCTAAAACAAAGTCCATAGATATATCCTCCCAAGGAACAGTAGGTACATGCAAAGGCATATATAAACCATGAGGATTGAGTCGTGACTTAGCTTTTTGACATGTAGTGCAGCGAGCAACAAAACGCTCAACATCCCGTCTCATCTTTGTCCAAAAGAAATGTGTAGCAAGTACGTCCTCCATCTTCTTCACGCCAAAGTGTCCCATTAATCCTCCTCCATGCGCCTCCTGCAACAACAAAAGACGAACAGAGCTAGCTGGAATGCATAGCTTGTTAGCACGGAACACAAAGCCATCATTAATAATGAACTTGTTTCGTGTTCTTCCTTCTTTACAATTCTGCATTACATCTTTAAAATCAGCATCATGCACATATTGATCTTTGGTGGTCTCCAAACCAAATATTTTGAAGTCAAGTTGTGAAAGCATAGTATAGCGATGAGACAATGTATCAACAATAACATTTTCTTTACCCTTCTTGTGTTTAATGACATAAGGGAAAGTCCCAATGAATTCAACCCATTTAGCATGTCTACGATTCAGTTTTGCTTGACTTTTAATGTGTTTCAAAGATTCATGATCAGAATGTATAACAAATTCTTTGGGCCATAAATAATGTTGCCATGTCTCTAAAGTCCGAACAAGAGCATATAATTCTTTATCATAAGTAGAATAATTCAGACTAGGCCCACTCAATTTTTCAGAAAAGTATGCAACAGGTTTGCCATCTTGTAATAACACACCTCCTAATCAAATTCCACTAGCATCACATTCAAGCTCAAAAGTCTTATTAAAGTTAGGAAGTTGGAGTAAAGGAGCATGTGTCAACTTATCTTTCAATACCGTGAAGGCTTCTTCCTGTGCGGTACCCCAAACAAAAGGCACATCCTTCTTTGTAAGCTCTTTGAGAGGTGCAGCAATGGTGCTGAAATCTCTCACAAAACGCCTATAGAATCCAGCAAGGCCAAGAAAAATCCTCACTTGTGTGACCGTTTTGGGCTGCGGCCAACTCTCAATAGCTTCAATCTTGGCTTTATCAACTTCAATTCCCTGTGGAGTAACAACATAGCCAAGAAAAGATACCCGGTCGGTGCAAAAGGTGCACTTCCCAAGGTTACCAAACAAACATGCATCACGTAGAGCAATAAAAACAACACGTAAATGTTCCAAATGTTCTTCCAAAGTTTTGCTATAAATCAATATGCCATCAAAGTAAACTACCACAAATCGTCCAATGAAAGCACATAAAACTTCATTCATTAATCTCATGGAAGTACTAGGTGCATTAGTTAACCCAAAAGGCATGACTAACCACTCATATAATCCAAACTTAGTTTTAAATGTTGTTTTCCATTCATCTCTCAATTTCATACGAATTTGATGGTATCCACTACGCAAATCAACTTTGGGGAATATTGTAGAGCCACTCAATTCATCAAGCATATCATCTAGCCTAGGAATAGGATGACGATAACGAATAGTAATATTATTAATGCCTCTACAATCAACACACATACGCGATGTACCATCCTTTTTAGGCACTAGTATAATAGGAATAGCGCAAGGACTAAGAGATTCGCGTATATAACCTTTGTCGAGTAGCTCTTGTACTTGACGCATAATCTCCTTTGTCTCCTCTGGATTGGTACGGTATGGTGCATGGTTGGGTAATGATGCACCGGGAATTAAGTCAATTTGATGCTCAATCCCTCGAATAGGTGGTAATCCCGGTGGCATGTCTTGTGGAAAGACGTCAGTGAACTCCTGCAAAATGTTAGTGACAGCAGGAGGCAAAGAGGAAGGCACGTCCTCGAATGAAAATAATGCCACTTTGCCCACAAAAGCGTAGCAAACAGATTTGCTAAAATGTAGATCATCAATATCATATTTGGTGGCAAGTAAACATGCAGTTTTGAATTTAATTTCAGAAGCAACACTCGATGGTTTATTATTAGGCTTCATTTGTTGCTCAAATTCTTTTGCCACAATCTGATTTTCACTCTTATTTTTCTCCTGTTTTGCTTGATTAGCTCTATTAATATCATCTTTTAAAATGGAATCAGGAGTCATAGGAAGCATAGTAATATTTTTATCCTTATGAACAAGAGTATACTGATTGTTTCTACCATGGTGTATAGAATTTTTATCAAATTGCCATGGTCTACCAAGTAATAAGGAACATGCTTGCACAGGTACCACATCATAATCAACATAATAAGCATATGTAGAGATACTAAAATGCACACGAACAATACATGTTACCTTAACCTTGCCGCTGTTGTTGAACCATTGGATGTAGTAAGGATGTGGATGTGGTCTTGTGGTGAGAGATAGCTTCTCCACCATCTCCATGCTAGCCAAGTTGTTGCAGCTCGCTCCATCTATGATGACGCGAATAGAACGTTCCTTCGCAACTCCCTTTGTATGGAACAAATTATGCCTCTGATTTTGCTCAGCTTGTGTAACCTGCACACTCAAAACACGTTGAGCAACTAAACATTCATACCTGTCAGCATCTTCAGCAGCCATGTATTGTGTCTCATGATCAGAATCATCTCCACCGTGTTCTTCATGTGTAATATGAGCCAAAGTCTCCTCATCATAGTCACTAGCGGACTCATACCCACCATCCTCAGTAACAATCATCACACGCTGAGATTTGCATTCTCTCGCAAAATGTCCTCTTCCCTTACAACGACGACAAATAATATCACTTGTGTGCCCTGTTGATGCCATGGAAGAAGAAGAGCTCTGCGCAGGCCCGGCAGGTGTGCTCTTGGCAGAGAGTGGTGGTTGTGCATGCTTTCTTGTATCACGGCTGGAGGTGGCACCTGATGGAGTTGATGGTGCAGTGGAAGTAGAGGATGCACGTGGTGTCCATGATGAAGGTCGACCTGCAGAAAAGTTAGTTCGCGCCAATGTTTGTCGATCCTGCACTTCACGCTCAGCTTTAAAAGCAAGATGGAATAAACGAGTGATATTATTATACTCCTTATACTCTAGAATGGTCTGAATGTCTCTATTTAATCCACCCATAAAACGTGCAAGCATAGCTTCATTCTCCTCAACAATACCACATCTAATCATGCCAGTTTGTAATTCCTGATAATATTCTTGTACAGAATTTTTTCCTTGTCTCAAACACTGCAATTTTTGAATTAATTCACGTTGATAATATGGTGGAACCCAACGAGTACGCAAAGCAGTTTTCAAAGCAGCCCAAGTAGCTGGAATAGGATATAATCTACAATGTTCAGACCACGAAACACATGCAAAGCTAGTGAAAGCACAAACAGCAGCAGGAACACGTCTCTCCTCAGGATATTGTAAACATGTAAATCATTGTTCGGTTTCTAACTCCCAAGTAAGATATATATCAAGAACATATCTACCCTCAGATGGTGGAATATTCAATTTCAGTTTAGGAAGATGGTCATGATCTCGTACCTGAGGGAGAGCCCTACCATTTGTGATTATTTGCATGTGGACGACCTGGTGGTTGTGGTGCTGGTGGTTGCATGTAGTTCTGATTTTGATCAACCTGATCCTCGTAATCTCCCGCATAATCATCCTCCGCATCAGCGGCAGGAGCCACAGAAGTATTAACAGCAGCACCAACAGTTTGGCCAGGCTAAAGAAGGACACGGCTCACTCGGCGGAGGGCTGTTTCGCGATGTGGAGGTAGTAGTAGTAGTAGTAGTTGTTGTTGTTGTTGTTGCAGAGGTGCGGCAGGTGCCGCCGGTGGTGGAAGATGCGCAAGCAATTCATTAAATCTATTATCGATCTTTGTTTCGAACGTCTTCTCAAGGCCAGTGATCTTCTCCATGGCCTCTTCAAAATTGTTCAGCACATCTTGCACCTGTTCAGTCATCATTTGCTGAAACTTATCATGAAGCTCCTTGTTCATTAAGTTCTCCCAGTCAATCTCGTCGGCTTGTGATCCTGGCATGGTTAGCAGCAATAGAAACACACAACAATATGATCCTGCAGACTACTAACAAGTGGTGGTGGTGGGTGTCACAAATCCGTCAAGCAAAACTCAAATTCTTACGAGTTCTTACAAAGCAGCAGGTGGTGACCAGCAACCGTTGTAGTCAAAACTCTCAAAGCTTGGATAGAGCGATTACCAGGAAGGGTCAAACGCACGACGTAGATGTATGTGGAGCTGGGAAGGCTTATAATATGGTAGCAAAAAGGGTCAGCAATAATCAATTTCAGATATGCAAAGTTGAATAAACGCTCAACGACGGTACTGTGCTGGTCCTAGGCTAGACCGTGTTAGAGACGCGAGCCTAGAACACTAACAAAATCACGGCGCTGCACGTAAACAAGGGAAAAGCACACTCTGGAATTTTTTTCGCTCTTTTTTTGCGCTCCTCTTTTTTTCTTTTTTTTGTGAAAAATCACTATAATGGCGAGTGTCTCAAAACTCTTCCAAGGTCAAACTGACAGGATGGGCACGAAATTTTTTTGACAATTTTTATTTCGGAAATCAGGGCAGCGACGACGAAAAAGTGCGACAAAAAATATGGCGAGTGTCTCAAAACGCTCCCTGGGACCTAAAAATAGGATAGGGAAAAAATATTTTCGGTTGCCGAAAATTTGGCCTAAAAACTGCCCGGGGGTCTCCAGACTCGTTTTTTTCGAGACCTACTCAGGCAAGGAAACACAAAACGACAACTAGATGGATCTCGAAAACAAACCTAATATGAAAAGAACTCGGATTGGTGGTGTACAAGCAGATGTATATGTGGACTCGGATTGGTGGTGGATAGGCGGATGTATATGTGGACTCGGGTTGGTGGTGGACAGGCAGATGTATATGTGGACTCGGATTGGTGGTGGACAGGCGGATGTATATGGCAGCGGTAAGGAATATGTTGGTGGTGGTGGTATATGGTAGGAACAATGACGATGGTGCGGCGGCGGCGTGACAACTTGTGAACAGAACTCAAAACTCTAAGGGAAACCAGACGCTAAGACCAGCAACTTGACACAACGATGTAACCGCAAATTTAACAAAGCAAATACAGAAAAGATTATGCAAAGGCTCAGATTGGTTCGGGTAGGATGAACTAACCCTAATTTTTTTTGGCTTTTTTGTGGACTATAGGTATGAAGAACAGACTCGATCTAAACTACGAAAAACTGTAAAATCTCACCGAGCAACCTGGAAATCTGATACCACTTGATAGAGGCGAAGGTGTCCCGTCTTTCGATGAGATGGTGGCTATCGTTTTGGAGGAAGTCGACTTTGACGATCCGACTACGAACATGCGAGGACGTCGCGCCTTAGCAATCGCTAAACCAACTCCGAGAGGTTATTGACCATGCCGGAGCACGATCAACCTGACCATGAAGGTCTGTTTCCTGCAGGCAAACAAAGAACAAGCAAGAAACTAAGATTGCAATCTTGATATTGCGAATATAAGAGGAAAGCTTTATTGATCAAGGTGGGGTTCTGTGACGCCTTTGTGTGGTCGTTGAACACAAACGAAGTACGTGAAGTTGCAGCTATGGCGAACTTTAATCTAAACAAAACCCAAAGTCTAAACGACGCCCTAAGGGCTGTATATATGGAGGAATAGGGGGGCAATTTCGTGGCCCTTATGGGAGGGGTCCGAATCCAACCATAACTCTTGTTTTCCCACACATACGGACTCTAAAAACAGCCTATACTTAAGTATTGCGAAATTACATGGGCCTGGCCCAATAATAAGGTGACGCAGCACCTACAATAGCCTCTGGACGAAATTTATGATGTGGCATCTTGTATATTTTGTCCAAGGCTTCATGCACTCCTTATGGTGGCTTCAAAGTCCTGAAATCATCACTTGTAACTCCATTCTTGTTCCCCTTGCGCATGCCATCATTTTCATGCTTGGTCTTGCTCCAGTGGTCATCCCTCTTATCCATGCCAGGCCCTTCATTTGTAAGCAAAACAAATGTATCCAATTTAGGCAGCATCATATTCTCATGAACATTAGAATCATTACCAAGAAACGAAAGTACCTGGTATTCAATTGGCGTGCGTGAGCTCTAGTAATTGGTCCAGTATGTATAGCAGCAGGGGCTGTGGGTGTAACAATGGTATTGATGTCCTCATCAAGGGGGGTTATTTCTAATCTAATTAAAAGATTAGGGCGCCGGGGCCCACTGTCCATGTCACAGGGGGGGTTAATTAGCGTGGGTTGACCGGTTTGACCGGTGGTTAGTCGCCGGCGAGGCCGAACGCGGCGCAACGCGTCGGGTTCGTCGCTCCGGCGACCATTTTGGCGGCGGAGGCCACGGCCGAGGAGCCAGGGCTCGTCCGCGTCGTCTGGAGCAAGCGGGACAGGCGGGGGTGGCCTGAGCTCGCCGGGAACGAGCTCAGGGCGGCGGCCGGAGCACGGCCAGGTGCGCGCAGGGTGCTGCAGGGCACGGCAGGAGCTGCGGGCGGCGACTTTGGTCTTCTGGGAGGCTCCTGAGCGCGATGGCATGCGCGGGCGCGAGCTGTGGTGGCTCTGGCCACGACGGTGAGGATCCATGGCGGCGCGACCGCTCGGGTTCGGTGGTTAGCACGGCTGCAGCATGCGAGTGACAAAACGGAGAGGGGGAAACGGCGGCTGGGCTCACAGCGGATCCGGCGGAGGCGTCTGCGAGCTCGGGGGAGGTCCAACGCAGGCAGAACGGCGACTGCGATCTCGGGCGGCCGGAGGTGAAGAGGACGGGGATGGTGGCTCCACAGGGTATTCGGAGACGCGCGACTTGACGGAGAAGATGAGGACGACGGCGCGGAGCTCGTGGGCACGACGGAGGGGCGAGGACGTGGCGTTGGCCGCTGCAGCAGCAAGCGGCGGCGACGGCGTGTTCGGTGGTGCTACGGGGAGGGAGCTATAGGAGAGGGAGAGAGCTCCAGAGTGAGGGCAGAGGTAGAGGGGGTTGAGGCCGTTCCTGTGTCGCGAAGACAGCGCGAGGGGGAAGCAGGAGGTGGAAGCAGGAGGTGGGGCTCAGGCGCGCGCGCGTCGACACGCCTCTTCCTACTGGGAGAGGTTTAAGATGGTGGGGCTTCTGGTGGGCTAGGCCAGTAGGCTGGGTTGCCAAGTGGGCTGCACATGCGGTAGGTCCAGGTAAGTTACAGGTAAGCTCTCTTTTCCTTTTGTTTCAGTTTTCTATTTCTTTTATTCTATTTTGAATTAGTAAAAATACTAATCCATTTTGTAAAATCCTGAAAATAATTGTAGGCAGTGTTTGGATTATTTCCAACAACCCAAAACTAGTTTCAGAATTATTAGAGCATTCAAAAATATTTATAGGATTTAAATGCTCCAATTCAAATACGATATGAGTTAATTCAAAGATCTAGAATGTCCTGGAAATATACTCATCATTTTTGGCAAAGGTTTTCAGCTTTATCAAAAATCATGAACATTTTCAAAGGGCATTTTGGGTTCTTTGAAAAAGATTTTGGATTGAACCTAGTTGAGTTCCATTTGGTGCTAGGGTTTGAACATCCCCATTTCAAGTTTAACTGAAATTTAAACATGATGCAAACACTCTAATGCATGCACTGACTAGGGTTGTGACAGGCAGTGAGGTTATGGTTTCTTGTCATGTTATAATCCGGTGCTTCAGATCAAAATGAGGACAACTGCGCCTCCGGGGCACGTGCATGAAGACAGTCATTGACGAGGTCAAGCCGGCTCCGGTAGACAAAAGAAAACTAGTGGTACTCCACTATATAGGTAGGAGCCTCCGCGCTTGCTTGCTAGTGTTGCTCTCTTCACACTATCTCATCCTCTCTAGATCTAAACACGACAGCGGTGGCCACACACTCTCTCTCTCTCTCTGTTCACCGCTGGTCACACATCCAGCCGGATCCTCTCCGTCGGGGAAGGTAAGAAGGTGCAACGTTCACGCGGTCGTCCTCGGCGACGGCTCTTACCCACTACCGGCGCGTCCCGATCAGCGTGCCTTGTCGTTCTCTCCCAAGCACCGCTGGCTAGGGAGGGCCTCCGACCCCTTCTTCCTCGCTGCCGTAGTGTGGGCAGATCCGGCCTCCCGCCGCCCACCTAGCGATATCCCGACGACCCTCAGGTATAACTTCCTTCGAAACCGGCCTTGCTCTACTTCCCGAGCTCTTGACGTCGATGCATTTGTATCTTTTACTATTTCCCAGGCCCCCTCGTAGATAGGATCGATCGGCTGTTCGAAAGCCACCTAAATGTTTACTGTTAAGAGGTAAAACTAGTTCATGCACTCGAATCTAGTACTACTTGGTACAAACAAGGAAGAAAGGGGGTGGGGGTGGAGGAAGATTTGTTACCTGAATCTAGGACCTGGTCGAAAGAGGAAATAGTGGGGGCGAAAAGTAGCAGAGACTGGCTATCCAACCGGTCTCTAGGTCTAATAGGGAAATAATGGGAAACGCAGTACAAACTCAATATAAAGCCGATCTATTGGTTGAAAAAGGAAAGAAAGTGGGGACTTGGGGACAGGTTAACAGAGTAAGTCCAGCACTAGATTTGCTAGCCTCACACAGTATAAGGTGGCTATACCGAACAAAAATGGGACCAACCCAAATATCTTGTTCTGATGTTTGTTGCCCCGAGCCACTCTTATGTAATGCCACTGGTAAAATGTAGCAGTCGCACTGCTAAAAGTAAGGACACGTAAAACCAATGTTGCTGGTAAAATGAAGCAATGGCACCATTAAAGTAATGTCGTATTTAACGGTTGTCATAGTTAATCCTAATGCCCACACTAATATCTAGCAATGTTGCTGCTTTAGAGATTGCTACTGTCCTTGTAGGATTGCCATTCAGATAAGGAACAAGCTTCTTTTCATTTGATGTATGTTTCATCACTTGTTTGTCACCCTCCTTTCCACCTTTTTTGTGCAAACAGAGACATACATTTCACGCTTGATCTTAGTTGAACTGGACAAATGGTATCCAAATTATAGTTGAACATTCTAGGAGCTTCACAACCAACCTTGATGTTGCTCAATTTTATTGCAACTAATGAAGAAGAAGCTCTGTGGGTTTCGTTTTCTGGTGGAAATGGAACCGGGGCTGGAGCCATTTCTTAAAAAAATGAAGAAGCTACTAGCGCATGGGACATTGCTTCATTTTAGGTGAACTGCACCAAAAGGTCCCATAAATTGAATCATCCATGTTGGTGACTGGTGTCATCCCTTCTACAATGGCGTTGACTGCAGACATGGTTCCCATCACGAGGTATGTTCCTTTTTGGTCTGACCGTTTGCCAAAGATCCTGCATGTTGAGTCTGCTCTTGTGCTACTGTTTTGGCACTGCCATGATAAAGCAGTAATGTTATTATTTTGCACCTTAATCTAGTGGCACTATTAATTTGAGGCAATGTTTTGGCACCACTAGTGGCACTGATTTTTTTCATATATCGAAAGAGGGTGTTTCCTCTGATTTCATTAAAGAAATCCAACCATAGAGAACCATTGTCCGACAACATCTCAGTGTAAACGGGCAGTTATGCAACTACTACTAGAACGGACTGAGTACTAGCAGGAGACAAGTTCGCCACATAAGCTACGCAGGTAGGGGGACGCAGCACCAGCTCGACCAAGCTTGGATTACAACCCAAATGCTACCACAGAAACATCAGAGGGGAAGATAGGGACTGAAAGAGCCAACTTCAACATCCCAGTCTAAGCACCCCCGGCCTCCATCCTTGCGACGCACGGTACACCTCGTTTGCCACCTGCTCGACCCTAGTGCCACTGATAAAATGAAGTAATAATACAGTTAAAATAGAGCAAGTGTCCTCTGTATCATTTCATTTCCAATGTAGATAAAGAAAGTGCTTCTCTTTGTTAGTATATGTTTCATCAACTACTCCCATTGTTAATGTTTAAGCGTTTCTGCAAACTGGGGTGCTTAATTCTAGTTGATCTGCACAAAAATTGAGATTGGAATGTCGCAAGGCCCCTCCTTGTGTCGGTGGAAACGGCACCTATGGGATCACTGGGATCCCTTCTACGGTTGGCCGCGCGGGGTTGTGCAAAGAGCAGGTCTAGGAGCCATCGCAAAAATCGTTTACCCAGGTTCGGGCCGCGAGGATGCGTACAACCCTAGTACTGATTTGGTGTATGTATTTGAGTGTTCTTGAGTTCTTGAACTAGCTACCGTGCGTGTCTAGCCCAAAAGATCCGAATCCCTCTCCTGGTCGCCCCGGGCCTCCTTTTATAGACCAAAGGGGTTGCCACAGTGGCACACAGGAGGTGGAAAGGTGTACAGTGCGCAAGCTTATCGCTTGTCATTACGGGACAAGACGCATTAAATGCGCCCCCTTAGGTGTCCCGTTACTTTACTGGGGATGGCAAAAAGGCCCGTCCTGTCCGTCGCCGCTCCGCCTTGCTTCGACACGCGTCCAGGCCAACGATGCATGCAACGCCATGTAGGCTGGCAGGCTGCTGAGGTGGCGTGGTGGTAGGGTCTTCACGAAGATCTGCATGCCACCACGCAGGTGCTTGCTGAGCTGGCCTGGAAGCTGCATGTCTCCATGCAGGTGCTTGCCCAGCTGGTCGGGCTGGCAGCTGCATGGGAACGGCGGTGGAGTCTTGGCAGAAGCGGGCCTGGCTGCGGCCCCATAGGTGTCTTCGGCAAGGGCCTTGCCGGGGCCCCGGCAAGGGTCTTGCCGTGGCATCGTGGTCGTCCCCGGCAAGGGTCTTGCCGGGGGTCTCGTGGGTTTCCTCGACTAAGATCCCGCCGAGGATCGTCGTCTTCTGGCCCTTATCTGATCTTGTGTGTTTATGATATTGACAAAGATCTGCATGCCACCACAGAGGTGCCCCCCGAGCCTTGGCCCCAATGTGGTTGTTGGCGGCGTTGGAACCCTCAGGCTCAAGGGTGGCTTTCTCTGCTGGTGTTGGGCAAGTTGGCCCGGCAAGGTTCTTACCGTGGCCGCGGAGGCCGCCCCGGCAAGGGTCTTGCCGGGGGAGTCCTCTTCGCCCTCTTGTTCTTTGTGTCCCTGGTCTTGGCGTTGCTTTGGTTGCCTTGTGCTCCGGCTTCCCTCTTCTGCCCTGCTGAGTGTGCCCGCAGGCGCGGCTCTGACTGCCCGTGCACAAGTAAAGGGTTCAAAAGGAGAGCCCCTACTTTTGTACACCGACAGGAGCCCCCGGGCCTGGGCCATATATAAGCGCGACGCGTTGTTGGGCTAGGCCCAGAACGGTGCGCGGGCAGGCGGGGCGGATTTTTACCGCAGTAATTCCTTCACTCGCTTGCGCTTCCCCCCGCCCCGCGTTGAATGCGCGTCGTCGAGGGTCGTGCGTGACATGGGGGTCATGCGTGGGGCGGCCGCTGCCCTCATGCGTCACATCGTAGTAAATGGTAAAGAGGCGGCCCTTGCCTTTCCCATAAAAAGGAATAACCGCAGGCACGCTGCTCATTTACCCCCTACGCCTTCTCCAATCTTGGAATCGCCGTCACTTTCCTCTGCCCCCTCAAGCTCTCGCTTTCGCTCGCCGCTGCCGCCACGCCCTTGCTGTCCCCATTGCTCTGGATTCTTCGTCCCCCTCCAACCGCCATGGCGCCAAAAACTAGGACGGGCAAGGGAGTGGCCAAGGATGCCGGGGAAAAAGAGGCGCCAGAGAGTGAGGCGTTGGCGTGGCGGACGCAGCTCGCCTACTTTCCGTCGATGGTCGACGCGATCCACCTCCGCGACTACTTCAGGCCCCTGTGGGGGTGTGATGAGGACATCAATACAATTATTACACCCACAGGCCCTGCTGCTATACATACTGGACCAATTACTAGAGCTCGCGCACGCCAATTAAATTACCAGGTACTTTCGTTTCTTGCTAATGATTCTAATGTTCATGAGAATATGATGCTGCCTAAATTGGATACATTTGTTTTGCTTACAAATGAAGGGCCTAGCTTTGAGAAGGATGAACATTGGAGCAAGAACAAGCATGGAGATGATGGCATGCGCATGGGGAACAAGAACGGAGTTACAAGTGATGATTTCAGGACGTTGAAGCCACCATAATGCGTGCATGAAGCCTTGGACGAAATATACAAGATGCTACTTCATAACTTTCGTCCAGAGGCTATTCTAGGTGCTGCGTCACCTTATTATTGGGCCAGGCCCATGTAATTTCGAAATACATAAGTATAGGCTGTTTTTAGAGTCCGTATGTGTGGGGAAACAAGAGATAGGGTTGGTTTCGGACCCCTTCCTCAAGGGCCACGAAATTCCCCCCTCTTCCTCCATATATACAGCCCTTAGGGCATCGTTTAGACTTTGGGTTTTGTTTAGATTAAAAGTTCGCCATAGCTGCAACTTCGCGTACTTCGTTTGTGTTCAGCGACCAGACAAAGGCGTCACAGAACCCCACCTTGATCAATAAAGCTTTCATCTTATATTCGCAATATCCAGATTGCAATCTCAGTTTCTTGCCTGTTCTTCGTTTGCTCGCAGGAAACAGACCCTCGTGGTCAGGTTGATCGTGCTCCGGCGTGGTCGATAACCTCTCGGAGTTGGTTTAGCGATTGCTAAGGCGCGACGTCCTCGCACGTTCGTAGTCGGATCGTCAAAGTCGACTTCCATCAAAGCGATATTCATCATCTCATCGAAAGACGGGACACCTTTGCCTCTATCAAGTGGTATCAGATTTCCAGGTTGTTCGGTGAGATTTTACAGTTTTTCGTAGTTTAGATCGAGTCTGTTCTTCATACCTACAGTCCACGAAAAAGCCACAAAAAAAAATTAGGGTTAGTTCATCATATCCGAACCAATCTGAGCCTTTGCATAATCTTTTTAGGGTTTTTGCTTTGTTGAATTTGCGGTTGCATCGTCGTGTCAAGTTGCTGGTCTTAGAGTCTAGTCTTTTAGAGTTTCGAGTTCTGGTCATAAGTTGTCACGCCGCCGCCGCACCATCATCATCGCCTTGCCATCTACCACCATTGCTTATCCGCCACCGCTTTGAATCCGTATCCATATACCACCACCGCTGCCATATACTACCGCCATATATCCACCACCAATCCGAGTTCTTTTCATAGTCGGTTTGTTTTAGAGATCCATATATTTTCCGTTTCGTGTTTCCTTGCCTGAGTAGGTCTCGGAAAAAAAAAAAAAGTCTGGAGACCCCCGGGCAGTTTTTAGGCCAAAATTTCGGCAACCCAAAATATTTTTTCCCTATCCTATTTTTAGGCCCCGGGTAGTGTTTTGAGACACTCGCCATCATAGTGATTTTTTGTCGCACTTTTTCGTCGTCGCTGCCCTGATTTCCGAAAAAAAAAATAGTCAAAAAATTTTGTGCCCATCCTGTCAGTTTGACCTGGGAAGAGTTTTGAGACACTCGCCATTATAGTGATTTTTTTCGCAAAAAAAAAAGGAGGAGCGCAAAAAAAAAGAGCGCAAAAAAAAAAGAGCGAAAAAAAAATTCCTGAGTGTGCTTTTCCCTTGTTTACGTGCAGCGCCGTGATTTTGTTAGTGTTCTAGGCTCGCGTCTCTAGCACGGTCTAGCCTAGGACCAGCACAGTACCGTCGTTGAGCGTTTATTCAACTTTGCATCTCTGAATTGATTATTGCTTACCATTTTGCTACCATATTATAAGCCTTCCCAGCTCCACATAAGTCTACATCGTGCGTTTGACTCTCCCTGGTAATCGCTATATCCAAGCTTTGAGAGTTTTTGACTACAACGGTTGCCGATCACCACCTGCTGCTGGGTAAGAACTGGTAAGAATTTGAGATTCGCTTGAAGGTTTTGTGACACACCACCATCCCACCACTTCTAGTAGTCTGCAGGATCATATTCTTTTGTGTTTCTATTGCTGCTAACCATGGCAGGTTCACAAGCCGATGAGACTGATTGGGCGAACATGACGAACAAGGAGTTGCATGATAAATTTCAGCAAATGATGAGTGGCCAGGTGGGAGATGTGCTAAACAGATTTGAAGAGGCTATGGAGAAGATAGATGCCGTGGAGAAGTCGTTTGAGACAAAGCTGGATAACAAGTTTACTGAATTACTCAAGCGTCTTCCCCAACCACCACCGGCTGCACATGTCGCACCTCTACAACAACAACAACCACATCTCCAACGCCGCCTTCCAAATCAAGTGGGACGGGCACAGCGCGTTCCAATTGAGATTGGTCAAAATTCGGGTGCTGCTGTCCCTACTGTTGATGCTTCTTTGGCTCCTGCTCCTGCGGCGGCTGAGGAGGATGACGATTATGCGGGCGATTATGAGGATGAGGTTGATCAAAATCAGAACTACGTGCAGCCACCAGCACCACCACCAGCAGGTCGACCTCAGGTATATATTCGCAACGGTAGGCCGGCACCACCACCTCAGGTACGAGATCATGACCATCTCCCTAAACTGAAATTGAATATTCCACCATTTGAGGGTAGATATGTTCCTGATATATATCTTACTTGGGAGTTAGAAACTGAACAACGATTTACATGTTTACAATATCCTGAGGAGAGACGTGTTCCTGCTGCTGTTTGTGCTTTCACTAGCTTTGCATGTGTTTGGTGGTCTGAACATTGTAGATTATATCCTGTTCCAGCTACTTGGGCTGCTTTGAAAACTGCTATGCGTACTCGTTGGGTTCCACCATATTATCAACGTGAATTACTTCAAAAATTGCAGCGTTTAAGACAAGGAAAAAATTCTGTAGAAGAATATTATCAGGAATTACAAACTGGCATGATTAGATGTGGTATTGTTGAGGAGAATGAAGCTATGCTTGCACGTTTTATGGGTGGATTAAATAAAGAGATTCAGACCATTCTAGAGTATAAGGATTATAATAATATCACTCGTTTATTCCATCTTGCTTGTAAAGCTGAACGTGAAGTGCAGGATCGACAGCCATTGGCGCGAACTAACTTTTCTGCAGGTCGACCTTCATCATGGACACCGCGTGCATCTTCTACTTCCACTTCACCATCACCTCCATCAGGTGCCACCTCCAGCCGTGATACAAGAAAGCAGGCACAACCACCACTCTCTGCCAAGAGCACACCTGCCGGGCCTGTGCAGAGCTCTTCTTCTTCCATGGCATCGACAGGGCACACAAGTGATATTATTTGTCGTCGTTGTAAGGGAAGAGGACATTTTGCGAGAGAATGCAAATCTCAGCGTGTCATGATTGCTACTGAGGATGGTGGGTATGAGTCCGCTAGTGACTATGATGAGGAGACTTTGGCTCTTATTACACGTGAAGAACATGGTGGAGATGATTCTGAAAATGAGACGCAATACATGGCTCCTGAAGACGCTGACAGGTATGAATGTTTAGTTGCTCAACGTGTTTTGAGTGTGCAGGTCACACAAGCAGAGCAAAATCAGAGGCATAATTTGTTCCATACAAAGGGAGTTGTGAAGGAACGTTCTGTTCGCGTCATCATAGATGGAGGGAGCTGTAACAACTTGGCTAGCATGGAGATGGTGGAGAAGCTATCTCTCACCACAAGACCACATCCACATCCTTACTACATCCAATGGTTCAACAACAGCGGCAAGGTTAAGGTAACACGTACTGTTCGTGTGCATTTTAGTATCTCTACATATGCTGATTATGTTGATTGTGATGTGGTACCCATGCAAGCATGTTCCTTATTACTAGGTAGACCATGGCAATTTGATAAAAATTCTGTACACCATGGTAGAAACAATCAGTATACTCTTGTTCATAAGGATAAAAATATTACTTTGCTTCCTATGACTCCTGATTCCATTTTGAAAGATGACATTAATAGAGCTAATAAAGCAAAACAGGAGAAAAATAAGAGTGAAAATCAGATTGTGGCAAAGGAATTTGAGCAACAAATGAAACCTAATAATAAACCATCTAGTGTTGTTTCTGAAATTAAATTGAAAAGTGCATGTTTACTTGCCACAAAATCTGATATTGATGAACTAGATTTCAGCAAATCTGTTTGCTATGCTTTTGTGTGCAAAGAGGCATTATTTTCATTCGAGGACGTGCCTTCCTCTTTGCCCCCTGCTGTCACTCACATTTTGCAGGAGTTCGCTGACGTCTTCCCACAAGACGTGCCACCGGGATTACCACCTATTCGAGGGATTGAGCATCAAATTGACTTAATTCCCGGTGCATCGCTACCCAACCGTGCACCATACCGTACCAATCCAGAGGAGACGAAGGAGATTATGCGTCAAGTACAGGAGCTGCTCGACAAAGGTTATATACGCGAATCTCTTAGTCCTTGTGCTGTTCCTATTATACTCGTGCCTAAAAAGGATGGTACGTCGCGTATGTGTGTTGATTGTAGAGGCATTAATAATATTACTATTCGTTATCGTCATCCTATTCCTAGGCTCGATGATATGCTTGATGAATTGAGTGGCTCTACAATATTCTCCAAAGTTGATTTGCGTAGTGGATACCATCAAATTCGTATGAAATTGGGAGATGAATGGAAAACTGCATTTAAAACTAAGTTTGGTTTATATGAGTGGTTAGTCATGCCTTTTGGGTTAACTAATGCACCTAGTACTTTCATGAGACTAATGAACGAAGTTTTACGTGCTTTCATTGGACGATTTGTGGTGGTCTATTTTGATGATATACTGATTTATAGCAAATCTTTGGAAGAACATTTGGAACATTTACATGCCGTTTTTATTGCTCTACGTGATGCACGTTTGTTTGGTAACCTTGGGAAGTGCACCTTTTGCACCGACCGAGTATCTTTTCTTGGCTATGTTGTTACTCCACAGGGAATTGAAGTTGATAAAGCCAAGATTGAAGCTATTGAGAGTTGGCCGCAGCCCAAAACGGTCACACAAGTGCGGAGTTTTCTTGGACTCGCTGGTTTCTATAGGCGTTTTGTGAGAGATTTTAGCACCATTGCTGCACCTCTCAACGAGCTTACAAAGAAGGATGTGCCTTTTGTTTGGGGTACCGCACAGGAAGAAGCCTTCACGGTATTGAAAGATAAGTTTACACATGCTCCTTTACTCCAACTTCCTGATTTTAATAAGACTTTTGAGCTTGAATGTGATGCTAGTGGCATTGGATTAGGAGGTGTGTTATTACAAGATGGCAAACCTGTTGCATACTTTTCTGAAAAATTGAGTGGGCCTAGTCTGAATTATTCTACTTATGATAAAGAACTATATGCTCTTGTTCGGACTTTAGAAACATGGCAACATTATTTATGGCCCAAAGAATTTGTTATACATTCTGATCATGAATCTTTGAAACATATTAAAAGTCAAGCTAAACTGAATCGTAGACATGCTAAATGGGTTGAATTCATTGAAACTTTCCCTTATGTCATTAAACACAAGAAGGGTAAAGAAAATGTTATTGCTGATGCATTGTCTCGTCGCTATACTATGCTTTCACAACTTGACTTCAAAATATTTGGTTTGGAGACCATCAAAGATCAATATGTGCATGATGCTGATTTTAACGATGTATTGCAGAATTGTAAAGAAGGAAGAACCTGGAACAAGTTTGTCGTTAATGATGGATTTGTGTTCCGTGCTAACAAGCTATGCATTCCAGCTAGCTCTCTTCGTATTTTGTTGTTGCAGGAGGCGCATGGAGGAGGATTAATGGGACACTTTGGCGTGAAGAAGACGGAGGACGTACTTGCTACACATTTCTTTTGGCCAAAGATGAGACGGGATGTTGAGCGTTTTGTTGCTCGCTGCACTACATGTCAAAAAGCTAAGTCACGACTCAATCCTCATGGTTTATATATGCCTTTGCCTGTACCTAGTGTTCCTTGGGAGGATATATCTATGGACTTTGTTTTAGGTTTACCTCGAACAAAGAAGGGGAGGGATAGCATATTTGTTGTCGTGGATAGATTCTCGAAAATGGCGCACTTTATACCATGTCATAAAAGCGATGATGCTGTTAATGTTGCTGATTTGTTCTTTCGTGAAATTATTCGCTTGCATGGTGTGCCAAATACTATTGTTTCCGATCGTGATACTAAATTTCTTAGCCACTTTTGGAGATGTTTATGGGCTAAGTTGGGGACTAAACTGCTTTTTAGTACTACTTGTCACCCCCAAACTGATGGACAAACTGAAGTAGTCAATAGAACATTGTCTACTATGCTTAGGGCTGTTTTGAAGAATAATAAGAAAATGTGGGAAGAATGCTTGCCTCATATTGAGTTTGCTTATAATCGTTCATTGCATTCTACTACTAAGATGTGTCCTTTTGAAATTGTGTATGGTTTCCTACCTCGTGCACCTATTGATTTGTTGCCTCTTCCATCTTCGGAGAAGGTTAATTTTGATGCTAAACAACGTGCTGAATTGATCTTAAAAATGCATGAGTTAACTAAGGAAAACATTGAGCGTATGAATGCTAAATATAAACTTGCTGGAGATAAGGGTAGAAAACATGTTGTGTTTGCACCTGGAGATCTTGTTTGGTTACATTTGCGTAAGGATAGATTTCCTGATTTGCGCAAATCAAAGCTAATGCCACGTGCTGATGGTCCTTTTAAGGTGTTAGAGAAAATAAATGATAATGCATATAAACTTGAGCTGCCTGCAGATTTTGGGGTTAGTCCCACTTTTAATATTGCAGATTTGAAGCCTTATTTGGGTGAGGAAGATGAGCTTCCGTCGAGGACGACTTCATTTCAAGAAGGGGAGGATGATGAGGACATCAATACAATTATTACACCCACAGTCCCTGCTGCTATACATACTAGACCAATTACTATAGCTCGCGCACGCCAATTAAATTACCAGGTACTTTCGTTTCTTGCTAATGATTCTAATGTTCATGAGAATATGATGCTGCCTAAATTGGATACATTTGTTTTGCTTACAAATGAAGGGCCTAGCTTTGAGAAGGATGAACATTGGAGCAAGAACAAGCATGGAGATGATGGCATGCGCATGGGGAACAAGAACGGAGTTACAAGTGATGATTTCAGGACGTTGAAGCCACCATAATGCGTGCATGAAGCCTTGGACGAAATATACAAGATGCTACTTCATAACTTTCGTCCAGAGGCTATTCTAGGTGCTGCGTCACCTTATTATTGGGCCAGGCCCATGTAATTTCGAAATACATAAGTATAGGCTGTTTTTAGAGTCCGTATGTGTGGGGAAACAAGAGATAGGGTTGGTTTCGGACCCCTTCCTCAAGGGCCACGAAATTCCCCCCCCCCCTCTTCCTCCATATATACAGCCCTTAGGGCATCGTTTAGACTTTGGGTTTTGTTTAGATTAAAAGTTCGCCATAGCTGCAACTTCGCGTACTTCGTTTGTGTTCAGCGACCAGACAAAGGCGTCACAGAACCCCACCTTGATCAATAAAGCTTTCATCTTATATTCGCAATATCCAGATTGCAATCTCAGTTTCTTGCCTGTTCTTCGTTTGCTCGCAGGAAACAGACCCTCGTGGTCAGGTTGATCGTGCTCCGGCGTGGTCGATAACCTTTCGGAGTTGGTTTAGCGATTGCTAAGGCGCGACGTCCTCGCACGTTCGTAGTCGGATCGTCAAAGTCGACTTCCATCAAAGCGATATTCATCATCTCATCGAAAGACGGGACACCTTTGCCTCTATCAGGGTGCAAGAAGAAGGGGCGTCCTGCCACACACACCATCCCCGCCGGCTGCACCGAGGCCGGCCCGAATCGTACCCATTCTTCGTCGACTACTTTTCCTGCGGGCTTTGGCCCCCCTTTCTCCGATTTCTTCAATGACGTCATGATGCGGAGCATCCCACGTTCATCCCCATGTACACTCGGACTACTCTCCATGCCCCAAGAGGACATATGAAGAGACCTCGACCATACGCCATTGGGCACAAGGTGAACTCACTCCTCTTCGAACCGTCACTTTCCACATGTGAGACATGGCTACTACCTCATGCATGGACCTTGCATACACTCAGGTACAACCGAGACGACCATGGAGGATCCAAGGACCAAGGCCAAGCATGGAAGAGGAGAAGGAAGAAGAAGCAGGGACAAGCTTATGGAAAGCCCGGAACTTCCGGCCTCAGCCCGGAACTTCCGGCCCCCGGACCCTCCGGCCAGCCCGGAACCTCCGGCCCCAGGAGTCCAGACCAGCCCCGAGCGCGCCAACTCTCTGGATAGCCCGGAACCCGGCCGAAACCTGCCCGGAACTTTCGGCCCCGCACGGAACTTCCGGCCTGCCTGCGTGCAAAGACTCGAGCCGAAGCCCATGTAACCTCTTTCCCACTTACCCCTTCGTGGCTTAGACTATAAATAGACCACGCCCTCCTCCTAGTTAGGGTTAGCAAAGAGATAGCTCATGTTTGTGTGAGAGCTTTGCGCATCAACTTGGTTACCTTCTCCTCGGAGATCGCACCTCCTCGCAGAAGATCCTTCCAAGCGGATTCAAGACCCCCTCTTGGGCGGCCCCATCAAGACCTCCTCTCGGAGAAGAATCGGTTACCTCTTGTATCATCCTTTGTTGACTTTGGATCATGTATCTCTCTTTTGTGTTCTTGGATCTAGCGCATGTGTGACCATATTCGTGTTGGTTGAGTGTTTCTCTTGTTTTCCCCCGTGATTTTCCTCGTGTTCTTCCATGTGTTCCTCGTAGGGATCCTCTCCAAACGTGAAAGATCGGCCCCTAGGGTTCCGCCCTACATCATCTTGGTATCATGAGCCACGTTGATCACGTTTTTGGAGCCCCTACCCTTTGTTTTCTAGCTTGATTTTGTTGATTTCGTCCTAAATCCGAAAATCCACACCAAAAATAGCCCCCAAATTTTTTTGTGATTTGTTGGTGTGATGATGTTTTGTTGATTTTGATCCATGGATTTGCTTGGTTTCAAGTGGATCAAGCATTTCCCCTTCTTTTCCCCCATTTCCATCCACAAAATCATCTCAATTTTGACCTTGGAAATCGAGTTTTTCCGCCCCCGTTCTCAGATTTGGAATTTAGGGTTCGTCCCGGAAGAAATTCCACGACCCCCGGAACTTCCGTCCTTACCCCGGAACTTCCGGGCTAAGCAGAAAGTTTACCCCAAAAATCCCCAGACTCCCGGCACTTTTTCCGCGACCCCCGGAAGTTCCGGCCACCCCCCGGAACTTCCGGACTAACCAGAAACTTTCCCCGAAATTTCAGCATCAGCCTCTTTCACCGTTTTCATCACAACTTTTCACTCCGACCTCCGATTTGAGTGTTCTTTGGCTCGTTTTGAAGCTATCAACGTGCCCGAGGTACTCACATTGGTTTTACCACCTTTTGAATCCATCAATTTTTTTGAAATTTGGCAAGTTTGCCTAGGCCTTCCACCATATCATCCGCATAACCACCACCGACTTCCGCAACCTAACCCATTTTGATCCCCATAGCATTTGAGGTTGTTTGAGTAGTGACTTGAGTCTCCTAAGGTGTTTAGGATACTTAGGGATGGTTGCTTCTTCATCAACCACCACCATAACTTTCGCATAGGCTTGCCCACCATACACTTCCGCCACCCCAACTTAACTCAATTTTGTTTGTGTTGTGAGTTGAGTATCCTAAGGTGTTTCGGCTACTTAGGGACCGTGCTACCAACTCCGACACCATGTATAGCCCATCATTCCACTTCCTCATTGCCAAGTGCACACTACCACCGCTTTCCGCTACCACCATTTTGACATTTGCCGTTTGAGATTTTGAGTTCGCGGTTTTTCCGTTTCCTAAGGTGTTTCGGCTACTTAGGGACGAGTCTCCATCATCTTGGTATCTACATCAAGAACACCGCCACTCATCATCGCCATTGACGGTAACCTCTATATCATCTTGTTATAGTGGTATCCCTCCGTTGTATATTCCCTTGCAACGGCATTGATAAACCCTAGCCCATTTTGTGTTACTTGCCTATCGAGACTAGCCATTTGAGTATTACCGACAACGTTACTTGTGCACATTAGTGATCCACCCTTCCATTGCATACATACCATATCATATTGGTATCATCATATCATCCCTTGTGTCACAAGATTGTTCCCGCATATACACAATTGCTATCTTGGTTTGTGCATTTCGCAAAGTGACCATATCAAAAAAAAAGAGAATAAGCTTTTAAGCAAAAAGAGAGAGCAAAGAAGCTTGTAAGCAATAGCCATAGCATCATACCACATTGCACATAAGATTGTCATATCCGATCATCTTGGATCATCTTGAGAAACACCGGGAACCATACATACGTAGCATACTTAGGATAGAAAGTTTATCCATTTTGCATCTTATAGGTTGTGCACAAGTGTCGTATCCGCCTATTGAGCAATCGTGCTAGCGTCTCTCTTGAGTTGTGCAACACGAGCGTTTTCCGTGGACTCCACATTTTGTGCTCATTCCTTGGTTGCACGACCCCATTTATCTATCCGTGTGTGTGTGTTTCCGTGTGCCACATATTGCTATTGGTCTACTTGTTACATTTGCGAATTTGTGAATCTCTTTCAACATTATTGACTCATGCTAACATTTTTGCATCAAATTTTTGTGCCACTATCCTCACCGAGCTCCACCATAAGCCTTATTTGTGTAGGTGTGAGAAACCGACAAGAATTGGTACCAATTGTGCTATTTCCTTGTTACACATTGAGTGATCATTGATCCATTTTCAACATCGATCAAGGTACATTTGGTATAAGTTCTTCTCTTTCTCCCACTCATATTTGCTTGAGTCTTGTCATGGATAGGCAAGGCATTTCATCTTCGGTCTTCGACAACAACGACGGCGCGAACAACTACATCACCAAAGCGTCCGTCTTCGATCTACAACGACAAATGCAAGGCACACAATCTACCTTGCGAGAGCGCCTCGACAACCTCGCCATCGACATACACAACTCCAAAGCAAGGAAAAGGGACTACATCGACACCAAGTTGGGCGAGCTAAAGGATCAACTACGAGACATGGTGGACGACTACAAGTCTTCTCCCCCTTCATCATCCTCAAGGCGGCGGCGAGCAAGTCGATCATCTTCGGAGCGCAAACAAGATGCAAGCGCAAGTCGTCCATGTCCACATCTCCATGGCTACCATCGCCAACATCGTCATGAAGGGCAAGACACCTCCAAGCATCATGTGCACAACGACGACGAACGACATCTACTACGAGCTCAAGCACGACAACGACATCATCAACATGAAGATGCTCAACAAGCGCAAATACACAAGTCCCAACAAGCCCTACTTCACGCCAAGTCCAAGCTTCATGAGCAAAAGAGAAGACCGCGAGATGAGCACCACCAAGACGGAGCTACGGCTACACCAACTACTTCGGCATCTTTGCCAAGTGTTCTCAAGGCATCTTCGCCTTCGGACGTACGACATCTTCGCCTACTTCCCACGAGTTCGCCTACATCGACATCTTCAACAACAAGGCGACCACCTACGAGCGAGGGCGACACTTCCATCATTGGAAGCCCCTCAAGGAAGATGGCCGAGCATGGGACATTCCCTTCGGTCATGGAGAGGAGCTACGAGGTGCCACATCATATGGGCCTCCAACCACAAGACGGTGACAAGAAGGTTGAGCATGGGACTATCCCTTCAACCAAGGCGGCGATAGGAGTTGAGCATGGAGACATTTGCACCAACATCTCTCCGACACCCACATATCATGAGATGACCCAATTGCCATGTGAGGAGAGCCACCAACCCATGAGTGAGATGAGTGACTCCACCCTATATGACATTGAGTGCATTTCCCATGAGAGGATGAGTGTGACCACCACTAGCCCCACACATGAGAGCATGCCACACATCCTATGTGAGGTTGAGAGCCATTTGAGTGACTCCACCAACCATATGAGTGAGTGCATCCTTGAGGGAGTGTGTGAGCTACAACACTTAGTGAGTGAGGTAGTTGACACGGCACATGAGGCCACTATGATTTCTAGCGACTTACCCTCTACTCCTAGTGTGTTTTCTCCTTTGGTGCTAGGTCTCCTACATGACGACATGCCTATCCTTGACGATTCCATACCTCCAATGGGAAAACCAATGGCCATGGTGGAAGAAGATGCACCCCCACATGGTACCATCAAGTTGCAACCTCACCTACAACACATGAGCGATGCTCCAAAGGTAACATAGGTGATGGTGCTTCTCTTGTCCCACTAGCGGACTATCTCACCAATGATTGCTTGCATGGTGCTGACACACCTATTCCCATGATTCATGCTAGTGCGACTTCCTCATGTCATGACTTACCCATTTATGATTTATATGATGATGAGCATGTTGATTTGCCTAGTTATGATGCTATGCTCCATAGGATATCATGTGAAAATTCTATTGGTCACATCATGTTCGACAATCCTTTGAACTTGTCATATGCTATGAGTGAGATCTCCCATATTGCATCATTTCAATCTCAACATAGTAACTATGCATGCCCCATTAAGATAATCCCATTTGCACTTATGGCATAGATGACGAGATGATGGTCATTGGCTTTTGTTTTTCATGTGATGATATTGCCATGCTTCCTTTGCATGATTTGCGCAATTCATCTACTATGTCATGCCATGATCACATAGAACCACATATGCTTTGTTTTGGATGTTGTCAATATTCTCCATGTGATGTTTCTACTAATGATCATGACGAGACCCCCATAGTTTCCTCATACATATTAGTAGATTTTGATGCATTCCATACTTTACATGATTCCCATGATTGCTTGCACCATATGCATTCCATGAATAACAATGTTCTACATATTTCTCATGATGCATTACATCCTTTGAGTCTCCATTATGCTATACATAACAACAAACCTCTCATGATGGATGACATATTTCTATATCACGCATCTCATTTATTTGAACATTGGATATTTGGTGCTAACCAACACAAGCACGTGCGCATCATGATGGATGATGTGTACATATACCATGCACACACAATTTTCCCTTTGTCTTTGTTTTGTGTAGGTACTTATGAACACTCGTCAACCTCACAATCCCATGAGTTGACGAAATGAGCTCTTGAGAGCAATGACGATTTGGGATCCCGTGGACTATCCTTGCCACCATTCCCTTTGCGCAAGCACTACGCGCATCTCTTTTACTTGTCTCTCACGCGGCTATGGGCTATTTACCACGTGTCACCTTATGCTCATTTTCCCGTGTTCACTTTGCATGTTATTTTTGCTCCTATGTCTTTGCCATGCAATTGTGACCCTTGCTTGCATCTACCCATGATTCACCGTTATGATAATTCTATGTGTATTTGCATGCTTGGTGGAGATACTAGTAGCTATTGCCATGATTTCTTTGTGACCCATGCTATTGATGCTTGTTGTGTTGGGAGAGTCGTGATGCCCCGTTGCTACCTACATATGGCTTCTCACCAATACATTCATGCTATTGTCCTCATATCTTTCTTTCATGTTTGTGCTATGTCATGTGAATTACCCATTCCCACTATTTGCACACATGACATGATTGCCATGATTCCCTCTAGTATGTTGCATCTTCGAGCTTGCTTGACTTGATCGCTATGATTGCTTGCTATGTTGCATCACCCATGTTCCACTATTACTCTTTCATGGGTTGATGACATATATGTTCATGCCTCTCAAATGATATATCTTGATCATTGTCTCTTGTGTCCATTAGTTGCCTCTCTCATATCCACTTATATTGAGTGCAACCATACTATGCTTATTGATCTTGGAGACTTTGACACTTTACTTTTGATGCATGCTTGTTTACTTGAGCCACTTGTATTTGGTTGTTCTTGCATCGTATGCCTCCATACTATGAAATGCTCCCCTATCCTTTCTTATGATGAGCATGATGCATACACTTGTTGGGTATTTTACCACACGAATGATAGGTGTTGCATTTGCACTAACCTCATTTGTTTTTCCGAGTGGTTGTCATGTTATTTCATTTTGAAGGATTCACAAGGCGGTACCTTCACGAGACATATTGGTTATGTGAAGGCATACAAGATGTGCAACTCCTACATCCTTGAGAAACTCCTAAAGGTGAACTCCTTCTCTTTGAGCCATCCTCAAATACGCATATTGGAGGGGTCACTCTTTCATTGTTGTTTCCTTCTTGTTGTGTACATGTTACATCTATTGGATGGAGGAGCGACAATGGAGATTGGCTCTATGGACCTTCACATTGAGGAGCGCTCGCACTTATTGGATGCACCTTCGGAACTCCACTCATGCCACGACATCGAGCATTGGTACATCAACACTCCTTTGACACATTGCACCAACACATCCATATTTGTTGATTGTGCTCACACATGTCATGCTCGATGGACATATCATACTCACCACAAGTTTGCACCCTATGCATGGATTGACTCACATTATGATTGCCTTGTTGCATCTTATATTCCCATGTCAACCATGATATATGAGCTTGTACACTTCCTTAGCAAATTTGTTGTGATCTTTCTTGATGGCATATTCATACATCATTATCATATTGCCCACCATCAATTGCATGATTACATACACATATTGAGCATCCATTGCCATATTCATGCTATTGATAAACCGTCTCACTATGACATCATTTTGCACCGTGGTTGCATTGAGCACTTTCACAATACATTTGTGTGCACAATGAATGCTTTTGCTCCCATGATGCATATCAGCCTATATCATCTACTTGATGGACACTTTGTGTGCGCTAACCATTGTATTTCCAAGTGTACTTTGTGTTTGCTCATTTTGCATGTACCACATACCGGACACACCTTGGAGTACTTGGATTGCGCAATGTCTTCAACTTCGTCCAACTACAAGTCCGTCCACGACAACCGTTCCCATGGTGATGAGGATCACGATCCGAGGTCGGATCTTTCCCAAGGGGGGAGATGATGCGGAGCATCCCACGTTCATCCCCATGTACACTCCGACTACTCTGCAAGCCTCAAGAGGACATATGAAGAGACCTCGACCATACGCCATTGGGCACAAGGTGAACTCACTCCTCTTTGAATTGTCACTTTCCACATGTGAGACATGGCTACTACCTCATGCATGGACCTTGCATACACTCAGCTACAACCGAGACGACCATGGAGGATCCAAGGACCAAGGCCAAGCATGGAAGAGGAGAAGGAAGAAGAAGCAGGGACAAGCTTATGGAAAGCCCAGAACTTCCGGCCTCAGCCCGGAACTTCCGGCCCCCGGACCCTCCGGCACCCGGAGTCCAGACCAGCCCCGAGCGCGCCAACTCTCTGGATAGCCCGGAACCCGGCCGGAACCTGCCCGGAACTTCCGGCCCTGCACGGAACTTCCGGCCTACCTGCGTGCAAAGACTCGGGCCGAAGCCCATGTAACCTCTTTTCCGCTTACCCCTTCGTGGCTTAGACTATAAATAGACCACCCCCTCCTCCTAGTTAGGGTTAGCAAAGAGATAGCTCATGTTTGTGTGAGAGCTTTGCTCATCCACTTGGTTACCTTCTCCTCGGAGATCGCACCTCCTCGGAGAAGATCCTTCCAAGCGGATTCAAGACCCCCTCTCGGGCGGCCCCATCAAGACCTCCTCTCGGAGAAGAATCAGTTACCTCTTGTATCGTCCTTTGTTGACTTTGGATCATGTATCTCTCTTTTGTGTTCTTGGATCTAGCGCATGTGTGATCATATTCGTGTTGGTTGAGTGTTTCTGTTGTTTTCCCCCGTGATTTCCCTCGTGTTCTTCCACGCGTTCTTCGTGTTCCTCATAGGGATCCTCTCCAAACGTGAAAGATCGGCTCCTAGGGTTCCTCCCTACATCACGTCATGCATACCTATGGCTTCCACCTCCTGGATTTTACTCCAAATGTCGTGGCGTGCATGGCTCTTTTTGCCCATCTCTGCGAGGGCTTCGCCGGGGTGCATCCCAACACGGCGCTCTTCCGCCACTACTTCTTTCCTCGGATCCAAAAGGGGGGCACCATTTCCGGTTGTGTCACCTGGATCCCAAGGAGCCAGGGGAAGGGGACATATCCGGAGGGCGCCCAGAAGGAGAGGTGGGAGGAGTGGCGGGGCCGGTAGTGCTGGATTGAAGAGGAGGACCCGCAGGAATTTTGGCAGCTTCGCCAGGCACTTCCGGTTCGCATAGACGATTGGAGCAATGTCGACACCGACGATGAGAAGGTCACGGTCGCCACCACCAGGATTCATCGCCTCACCGAGGCCGGGCTCACCCTTGAGATGATCGGGGCGGATTTCATCCGCCGCCGAATCGTTCCACTGCACAACAAGGGGAGGCCGGCCTGGTTCTTCACGAACGCAGCCGACATCATGAGGCTTCGCCCTGGCTTGGACCACAACCTCACGATAATCAGGCACGCCCACTTGTGCCAGACGCTTTTTCAGCTCGACGTGTACCACGACGGCAGGGCCGAGAGTTCCGGCAAGGCCGCGAAGGCCGGCAAGGTCGTCAAAGGGCCCTTGTTTGGGCTGCCGGCGGGGGTGGTCCCGCTCAGCAACAACTCTCGCCGGAACGACATCATCGCCATGATGCCGGACTTCAACGCGCACGGGCTCGACCCAAACTGGGCCGAGCCAGGGGAGGATCAGGTGCAGGAGTCCTTCGACAAGCTGTCGGAGAAGTATGTCCATGCCGAGCCATTGCTCATTCAGGACACCAGCCAAGTGGAGCTGTACTACATCGCCACCAGGGCGGCGGAGGCGGAGCTCGCCCAAGAGGCTGGCAGCGCCGGCCATGTGGAGGACGAGGCTGAGGCTGCCGTGGAGGAGAAGGAGCTTGCCGGGTGGGCGGAGTCCGTTGGGGAGGCCAGCAGCGCCGACACCGGGGCCCCTCTCATTGAAGACGTGGTCGACGAGTCGACCGAGGAGGAGGCCGAGGCTGACGATCCTCCGCCCTTGGAGAGAAGGCGCGTCCTGCGGCGGGCCACCTCCGGCGAGCCGGTCCGGCCCGGCAGGACCGAGCAGCGGCGGGAGACCCGGGGGAGTCCGTGCTCCTGACGAGGGCCGCGGCAGCGAATAAGGTGGTGAAGGTCGCGGTGGCGAAGAGGAAGGCGTCGACATCTTCTTCGTCCAAGCGTCCTCGGATGCCAACCGCTTCCCCTCCTCCCGCGAACGTCGACACGGAGGTCGTCTTCGACCTTGGGTCTCTGAGCCCGAGGAGGAAGAGGAAGGCAGCAGAAGAGGAGGCGGAGGATAAGTAAGCATACTGTCTTCTGTCATCTCCGTCCCCTTAGATCATGCCACTTTTCTTGACTTGTTTTTATCTTTGCAGGGATGTCGAGACGCTGGCCCAGAGGGTGGCAAAGAGGGCCAGAGCCTCGGCAGGCGGCCAGCCCCCGGCGGGCAATTCGAGCACGCTGGTGGTGGTGGAGAGCAGCCCAGATAACAGCCCCCGATGCAGCCCCCAGCGTGCGTTCTCAACTTACTCCCCATCGACATGTATTGGGGTACGATCCCCTGGCGCTGACCTTGCCGTGGTTGTAGGACAAGGACGGCAGCAGGAGGAGCCACTGAGGGCCACCCCCAACACGCCGCCCCCGTCGACCACGATGCCCCGAGGGGCATCCCCGGCTAGGAGCCAAGCACCGAGCCCATGCACACGGAGGAGGAGGAGGAGGCGGCGAACCCGGGCGCCGGCGGCTCCGTCCCGGCACCAAACCTTGGTGGGGGGCCACTTCTTCCGAGCCCGGCATGGGTGAGTATTTTTTGTCCCTGTTCGTTCTTTCTTCTTTTCGAACTTTGGTCTTGGCTTTTCCTCATCCTCCTTCTTGGGATCTAGGCGCTCCCTCGGAGGACCAGGAGGACATCGATACTGTCATCGGGGAGGTCGCCAGGGACGCTGAGGCCGAGGCCAACAAGATCGCCGCCAAAGAGGCCGCCAAGGGAGCTGCTGAGGACGCCGCCAAGGAGCCGGTCGGGGAGACTGGCAAGGCCGCTGCCGAGGAGGCCGGCAAGGGGCCTGCCGGGGAGGCCGGGAAGGGGCCTACCTGAGGCAGACAAGGCTGCTGCCGAGGAGGGACGGTCGACGACCAACCTTCCTCCTCTGCTGCCTCTGGCTCGGGCAGGTACCTAAGGGTGAGCAACGACCTGTTTGTCCACCTCCCAGGGACGGCGAGCACCGGGGCGCCCATCGAAGGGGAGGTGTTTGACGACGAGGTGCTCGCCGCCGCCGAGCTCAAGGTTGTCGACGAACCGAGCGCTGGTGGCGGAGCTTCCCAGGAAGAGCGGCTCCTCCAGGCCATGAGTGCCAACTTCCAGAAGCTTTAGGCGCTTCACCGTGCCCGCCTGGACAAGGCCAAGTCCAGGATGGCGGTGGTGGACAAGGCAGAGGCGGACCTCGAGGAGGGCGTCGCCGAGGCACAGGCTTGGTTCCGCCAGGCCCACAAGGACGTGTTGGCCGAGCGCAAGCTGGAGCTTGTCATGAAGCAGGCCGCCATCGAGAAGGCCCAGGAGTCGGCGAAGCAGTAGGCCGCCCAGGACGAGGCCGCTCAGCACCAGCACCAGGCCATGCTGAACTCCCAGGAGGAGGACCTTGCCGCCCGTGAGGAGATGCTCGCTGTGACACTCTGCAGCAAGGACGAGGAGGTCGAGAAGCTTGTTGTGCAGCGGGCCCAGGAGCTGGAGCAGAGGCACAGAGAGGCGCTCGATGCCCAGGCCTCGGTCTATGCGGGCAAGATGAAGGAGCTGGAGGTGGAGCGATGATGGGGAACGTAGCAGAAATTTAAAATTTTCTACGTATCACCAAGATCAATCTATGGATTCATCTAGCAACGAGAGAGAGGGGAGTGCATCTACATACCCTTGTAGATCGCGCGCGGAAGCGTTCAAGAGAACGGGGTTGATGGAGTCGTACTCGTCGTGATCCAAATCACCGATGATCCTAGCGCCGAACGGACGGCACCTCCGCGTTCAACACACGTACGGAGCGGGGACGTCTCCTCCTTCTTGATCCAGCAAGGGGGGAGGAGAAGTTGATGGATATCCAGCAGCACGACGGCGTGGTGGTGGCAGTAGCGGGATCCCGGCAGGGCTTCGCCAAGCGCAAGCGGGGAGGAAGAGGTGTCACGGGAGGGAGGGAGGCGCCAGGGCTTGGGGTGCTACTCCCATGCGCCTCCCCACCATATATAGGGGTGGAGGGGGCTGGTTTCTTGCCCTCCAAGTCCATTGGGGCGTTGGCAAAGGTGGGGGAAAGAAATCCCATCATTTCCCTTCCCCACTGATTGTTATCCCCCTTTTTTTGGGATCTTGATCTTATCCCTTCGGGATATGATCGCATTCCTTCTAAGGTGGGATCTTGGTGCACCTTGACCAGGGGTGTGGGGCCTTGCCCCCACTACCCACATTCATGTTGGTCCCCCCATGCAGGTGGGCCCCACTTCGGAACCTTCTAGAACCTTCCCGGTACAATACCGAAAAATCCCGAACATTTTCCGGTGGCCAAAATAGGACTTCCCATATATAAATCTTTACCTCCGGACCATTCCGGAACTCCTCGTGACGTCCGGGATCTCATCCGGGACTCGGAACAACTTTCGGTTAACCGCATACTAATATCTCTACAACTCTAGCGTCACCGAACCTTAACTGTGTAGACCCTACGGGTTCGGGAGACATGCAGACATGACCGAGACGACTCTCCGGTCAATAACCAACAGCGGGATCTGGATACCCATGTTGGCTCCCACATGTTCCACGATGATCTCATCGGATGAACCACGATGTCAAGGATTCAATCAATCCTGTATACAATTCCCTTTGTCAATCGGTACGTTACTTGCCCGAGATTCGATCGTCGGTACCCCAATACCTTGTTCAATCTCGTTACCGGCAAGTCACTTTACTCGTACCATAATGCATGATCCCGTGGCTAACTCCTTAGTCACATTGAGCTCATTATGATGATGCATTACCGAGTGGGCCCAGAGATACCTCTCCGTCATACGGAGTGACAAATCCCAGTCTCGATTCGTGCCAACCCAATAGACACTTTCGGAGATACCTGTAGTGCACCTTTATAGCCACCCAGTTACGTTGTGACGTTTGGTACACCCAAAGCATTCCTACGGTATCTGGGAGTTGCACATTAGAAAAGCTCTAGCAAACGAACTACACGATCTTGTGCTATGCTTAGGATTGGGTCTTGTCCATCACATCATTCTTCTAATGATGTGATCCCGTTATCAATGACATCCAATGTCCATGGTCAGGAAACCATAACCATCAATTAATCAACGAGCTAGTCAACTAGAGGCTTACTAGGGACATGTTGTGGTCTATGTATTCACACATGTATTACGGTTTCCAGTTAATACAATTATAGCATGAACAACAGACAATTATCATGAACAAGGAAATACAATAATAACCATTTTATTATTGCCTCTAGGGCATATTTCCAACAGTCTCCCACTTGCACTAGAGTCAATAATCTAGTTCACATCACCATGTGATTAACACTCAAAGTTCACATCGCCATGTGACTAATACCCAAGAGTTTACTAGAGTCAATAATCTAGTTCACATCACCATGTGATTAACACTCAATGAGTTATAGGGTTTGATCATGTTATGCTTACGAGAGAGGTTTTAGTCAACGGGTCTGCAACATTCAGATCCGTGTGTGCTTTACAAATCTCTATGTCATCTTGTAGATGTAGCTACCACACGCTACTTGGAGCTATTCCAAATAACTGCTCTACTATCGAATCCAGTTCACTACTCAGAGTCATCCAGATTAGTGTCAAAGTTTGCATCAACGTAACCCTTTACGACGAACCCCCTTTCCACCTCCATAATCGAGAAAATTCCTTAGTCCACTAGATACTAAGGATAAGTTCGACCGCTGTCATGTGATCCCTTCCTGGATCACTATTGTACCCCTTGACTAACTCATGGCAAGGCACACTTCAGGTGCGGTACACAGCATAGCATATTGTAGAGCCTACGTCTAAAGCATAGGGGACGACCTTCGTCCTTTCTCTTTCTTCTGCCGTGGTCAGGTATTGAGTCTTACTCGGTACTCACACCTTGTAACACAGCCAAGAACTCCTTCTTTGTTGATCTATTTTGAACTCCTTCAAAATCTTGTCACGGTATGTATTCATTTGAAAGTACTATTAAGCGTTTTCGATCTATCCTTATAGATCTTGATGCTCAATGTTCAAGTAGCTTAATCCAGGTTTTCCATTAAAAACACTTTTCAAATAACCCTGGATGCTTTCCAGAAATTCTACATCATTTCTGATCAACAATATGTTAACAACATATACTCATCAAAAATTCTATAGTGCTCCCACTCACTTCTTTGGAAATACAAGTTTCTCATGAACTTTGTATAAACCCAAAATCTTTGATCATCTCATCAAAGCGTTCATTCCAACTCCGAGATGCTTACTCCAATCCTTAGAAGGATTGCTGGAGCTTTGCATACTTGTTAGCATCTTTCAGGATTGACAAAACCTTCTGGTTGTATCACATACAACCTTTCCTCAAGAAAATCGTCGAGGAAACAATGTTTTGACATCCTATCTGCAAGATTTCATAAATAATGCAGTAACTGCTAATATAATTCTAACAGACTCTTAGCATCGCTACGAGTGAGAAAGTCTCATCACAGTCAACTCCTTGAACTTGCCGGAAAACATCTTAACGACAAGTCGAGCTTTCTTAATGGTGACACTTACCATCATTGTCTGTCTTCCCTTTAAAATCCATCTGTACCCAATAGCCTTACGACCATCAAGTAGTTCTTTCAAAGTCTATACTTTGTTTTCATACATGGATCCTCTCGGATTTTATGGCCTCGAGCCATTCGTCGGAATCCGGGCCCACCATCGCTTCTCCATAGCTCGTAGGTTCATTGTTGTCTAGCAACATGACTTCCAAGACAGGATTACGTACCACTCTGAAGTAGTACGCATCCTTGTCGTCCTATGAGGTTTGGTAGTGACTTGATCTGAAGTTTCATGATCACTATCATAAGCTTCCACTTCAATTGGTGTAGGTGCCACAGGAACAATTTACTGTGCCCTGCTACACATTAGTTGAAGTGACGGTTCAATGACCTCATCAAGTCTCCACCATCCTCCCACTCAATTCTTTCGAGAGAAACTTTTCCTCGAGAAAGGACCCGTTTCTAGAAACAATCACTTTTGCTTCCAGATCTGAAATAGGAGGTATACCCAACTGTTTTGGGTATTCTATGAAGATGCATTTATCCGCTTTGGGTTCGAGCTTATCAGCCTGAAACTTTTTCACATAAGCGTCGCAGCCCCAAACTTTTAAGAAACGACAGTTTAGGTTTCTCTAAACCATAGTTCATACGGTGTCGTCTCAACGGAATTGCGTGGTGCCCTATTTAAAGTGAATGCGGTTGTCTCTAATGCCTAACCCATAAACGATAGTTGTAATTCGATAAGAGACATCATGGTATGCACCATATCCAATAGGGTGCAGTTATGATGTTCGGACACACCATCACAATATGGTGTTCTAGGCGGTATTAGTCGTGAAACAATTTCCACAATTTCTTAATTGTGTGCCAAACTCGTAACTCAGATATTCATCTCTATGATCATATCACAGACATTTTATCCTCTTGTCACGACGATCTTCAACTTCACTCTGAAATTACTTTAACCTTTCAATAATTCAGACTTGTGTTTCATCAAGTAAATATTCTCAGCATCTACTCAAATCATCTGTGAAGTAAGAACATAACGATATCCACTGCGTGCGTCAGCACTCATTGGACTGCACACATCAAATGTATTACTTCCAACAAGTTGCTCTCTTGTTCCATCTTACTGAAAAGGCCTTTCAGTCATCTTGCCCATGTGGTATGATTTGCATGTCTCAAGTGATTCAAAATCAAGTGAGTCCAAATGATCCATCTGTATGGACTTTCTTCATGCATATATACTAATAGACATGGTTCGCATGTCTCAATCTTTTCAAAAACGAGTGAGTCCAAAAATCCATCAACATGGAGCTTCTTCATGCGTTTTATACCAATATGACTCAAGTGGCAGTGCCACAAGTATGTGGTACTATCATTACTATCTTATATCTTTTGGCATGAACATGTGTATCACTACGATCGAGATTCAATAAACCATTCATTTTAGGTGCAAGACCATTGAAGGTATTATTCAAATAGACAGAGTAACCATTATTCTCCTTTAATGAATAACTGTATTGCGATAAACATAATCCAATCATGTCTATGCTCAACGCAAACACCAAATAATTATTATTCAGGTTTAACCCCAATCTCGATGGTACAGGGAGCATGCGATGCTTGATCACATCAACCTTGGAAACACTTCCAACACATATCGTCATCTCACCTTTAGCTAGTCTCCGTTTATTCCGCAGCTTTTATTTCGAGTTACTAACACTTAGCAACCGAACCGGTATCTAGTACCCTGGTGCTACTAGGAGTACTAGTAAAGTACACATTAATATAATGTATATCCAATATACTTCTGTCGACCTTGCCAGCCTTCTCATGTACGAAGTATCTAGGGTAGTTCTGCTTCAGTGACCGTTCCCCTCATTTCAGAAGCACTTAGTCTCAGGTTTGGGTTCAACCTTGGGTTTCTTCACTAGAGCAGCAACTGATTTGCCGTTTCATGAAGTATCCCTTCTTGCCCTTTCCCTTCTAGAAATTAGTGGTTTTACTAACCATCAACAATTGATGCTCCTTCTTGATTTCTACTTTCGCGGTGTCAAACATCGCGAGTTGCTCAAGGATCATCATGTCTATCCCTGATATGTTATAGTTCATCACGAAGCTCTAATAGCTTGGTGGCAGTGACTATCGAGAACCATCACTATCTCATCTGGAAGATTAACTCCCACTCGATTCAAGTGATTGTAGTACTCAGACAATCTGAGCACATGCTCAACGATTGAGCTTTTCTCCCTTAGTTTGCAGGCTTAAGAAACTTGTCATAGGTCTCATACCTCTTGACGTGGGCATTAATCTGAAATCCCAATTTCAGTCTTTGGAACATCTCATATGTTCTGCGACGTTTCAAAACCGTCTTTGGTGCCACAATTTTAAACCATTAGCATCACACACTGAACTATCACGTAGTCATCAAAACGTGTATGCCAGATGTTTGGTAACATCTACAGACGACGCTCGAGGTTCAGCACACCGAGCGGTGCATTAAGGACATAAGCCTTCTGTGCAGCAATGAGGACAATCCTCAGTTTACGGACCCAGTCCGCATAATTGCTACTATCAACTTTCAACTAAATTTTCTCTAGGAACATATCTTAGTAGAACTAAAGCGTAAGCTACGACATTATTTGCAAAGACCTTTTGACTATGTTCATGATAATTAAGTTCATCTGATTATTTAATGAACTCCCACTTAAATAGACATCCCTCTAGTCATCTAAGTGATACATGATCCGAATCGACTAGGCCGTGTCCGATCATCACGTGAGACGGACTAGTCATCATCGGTGAACATCTCCATGTTGATCATATCTACTATACGACTCATGGTCGACCTTTCGGTCTCTTGTGTTCCGAGGCCATGTCTGTACATGCTAGGCTCGTCAAGTCAACCTAAGTGTTTTGCTTGTGTTCCGAGGCCATGTCTGTACATGCTAGGCTCGTCAACACCCGTTGTATGCGAACGTTAGAATCTATCACACCCGATCATCATGTGGTGCTTCGAAACAACGAACCTTCGCAACGGTGCACAGTTAGGGGGAACACATCTCTTGAAATTTTAGTGAGGGATCATCTTATTTATGCTACCGTCGTTCTAAGCAAATAAGATGTAAACATGACAAACATCACATGCAAATCATAAAGTGACATGATATGGCCAATATCATCTTGCGCCTTTTGATCTCCATCTTCGAGGCGCGGCATGATCACCTTCGTCACCGGCATGACACCATGATCTCCATCATCATGATCTCCATCATCGTGTCTTCATGAAGTTGTCTCGCCAACTATTACTTCTACTACTATGGCTAACGGTTAGCAATAAAGTAAAGTAATTACATGGCGTTTTTCATTGACACGCAGGTCATACAATAAATTAAGACAACTCCTATGGCTCCTGCCGGTTGTCATACTCATCAACATGCAAGTCGTGATTCCTATTACAAGAACATGATCAATCTCATACATCACATATATCATTCATCACATCCTTTTGGCCATATCACATCACATAGCATACCCTGCAAAAACAAGTTAGACGTCCTCTAATTGTTGTTGCATGTTTTACGTGGCTGCTATGGGTTTCTAGCAAGAATGTCTCTTACCTACGCAAAAGCCACAACGGTGATATGCCAATTGCTATTTACCCTTCATAAGGACCCTTTTCATCGAATCCGATCCGACTAAAGTGGGAGAGACAGACACCCGCTAGCCACCTTATGCATCAAGTGCATGTCAGTCGGTGGAACCTGTCTCACGTAAGAGTACGTGTAAGGTCGGTCCGGGCCGCTTCATCCCACAATGCCGCCGAATCAAAATAAGACTAGTAACGGTAAGCAAATTGAACAAATCGTCGCCCACAACTACTTTGTGTTCTACTCGTGCATAGAATCTACGCATAAACCTGGCTCTGATGCCACTGATGGGGAACGTAGCAGAAATTTAAAATTTTCTATGTATCACCAAGATCAATCTATGGAGTCATCTAGCAACGAGAGAGAGGGGAGTGCATCTACATACCCTTGTAGATCGCGCGCGGAAGCGTTCAAGAGAACGGGGTTGATGGAGTCGTACTCGTCGTGATCCAAATCACCGATGATCCTAGCGCCGAACGGACGGCACCTCCGCGTTCAACACACGTATGGAGCGGGGACGTCTCCTCCTTCTTGATCCAGCAAGGGGGGAGGAGAAGTTGATGGAGATCCAGCAGCACGACGGCGTGGTGGTGGAAGTAGCGGGATCCTGGCAGGGCTTCGCCAAGCGCAAGCGGGGAGGAAGAGGTGTCACGGGAGGGAGGGAGGCGCCAGGGCTTGGGGTGCTACTCCCATGCGCCTCCCCACTATATATAGGGGTGAAGGGGGCTGGTTTCTTGCCCTCCAAGTCCATTGGGGCGTTGGCAAAGGTGGGGGAAAGAAATCCCATCATTTCCCTTCCCCACCGATTGTTATCCCCCTTTTTTTGGGATCTTGATCTTATCCCTTCGGGATATGATCTTATTCCTTCTAAGGTGGGATCTTGGTGCACCTTGACCAGGGGTGTGGGGCCTTGCCCCCACTACCCACGTTCATGTGGGTCCCCCCATGCAGGTGGGGCCCACTTCGGAACCTTCTAGAACCTTCCCGGTACAATACCGAAAAATCCCGAACATTTTCCGGTGGCCAAAATAGGACTTCCCATATATAAATCTTTACCTCCCGACCATTCCGGAACTCCTCGTGACGTCCGGGATCTCATCAGGGACTCCGAAAAACTTTCGGTTAACCGCATACTAATATCTCTACAACTCTAGCGTCACCGAACCTTAAGTGTGTAGACCCTGCGGGTTCGGGAGACATGCAGACATGACCGAGACGACTCTCCGGTCAATAACCAACAGCGGAATCTGGATACCCATGTTGTCTCCCACATGTTCCACGATGATCTCATCGGATGAACCACGATGTCGAGGATTCAATCAATCCCGTATACAATTCCCTTTGTCAATCGGTACGTTACTTGCCCGAGATTCGATCATCGGTATCCCAATACCTTGTTCAATCTCGTTACCGGCAAGTCACTTTACTCGTACCGTAACGCATGATCCCATGGCTAACTCCTTGGTCACATTGAGCTCATTATGATGATGCATTACCGAGTGGGCCCAGAGATACCTCTCCGTCATACGGAGTGACAAATCCCAGTCTCGATTCGTGCCAACCCAACAGAGACTTTCGGAGATACCTGTAGTGCACCTTTATAGCCACCCAGTTACGTTGTGACGTTTGGTACACCCAAAGCATTCCTGCGGTATCCGGGAGTTGCACAATCTCATGGTCTAAGGAAATGATACTTGACATTAGAAAAGCTCTAGCAAACGAACTACACGATCTTGTGCTATGCTTAGGATTGGGTCTTGTCCATCACATCATTCTCCTAATGATGTGATCCCGTTATCAATGACATCCAATGTCCATGGTCAGGAAACCATAACCATCTATTGATCAATGAGCTAGTCAACTAGAGGCTTACTAGGGACATGTTGTGGTCTATGTATTCACACATGTATTACGGTTTCCAGTTAATACAATTATAGCATGAACAACAGACAATTATCATGAACAAGGAAATACAATAATAACCATTTTATTATTGCCTCTAGGGCATATTTCCAGCAAGCGGGACGGGCTGAAGGATTAGGCTCTGAAGCTGGCAAAGGAGAAGGACACGCTCAACGGTGCTCTGGTGGAGGCAGGGCGCGGTCCTCGGCAAGGCTGAGCAGCTCTCCAAGGCCAACGACTCCGTCAAAGACCTGAAGCTGAAGCTGGAGGGTCTTGAGGAGACGCTTTCGGGGGTCAGGGCCCGGGAGGAGACCCTGACCAAGGATCTGGAGAAGGAGAGGCAGCTGTGGAAGAACGAGGCCGCCAACCACGCGGATTTTGTGAAGGGAGAGAACCTCTGGGTCAGCCGCCTCGCCGAGGTCGCCGACAGGATCACCACGCAGCTGGCTACCATGGGGATGCCAAACGTGAGGTATGTCCCGGAGCCGAGCGTGAGTCCCAGTGCCAAGCTGACCCTATTTTTCGAGGGTGTTCTCGGGGCCCTGGAGCAGTTCCGCTCCAACAGGGCGGCCTCTCTGGCAGATGAGGCCTGGAGGCTCTGCCGGGGTGCCATGACCAAGGTCCTCACCAAGGTGGCGCACTGGGACCCAACCTCGACTTTGATGCCGCGCTGGAGAGCTTGCCGGAGGATGCGGACCTCGTGACGCTCGAGGAGCGTATCAAGCCCATCATCAGCCGCATCGACGGAATCTAGAGGGTAGAGGGCCAGCGTTGGGACTAGGCACCCCGTTTCTTATCGCCGCTGCAGGTTAATGACCAAGACAATTTTTATCTTTAGTTAGAACCGCAACAACAATTGATGTAATATAACTCTGCAGTACTTTTAATATCATGCATGCTATCTTCCCGTTAGATCTTTCTTTGTGCGTTCATACCCTGCGCTTGTTGAGATAAGGCTGCCGGCGCATAAACCCATGCCGTGGTGCTTTAAGGACGGATCCTTAGCACCCTGCCGGAAGGGTGCTTGCTGTCGGGCGAGCCACCTTGCCGCCGCCAGCGCGATTGCTTGAACTGTCGAGCGGACTCGAGGCAGGACAAGAGCGCAGCTAGGGAATGGGTAGGCCACCCTGCCGCCACCAGCGCGGCCGCATGAACTGTCGAGCAGGGTCGAGACAGAAACAAAGGCGTTGCCAATAGCGGAAGGTTCCCATCACATGCAGGTTTCCCATACAAAGAACGAGATCTCTCGGGGAGAACAGCCTTATAAAAGTGAAAATAACCAAGATTTCGCGTGACTTAGCTTTTCTGTCGTTACGCGGGCGTTCACCGCATCCACAGGCGATGCCGCCCGTTTGGTCGTCTTCTTCCTTGGAGTGACAACCACAATAAAGGCGCTGCTCCAATCCAGACCAGATTTCCACAACTGCGCCCCTACCTGGCGCGCCAGAGATGTCGGTGGAAACGACACCTATGGGATCACTGGGATCCCTTCTATGGTTGGTGGGCGCGGGGTTGTGCAAAGAGCAGGTATATGAGCCAGCGCAAAGATCGTTTACCCAGGTTCGGGCCGCGAGAATGCGTAAAACCCTAGTCCTGCTTTGGTGTATGTATTTGAGTGTTCTTGAGTTCTTGAACTAGCTACCTTGCATGTCTAGCCCAAAAGATCTGAATCCCTCACCTGGTCGCCTCGGGCCTCCTTTTATAGACAAAAGGGGTTGCCACAGTGGCACACAGGAGGTGGAAAGGTGTACAGTGCGCAAGCTTATCGCTTGTCATTACAGGACAAGACACATTAAATGCGCCCCCTTAGGTGTCCCGTTACTTTACTGGGGATGGCAACGAGGCCCGTACCGTCCTTCGCCACTCCGCCTTGCTCCGACACGCGTCCAGGCCAACGATGCATGCAGCGCCATGTAGGCTGGCTGGCTGCTGAGGTGGCGTGGTGGTAGGGTCTTCACGAAGATCTGCATGCCACCACGCAGGTGCTTGCTGAGCTAGCCTGGAAGCTGCATGTCGCCACGCAGGTGCCTGCCCAACTGGTCGGGCTGGCTGCTGCATGGGAACGGCGGTGGTCTTAGCAGACGCGGGCCTGGCTGCGGCCCTGTAGGTGTCTTCGGCAAGGGCCTTGCCGGGGCCCCGGCAAGGGTCTTGCCGTGGCATCGTGGTCGTCCTCGGCAAGGGTCTTGCCGGGGGTCTCGTGGATTTCCTCGGCTAGGATCCCGCCGATGATCATCGTCTTCTGGCCCTCATCTGATCTTGTGTGTTTATGATCTTGACAAAGATCTGCATGCCACCACAGAGGTGCCCCTCGAGCCTTGGCCCCAATGTGGTTGTTCGCGTAGTTGGAACCCTCGGGCTCAAGGGTGGCTTGCTCTGCTGGTGTTGGGCAAGTTGCCCCGGCAAGGTTCTTGCCGGGGCCGCGGAGGCCGCCCCGGCAAGGGTCTTGCCGGGGGGGTCCGCCTCGCCCTCTTGTTCTTTGTGTCCATGGTCTTGGCGTTGCTTTGGTTGCCTTGTGCTCCGGCTTCCCTCTTCTGCCCTGCTCAATGTGGCCGCGGGCACGGCTCTGACTGCCCGTGCACAAGTAAATGGGTCAAAAGGAGATCCCCTACTTTTGTACACCGACACCTTGTACTACAGCTGTACACTGATGTTCATCACTGGCAGAAGGTGTATCAGGGAGACTTGGGTCGATTTCCAGTATGAGGTGTACCGTATGAGGCGTCGTAGGGCCCATCTCGCCCTCGCAGCATGGCATACTATGATACTATCGCAATATTTTCTTTTATTTATTAGTGTATGTTTCATCAACTAGTGCCACTATAATGTAATCACGCATTTTCATTATCTATGCAAACAGGGTTATTCAGCTGCATTTTGGTGGACGGAATCGGCATATATGCAGAGTGCGAGGTGCCAAGTAAAAATTACAGACACCAACCCTGCTCCATCTAAACATTGGCATCCACCACCATTAGTGGGATGTGTGGCACTCACTGTGGACGGATCTTTCTCGGCAACAAATCCTCTAACCAAATACTAGTGGCTTAGACTTCAAAAAAAAATACTAGTAGCTTATATTGGCAGTTTTCTAGGGGTGTACTCTTTTCTGAAAGAAGCACCAATCTATTTTTCTTTATTTGTACATAGTGTCACAACTTTGACCCGAAGGTCTAGAGCTATTTTAGGGTGATTGGCATAGTACTCGGAGACTGATTGTAAGCATGATTTTTATTAGCTATCACACTAATTGTAAGCATGAGCAGATGGAAGATTAGGTTAGTGTGAAGCTTACCTTAAACCCTACCGACGCCATTGAAACGAGGCGAGCGTCGAGGGAACCGTGGAAAACGGCAGGGAAGCGACGTCGCGCCATCCGGCCTCCTCTTGCGGTGGGAGAACGAATACTCCTGTGGCTCCGGCTGGCTCTGCACCCTCATGAATGGCACACCGTACTCGATCGATTCGTTATCCTCTGGGTGCTCGATCTTCGACCTGTACGCCCACCACCTCCGCCTGACTTTCGCCTCGGGCAAACTTGTCGCTCCATCGCCCAGAGGAGATACTCGATGAACTCGAAGGACTGCGGCGTGACTGCCGCCGAGGAGTACATCGCCGCCCTCATCGCCGCCTTCTCGCTCTTTCGCATACATTGCCACATGGCCCTCACCGTCCTCGAAATCTCCGACTCATTGTCAAACCAAGTAAGGATCTCCTTCAACCTGGCTAACTTTGCCTGGTCACTGTCGGTGATCTGCCTGATTCGCTGTTGCATCCTCTTCATAGATGTCCTTCTGAGTGGTCCGGTGCTAGCTTTGGAACACGGGAGGAGAGACGGTGGTCTTGCAATAGAGAAGAGGGAGAGGCGAGACGGTGGTTTTGGAATGGAGATGATGGAGAGGAGAGGGTGTGGTTTTGAAATGGAGAAGAGGGAGAGGCGAGACTGTGGTTTTGGAATGGAGATGATGGAAAGGACAGGTTTCCATGCCTTTCGGTCGCTGACAGGTGGGCCCCGCGCTTGGTGGGACCCATGTGTTAGTGTCTTAATGGCAGGATGGGCTACGTCAGGGGATCCTCGTCCGAGGAGAGAGGAGGTGGTTTTGCAATGGAGAAGAGGGACACGCAAGACGGTGGTTTTGGAATGGAGATGATGGAGAGGAGAGGATGTGGTTTTCCAATGGAGAAGAGGGAGAGGAGCGTGCGGCAGCGATTTAGGATTGCACGAGAGGGCCGACGCGCTGTGGCTGGATCAAAATCAAAATCTATTTATCCTTCAACTAATAAAGCAACCCCATATTAACTAGTCTCCCTTTTATTCTGGGTCATAATTGACCATGATTTTCACAAATAAAATATATGTTATACGTTGCAAAAATAAAATAATTTGAAAGTACATTCAGATACGAACCAAAGGATACAATTTTTGGTGACATGCATTCATATTTTGCTTGTCAAATACAGTACGTGGTCAAACTTTGACCCAAAATCGCGAAACAAAAAAAATACTTCCAAGACCAGCGCCGCTCCTCTCCTCTTAAACCACTGCCGCTCCTCTCCTGTTCCAATCTAAATCCAGCGCCGCTCCTCTCCTCTTCCATTTCAAAACCACCGCCCCTCCTCTCCTGTTCCAATCAAAAACCAGCGTCGCTCCTCTCCCATTCTAATCCAAAACCAGCATTGCTCCTCTCCTCTTCCATTCAAAAACCACCGCCGGTGAGTGAAGGTGCTCTGGAGAAGTAGATCGATGGAGGAGTACAACCGATACGTGAGGATCACAGACAGCGACCCTGTGAAGCTAGCTAGGATGTTGGAGATATAGTCTTGGTTTGACAACAAGAACCAACTAGCGGCGATAGCGACATCCATGGCCAAATATCTGCAACAAAGCGAAAAGGCGGCGATACTCATGAAGGGAGTCGCGCGGGAGTACATAGAGCTGCTCCTCTGGGCCATAGAGCAAACAGATTCACCGTATCCGATCGTGAGGGAGCGGTGGTTCGAGTATCGATCCCAGATGGAGCATCCACCAGAGATTGAAGGATCGAGCACCTACAGGGTGCCGTTTGTGAGGGTGTCGTGCCAGAGCGAGACGGTGGAGTCTTCGTCGACCGAACCCAGCTGCAAGAGGAGAAAAGAAGTTGGCCCGACGATGCTTCCCTGCCATCCTCTCCCTCGCCATTCACATCGTCTCACGGGGCGGCCGAGGAATAGGAGGGGACTGCCCCCCCCCCAGCCCAATAGTCGGGCAGGTTGTGAGTTGTCAGGAGGAGCTTAGAGTTGTCAGTATTTGCAAGTTTTGAATTGTGTTTTGTGTTGTGTATTTTGAGAGTACTTTCAGATATGAATGTCTTTTGAATTTCAGATTTGAAGTATTGAGCATATGAAGTATTTTATGAATTCTAGAGATCTATTTTTAGCACTTAAAAAATGTAGTTTCATAGGAGTATAAAAGTGCAGACAATGTGATTCTCAGAGAAGAAACTGCAAGTTTCAGAGGCAGAGCATTTATATTAACACGGCCTTTTCAAACAGGGTTAACATCATGTTGGAAGTTTTATTCATGGTCGAAAATGGAACTACCATCCAGTTAACATCATGTTGATCAACATTCATGCATAGCACATCATCATATGATGCATAATCAAAAAGATATGCTATTTTCAAAATGCCCACACAATGTTGAGTGTGCGAAAAACAGAGAAAACGAGGGACGAAGTTTTGGCAAGTGTTCGACGTGGTGTGCGTAGATGACAATGGGGACCCACATGTCAATAATGGCAGAGGCAAAAAATTTGGAGATATTTTCCCTGCATCAGGAGGAATCGAACTCGGGCGGAACAACTGTCGGGTAGTGTCACTTGGCCACTGGGATAGTTCAGTACTTTCGTTACAAATAAGGCACTGCCTTGGGTGGTCCGATCACCACCTGCGCCTTTGTGCGCTCGCTGCGGCGCCGCTGTCTGCCGTTGTGAACATGCTGAACAAACGAGAGGAATCTGGAGAGGACTGTACGTGGAGAGGCGGACAGTCGGGACCCACCAGGTCTATGGCTGTATGCAAGCAAGTGCCTCATCGAAAAACTTCCTCCTAATGCTACACTGACGTTGGGGCCCACAGGTTTGTCAACATAGTTACATTTTTTAGGTGCTTCAACGTAGGAGATAAATTCACAACGGAGCTCTGGAGCTGGCGGGTAGTATCATTTATTATCACTGGGGCAGCAAGTATCCGCTTGGTTTTGGGCTGCCCCGTCTAGGCTTTCTTTTTTAACATGCATAGCCCACGACATGCCGGTTTCTATTTTTTTGAGGGCCGTCATGTATCGACCGGCCTATGGACCTTGATGAGGACATCAATACAATTATTACACCCACAGGCCCTGCTGCTATACATACTGGACCAATTACTAGAGCTCGCGCACGCCAATTAAATTACCAGGTACTTTCGTTTCTTGCTAATGATTCTAATGTTCATGAGAATATGATGCTGCCTAAATTGGATACATTTGTTTTGCTTACAAATGAAGGGCCTAGCTTTGAGAAGGATGAACATTGGAGCAAGAACAAGCATGGAGATGATGGCATGCGCATGGGGAACAAGAACGGAGTTACAAGTGATGATTTCAGGACGTTGAAGCCACCATAATGCGTGCATGAAGCCTTGGACGAAATATACAAGATGCTACTTCATAACTTTCGTCCAGAGGCTATTCTAGGTGCTGCGTCACCTTATTATTGGGCCAGGCCCATGTAATTTCGAAATACATAAGTATAGGCTGTTTTTAGAGTCCGTATGTGTGGGGAAACAAGAGATAGGGTTGGTTTCGGACCCCTTCCTCAAGGGCCACGAAATTCCCCCCCTCTTCCTCCATATATACAGCCCTTAGGGCATCGTTTAGACTTTGGGTTTTGTTTAGATTAAAAGTTCGCCATAGCTGCAACTTCGCGTACTTCGTTTGTGTTCAGCGACCAGACAAAGGCGTCACAGAACCCCACCTTGATCAATAAAGCTTTCATCTTACGCAATATCCAGATTGCAATCTCAGTTTCTTGCCTGTTCTTCGTTTGCTCGCAGGAAACAGACCCTCGTGGTCAGGTTGATCGTGCTCCGGCGTGGTCGATAACCTCTCGGAGTTGGTTTAGCGATTGCTAAGGCGCGACGTCCTCGCACGTTCGTAGTCGGATCGTCAAAGTCGACTTCCATCAAAGCGATATTCATCATCTCATCGAAAGACGGGACACCTTTGCCTCTATCAAGTGGTATCAGATTTCCAGGTTGCTCGGTGAGATTTTACAGTTTTTCGTAGTTTAGATCGAGTCTGTTCTTCATACCTACAGTCCACGAAAAAAGCCACAAAAAAAAATTAGGGTTAGTTCATCATATCCGAACCAATCTGAGCCTTTGCATAATCTTTTTAGGGTTTTTGCTTTGTTGAATTTGCGGTTGCATCGTCGTGTCAAGTTGCTGGTCTTAGAGTCTAGTCTTTTAGAGTTTCGAGTTCTGGTCATAAGTTGTCACGCCGCCGCCGCACCATCATCATCGCCTTGCCATCTACCACCATTGCTTATCCGCCACCGCTTTGAATCCGTATCCATATACCACCACCGCTGCCATATACTACCGCCATATATCCACCACCAATCCGAGTTCTTTTCATAGTCGGTTTGTTTTAGAGATCCATATATTTTCCGTTTCGTGTTTCCTTGCCTGAGTAGGTCTCGGGAAAAAAAAAAAATTTCGGCAACCAAAAATATTTTTTCCCTATCCTATTTTTAGGCCCCGGGTAGTGTTTTGAGACACTCGCCATCATAGTGATTTTTTGTCGCACTTTTTCGTCGTCGCTGCCCTGATTTCCGAAAAAAAAATAGTCAAAAATTTTTGTGCCCATCCTGTCAGTTTGACCTGGGAAGAGTTTTGAGACACTCGCCATTATAGTGATTTTTTCGCAAAAAAAAAAAAAAAAAAAAAGAGGAGCGCAAAAAAAAAAGAGCGCAAAAAAAAAAGAGCGAAAAAAAAATCCCTGAGTGTGCTTTTCCCTTGTTTACGTGCAGCGCCGTGATTTTGTTAGTGTTCTAGGCTCGCGTCTCTAGCACGGTCTAGCCTAGGACCAGCACAGTACCGTCGTTGAGCGTTTATTCAACTTTGCATCTCTGAATTGATTATTGCTTACCATTTTGCTACCATATTATAAGCCTTCCCAGCTCCACATAAGTCTACATCGTGCGTTTGACTCTCCCTGGTAATCGCTATATCCAAGCTTTGAGAGTTTTTGACTACAACGGTTGCCGATCACCACCTGCTGCTGGGTAAGAACTGGTAAGAATTTGAGATTCGCTTGAAGGTTTTGTGACACACCACCATCCCACCACTTCTAGTAGTCTGCAGGATCATATTCTTTTGTGTTTCTATTGCTGCTAACCATGGCAGGTTCACAAGCCGATGAGACTGATTGGGAGAACATGACGAACAAGGAGTTGCATGATAAATTTCAGCAAATGATGAGTGGCCAGGTGGGAGATGTGCTAAACAGATTTGAAGAGGCTATGGAGAAGATAGATGCCGTGGAGAAGTCGTTTGAGACAAAGCTGGATGACAAGTTTACTGAATTACTCAAGCGTCTTCCCCAACCACCACCGGCTGCACATGTCGCACCTCTACAACAACAACAACCACATCTCCAACGCCGCCTTCCAAATCAAGTGGGACGGGCACAGCGCGTTCCAATTGAGATTGGTCAAAATTCGGGTGCTGCTGTCCCTACTGTTGATGCTTCTTTGGCTCCTGCTCCTGCGGCGGCTGAGGAGGATGACGATTATGCGGGCGATTATGAGGATGAGGTTGATCAAAATCAGAACTACGTGCAGCCACCAGCACCACCACCAGCAGGTCGACCTCAGGTATATATTCGCAACGGTAGGCCGGCACCACCACCTCAGGTACGAGACAATGACCATCTCCCTAAACTGATATTGAATATTCCACCATTTGAGGGTAGATATGTTCCTGATATATATCTTACTTGGGAGTTAGAAACTGAACAACGATTTACATGTTTACAATATCCTGAGGAGAGACGTGTTCCTGCTGCTGTTTGTGCTTTCACTAGCTTTGCATGTGTTTGGTGGTCTGAACATTGTAGATTCTATCCTGTTCCAGCTACTTGGGCTGCTTTGAAAACTGCTATGCGTACTCGTTGGGTTCCACCATATTATCAACGTGAATTACTTCAAAAATTGCAGTGTTTAAGACAAGGAAAAAATTCTGTAGAAGAATATTATCAGGAATTACAAACTGGCATGATTAGATGTGGTATTGTTGAGGAGAATGAAGCTATGCTTGCACGTTTTATGGGTGGATTAAATAAAGAGATTCAGACCATTCTAGAGTATAAGGATTATAATAATATCACTCGTTTATTCCATCTTGCTTGTAAAGCTGAACGTGAAGTGCAGGATCGACAGCCATTGGCGCGAACTAACTTTTCTGCAGGTCGACCTTCATCATGGACACCGCGTGCATCTTCTACTTCCACTTCACCATCACCTCCATCAGGTGCCACCTCCAGCCGTGATACAAGAAAGCAGGCACAACCACCACTCTCTGCCAAGAGCACACCTGCCGGGCCTGTGCAGAGCTCTTCTTCTTCCATGGCATCGACAGGGCACACAAGTGATATTATTTGTCGTCGTTGTAAGGGAAGAGGACATTTTGCGAGAGAATGCAAATCTCAGCGTGTCATGATTGCTACTGAGGATGGTGGGTATGAGTCCGCTAGTGACTATGATGAGGAGACTTTGGCTCTTATTACACGTGAAGAACATGGTGGAGATGATTCTGAAAATGAGACGCAATACATGGCTCCTGAAGACGCTGACAGGTATGAATGTTTAGTTGCTCAACGTGTTTTGAGTGTGCAGGTCACACAAGCAGAGCAAAATCAGAGGCATAATTTGTTCCATACAAAGGGAGTTGTGAAGGAACGTTCTGTTCGCGTCATCATAGATGGAGGGAGCTGTAACAACTTGGCTAGCATGGAGATGGTGGAGAAGCTATCTCTCACCACAAGACCACATCCACATCCTTACTACATCCAATGGTTCAACAACAGCGGCAAGGTTAAGGTAACACGTACTGTTCGTGTGCATTTTAGTATCTCTACATATGCTGATTATGTTGATTGTGATGTGGTACCCATGCAAGCATGTTCCTTATTACTAGGTAGACCATGGCAATTTGATAAAAATTCTGTACACCATGGTAGAAACAATCAGTATACTCTTGTTCATAAGGATAAAAATATTACTTTGCTTCCTATGACTCCTGATTCCATTTTGAAAGATGACATTAATAGAGCTAATAAAGCAAAACAGGAGAAAAATAAGAGTGAAAATCAGATTGTGGCAAAGGAATTTGAGAAACAAATGAAACCTAATAATAAACCATCTAGTGTTGTTTCTGAAATTAAATTGAAAAGTGCATGTTTACTTGCCACAAAATCTGATATTGATGAACTAGATTTCAGCAAATCTGTTTGCTATGCTTTTGTGTGCAAAGAGGCATTATTTTCATTCGAGGACGTGCCTTCCTCTTTGCCCCCTGCTGTCACTCACATTTTGCAGGAGTTCGCTGACGTCTTCCCACAAGACGTGCCACCGGGATTACCACCTATTCGAGGGATTGAGCATCAAATTGACTTAATTCCCGGTGCATCGCTACCCAACCGTGCACCATACCGTACCAATCCAGAGGAGACGAAGGAGATTATGCGTCAAGTACAGGAGCTGCTCGACAAAGGTTATATACGCGAATCTCTTAGTCCTTGTGCTGTTCCTATTATACTCGTGCCTAAAAAGGATGGTACGTCGCGTATGTGTGTTGATTGTAGAGGCATTAATAATATTACTATTCGTTATCGTCATCCTATTCCTAGGCTCGATGATATGCTTGATGAATTGAGTGGCTCTACAATATTCTCCAAAGTTGATTTGCGTAGTGGATACCATCAAATTCGTATGAAATTGGGAGATGAATGGAAAACTGCATTTAAAACTAAGTTTGGTTTATATGAGTGGTTAGTCATGCCTTTTGGGTTAACTAATGCACCTAGTACTTTCATGAGACTAATGAACGAAGTTTTACGTGCTTTCATTGGACGATTTGTGGTGGTCTATTTTGATGATATACTGATTTATAGCAAATCTTTGGAAGAACATTTGGAACATTTACGTGCTGTTTTTATTGCTCTACGTGATGCACGTTTGTTTGGTAACCTTGGGAAGTGCACCTTTTGCACCGACCGAGTATCTTTTCTTGGCTATGTTGTTACTCCACAGGGAATTGAAGTTGATAAAGCCAAGATTGAAGCTATTGAGAGTTGGCCGCAGCCCAAAACGGTCACACAAGTGCGGAGTTTTCTTGGACTCGCTGGTTTCTATAGGCGTTTTGTGAGAGATTTTAGCACCATTGCTGCACCTCTCAACGAGCTTACAAAGAAGGATGTGCCTTTTGTTTGGGGTACCGCACAGGAAGAAGCCTTCACGGTATTGAAAGATAAGTTGACACATGCTCCTTTACTCCAACTTCCTGATTTTAATAAGACTTTTGAGCTTGAATGTGATGCTAGTGGCATTGGATTAGGAGGTGTGTTATTACAAGATGGCAAACCTGTTGCATACTTTTCTGAAAAATTGAGTGGGCCTAGTCTGAATTATTCTACTTATGATAAAGAACTATATGCTCTTGTTCGGACTTTAGAAACATGGCAACATTATTTATGGCCCAAAGAATTTGTTATACATTCTGATCATGAATCTTTGAAACATATTAAAAGTCAAGCTAAACTGAATCGTAGACATGCTAAATGGGTTGAATTCATTGAAACTTTCCCTTATGTCATTAAACACAAGAAGGGTAAAGAAAATGTTATTGCTGATGCATTGTCTCATCGCTATACTATGCTTTCACAACTTGACTTCAAAATATTTGGTTTGGAGACCATCAAAGATCAATATGTGCATGATGCTGATTTTAAAGATGTATTGCAGAATTGTAAAGAAGGAAGAACCTGGAACAAGTTTGTCGTTAATGATGGATTTGTGTTCCGTGCTAACAAGCTATGCATTCCAGCTAGCTCTCTTCGTATTTTGTTGTTGCAGGAGGCGCATGGAGGAGGATTAATGGGACACTTTGGCGTGAAGAAGACGGAGGACGTACTTGCTACACATTTCTTTTGGCCAAAGATGAGACGGGATGTTGAGCGTTTTGTTGCTCGCTGCACTACATGTCAAAAAGCTAAGTCACGACTCAATCCTCATGGTTTATATATGCCTTTGCCTGTACCTAGTGTTCCTTGGGAGGATATATCTATGGACTTTGTTTTAGGTTTACCTCGAACAAAGAAGGGGAGGGATAGCATATTTGTTGTCGTGGATAGATTCTCGAAAATGGCGCACTTTATACCATGTCATAAAAGCGATGATGCTGTTAATGTTGCTGATTTGTTCTTTCGTGAAATTATTCGCTTGCATGGTGTGCCAAATACTATTGTTTCAGATCGTGATACTAAATTTCTTAGCCACTTTTGGAGATGTTTATGGGCTAAGTTGGGGACTAAACTGCTTTTTAGTACTACTTGTCACCCCCAAACTGATGGACAAACTGAAGTAGTCAATAGAACATTGTCTACTATGCTTAGGGCTGTTTTGAAGAATAATAAGAAAATGTGGGAAGACTGCTTGCCTCATATTGAGTTTGCTTATAATCGTTCATTGCATTCTACTACTAAGATGTGCCCTTTTGAAATTGTGTATGGTTTCCTACCTCGTGCACCTATTGATTTGTTGCCTCTTCCATCTTCGGAGAAGGTTAATTTTGATGCTAAACAACGTGCTGAATTGATCTTAAAAATGCATGAGTTAACTAAGGAAAACATTGAGCGTATGAATGCTAAATATAAACTTGCTGGAGATAAGGGTAGAAAACATGTTGTGTTTGCACCTGGAGATCTTGTTTGGTTACATTTGCGTAAGGATAGATTTCCTGATTTGCGCAAATCAAAGCTAATGCCACGTGCTGATGGTCCTTTTAAGGTGTTAGAGAAAATAAATGATAATGCATATAAACTTGAGCTGCCTGCAGATTTTGGGGTTAGTCCCACTTTTAATATTGCAGATTTGAAGCCTTATTTGGGTGAGGAAGATGAGCTTCCGTCGAGGACGACTTCATTTCAAGAAGGGGAGGATGATGAGGACATCAATACAATTATTACACCCACAGGCCCTGCTGCTATACATACTGGACCAATTACTAGAGCTCGCGCACGCCAATTAAATTACCAGGTACTTTCGTTTCTTGCTAATGATTCTAATGTTCATGAGAATATGATGCTGCCTAAATTGGATACATTTGTTTTGCTTACAAATGAAGGGCCTAGCTTTGAGAAGGATGAACATTGGAGCAAGAACAAGCATGGAGATGATGGCATGCGCATGGGGAACAAGAACGGAGTTACAAGTGATGATTTCAGGACGTTGAAGCCACCATAATGCGTGCATGAAGCCTTGGACGAAATATACAAGATGCTACTTCATAACTTTCGTCCAGAGGCTATTCTAGGTGCTGCGTCACCTTATTATTGGGCCAGGCCCATGTAATTTCGAAATACATAAGTATAGGCTGTTTTTAGAGTCCGTATGTGTGGGGAAACAAGAGATAGGGTTGGTTTCGGACCCCTTCCTCAAGGGCCACGAAATTCCCCCCTCTTCCTCCATATATACAGCCCTTAGGGCATCGTTTAGACTTTGGGTTTTGTTTAGATTAAAAGTTCGCCATAGCTGCAACTTCGCGTACTTCGTTTGTGTTCAGCGACCAGACAAAGGCGTCACAGAACCCCACCTTGATCAATAAAGCTTTCATCTTATATTCGCAATATCCAGATTGCAATCTCAGTTTCTTGCCTGTTCTTCGTTTGCTCGCAGGAAACAGACCCTCGTGGTCAGGTTGATCGTGCTCCGGCGTGGTCGATAACCTCTCGGAGTTGGTTTAGCGATTGCTAAGGCGCGACGTCCTCGCACGTTCGTAGTCGGATCGTCAAAGTCGACTTCCATCAAAGCGATATTCATCATCTCATCGAAAGACGGGACACCTTTGCCTCTATCAGACCTCCCATCCGGGGTTCTATTTTTCCTGAAACATCGGCAGCCCAATTTATGTATTTTTTTGAAGAAAACGCAGAGGTCTGTTCTATTTTTCTATATAAGAATAGGAACGCCTGGTCCAACTTTTGTTTCCCTTCTAACTGTATTATATATATTTAAATTATTTTATATATTATTGTTATTGTCATCATATATTTAACAGATACTTACATATGTAAGAAAACAATATCCCACATCTTATTAACTTATAAAAATAATTTCTTAAAAATAAAATATTGGATTTTTTTGGCAACAAAAATCCTGGTGATTGTGTACAAAAGCTTGGTAAGATTTAAGGACCAATGTAATAATAAATCACTTATTAGTTAAATATATTTATAACAAAATGCTCAGCCCTTGTTTATTTTTTGGTAACATTGCTGCGCCCAACCCAACATTATAATTAGAATCAGCCCAGCAAAATCGTGTATTTCGAGAAAGTGCAAATGGCCTGTAATTTTTTAGGAGAAAAATAAAAGGTTCGCATGAACGCTACATTATTTGTTCACCCAGCCCAACAAATGGACTGTAATTCTAAAAAAAGAGATCACATTGACTGTAAATTCTGAAAAAATGGGTTGAATATGTGCCACATTTTTGGAGCTTGAAATGTGGGCTAATAGGTCGAAGCCAACGCAAGTGGTTGTCAACTTAGTCAACAAATGATTCTAACATCGTTAGCCGTTGGATTTACATCCAACGACCAGCATCCATCTTCAATCTCTCGTCTTCTTCCTCTAGTGCCGCCGGGACCACCTGCTCCCGCCTCCTTCTGCTAGCAGCTCTGCTTAGCACGCTTCGCTGTGAAGCGCTACCCCACCGTTGGCCAGGCCATCCCTCCACCCCTCCACACCTCCTGTTCTTCTCCACCGACTGCCGAACCACATCGTACCAGAACCAATTAACCCTCGTACACCTCTCCGTCTGCGACTCTACTCCCGCGTCTTCCCATCTCCGGCTCATTGCTGTCCAGGGCCTCACCGTCGTCCACCACCTTGGATGCGCTCGGAGCGGAGGAGTCAACGTGGTCAATGAACGACATCCATTAGAAGTAGACTGTGCGTGGAGAGGCTGACAGCTGGGTCCACGGCCGCACGCAAGGAAATGCCTCCTTTTTACGGCAAAATAATGATTCCTCCACCTGATAGCTGGGACCCACCGGAAGGGCCTCTGCATTTCGCGAAAAAAATGTTCCCCCGCTGACAGGTCGGACCCACCAGCTATATCTTCGCACGCAAGGAAGTGCCTCCTTATTACGCACACAAAAATGAATACCCCCTGCTAGCTGGGACCCACCATAGTGGGAGGCTGACTTGTGGGCCTACTAAGTTGATGGGGACGGAGGGCTTTGTCAACTTAGTCAATATGAATGATTCTAGCTCAAGTGACCGTACGATGTCCATCCAACGATGGTAGTGCTTCTTCAACCTCTGGTCTTGTTGCTCCAGCCGCCCAAACCAGCGCCGGTCGTGCCGCGTGCTCCTGCTTCCCGTGGTCGGCTGTGATGCCTCGGAGGCCTCACCGCCCCTACTACTCCCACCGCTGGCCAGGACCTGCGGCGACGGCAGCCTCACACCGCAGCCGAACCAGTGAACCCTCGTACTCCTCTCCACGTGGGCATCCACTGCCGCGTCTTCCCCGGCTCCGCGTCGTCCCCTTCCTAGGCCTCGACGTCATCCACTGCCCTGGTGCTCTCGCCGCGGCGTGGTCAACATGGTCAAGGAACAACGTTAATCGGAAGAGTACTGTACGTGGAGAGGCTAACAGCTGGGTCCATGGCCGCAGCAAGGAAGTGCCTCCTTATTTCGTGGAAAATAATGATTCCTCCACTTGACAGCAGGGACCCACTGGACGGGCCACCGTATTTCGTGAAAAAACGTTCCCCCCTTACTGCTGGGACCCACCAGCTACATCTTTGCACGCTAGGAAGCGCGTCCATATTACGGTCAAAATAAAATGATTCGCCCCCTGACTGCTGGGACCCACCACCTACATCTTCGCACGCAAGGAAGTGCCTGACAGTCGGGACCCACCCAGTCGAAGCATACGTAGCGTTGTCATTCTGGTTACGAACGTGTACGTACATACTGGTCGATGTAGAGGCACGCACGTGTGATAGTAGAGGCGCACACGTAGCATGTACATGTACGTACAGCGGCCAGGGTGCAACAAAATAAATACGGCCACGTACGTACATACGGGCGGGGTCTCGAATGCCTACTCGCGCATACGTACGGCCAGGGCTCGTGTACATGGCTGTGGCTGGGTCGGAACGGAGAAACTGCGTCGTCGTCGTGTTCATGGGAGGCAACGGAATGCGTCGTGTTAATCGGGAGGCAACGGAACGCGTGCTGTTCATTAGGAGCCAACCGGCTTGGACGGAACAGCCGATGGAAACGAGGCCTGGCGTACCGCGGAATGGAGGAAACGGCCTTGTGTTCGACCTGCCACGGTCGAAACAGGATCCTGTTCATCGGGAGGGATCTGGCGTACCGCAAAACGGAGGAAACGAACTTCTCTTGGACCTCCTATGGTCGAAACGGGGTCCTGTTGACCAGGAGGGGTGTGGCGTACCGCAAAACAGAGGAAAGAGACTTGTGTTGGAGCGCTACAGTCGAAACGGGGGTCCTGTTCATCGGGAGGGGTGTGGCGTACCGTAAAACGGGACTCCACGGGATACTATTCATCTCCACCGTCGACCTCCTCCAGCCTCCACGGGCTGCTGTTCATCCACCGCCGACCTCCTCCAGCCTCCACCTCCGACTGTTCATCCACGGGCTCTTGTTCATCCAGCCTCCACCGGCTACTATTCAACCAGCCCTCTCCACGGGGTCCTGTTCAACCACCCCTCCACGGGCTACTTTTCATCCAGCCCTCCATCGGCTACTGTTCAACCAGCCCTGCACCGGCTACTGTTCATCCAGCCCTCCACGGGGTCCTGTTCATCCATCGGCTCGATCGATTGGGGCACTGTTCATCCAGCGGCAACGGCCTCTACTACCACAGGTTCCTGTTCATCCAACCCCCACCGGGAACTGTTCATCCAAACCCCCCAACAACGCTCACTGTTCATCCATAGGCAGCATCGATCGGCTTCAGTTAGCAGCAGTAGCGAAGGAATCGCTCGATCGGGTTCAGTTAACAGCAAGGGATTGATCAATCGCTCAGGTTCAGTAACGCGTAGCCTGCAGTGCAATCGCCCGGGTTCAGTTAGAGCCCAACGCCTCGCTCGGGTTCAGTTAGAGCGCAACGCCTCGCATACACGCGCGTACGTACGAGAAACGCGCATCGCTCAGCCCCCGACCACCCACCGTAAACGAGAACTCCCCCGATATTTTCCTCGCCCTGGCTTCTACCACGGTTTTCTCCATCATGGACAGCCCAAAGAATGTCATGCAGCTGCGTCTCCGGCCCGCTGAGGACGAAAAGCCCATTTTCTGTCATGATTTTTTGTCATAGAAGTAGGAGCCCACCACATCTATGATGATACCGGGTTTTGTCACAATTATCGTCATAGAAGTGTCATAAGTATGACAATTTTTTTTCGTTGGGCCCAAAATGTCATGGATGTGTCTTTTTTTGTAGTGATCCTTGAAGAGAGTAGGCCACTAAAATCCAGATTGCAATACCTTGTGAGCAATTCTATCTCCAGCATGATGCCCTCCGTAAGCTGCGGAGTGACATTTCTGTAGGATTTGTCCCTGTTCATGCTCAGGTACACAACATCTAATAATACCATCTACTCCTTTATAAAGATGTGGGTCATCCCAAAAGTAGTGTCTTAAATCTTATAAGAATTTTTTCTTTTGTTGGTAAGTAAAGCTAGGTGGTAAATATTTAGCAACAATGTAATTAGCATAGTCAGGATACCAATGACTATTATGAGCAACATTTATTTTAGCTAACTTCTCATCAGGAAAAATATCATCAATAGTTAGTGGGTCATCAGGCACATTTTCAAGCCTAGACAAGTTATCAGCTACGGGGTTCTCAGCTCCTTTTCTATCAGTGATATGTAAATCAAATTCTTGTAGCAAGAGAACCCATCGAATAAGTCTAGGTTTAGCATCTTTCTTTTCCATAAGATATTTAATAGCAGCATGATCGGTGTGAACAATTACTTTTGATCAACAATATAAGGTCTAAATTTATCACAAGCAAAAACCACTGCTAAGAATTCTTTTTCAGTAGTTGCATAGTTTCTTTGAGCACTGTCTAGATTTTTACTAGCATAATGAATAACATTCAGTTTCTTATCAATTCTTTGTCCTAGAACAGAACCAACAGCATAATCACTAGCATCACACATGATTTCAAAAGGCAAGTTCCAATCAGGTGGTTGAACAATAGGTGCACAATTTAAGGCTTTCTTGAGTGTTTCAAAGGCTTCTAAACAATCATCATTGAAAACAAAAGGAATATCCTTTTACAAAAGATTCGTAAGAGGCCTGGAAATTATAGAAAAGTCTTTGATAAATCTCCTATAGAAACCAGCATGACCCAGGAAACTACGAATATCTTTTATATCTTTAGGACATGGCATTCTCTCAATTGCATCAACCTTAGCTTTGTCCACTTCAATACCTCTTTCAGAAATTTTACGGCCCAAGACAATACCTTCATTGACCATAAAGTGGCACTTCTCCCAATTCAAGACAAGATTTGTTTGCTCGCATCTTTGCAAAAGTCGATTAAGATTGCTTAAACAATCATCAAAAGACTTCCCATAAACAGAAAAGTCATCCATGAAAACCTACAATCTTTTCACAAAAGTCAGAGAATATAGCACTCATACATCTTTGAAAGGTAGCAGGTGCATTGCATAAACCAAAAGGCATATGTCTATAAGCATAAGTTCCAAAGGGACAAGTAAAAGTGGTCTTTTCTTGATCAGGTTGAGAAACAGGTATTTGCAAAAAACCAGGGTATCCATCGAGGAAGCAAAATTGTGTGCGCTTAGATAATCTTTCTAGAATTTGATGAATAAAAGGGAGAGGGTAATGATCTTTTCTAGTTGTTGTGTTTAATTTTCTAAAATCAATTACCATTCTATAGCCTGTAACAATTCTTTGTGGAATATGTTCATTCTTATAATTAGGAAAAACAGTAATACCTCCTTTCTTAGGGACACAATGAACATGACTTACCCATCTACTATCAGCTATAGGATAGATTATACCTGCCTCCAAAAGTTATAATATTTCCGTTCTGACCAATTCTTTCATCTTCGGATTTAATCAATGTTGGTGATCAAAAACGGGTTTAGCATCAGGTTCCATATTAATTTTGTGTTCACATAGAGTGGGACTAATGCCCTTTAAATCATCAAGAGTATATCCAATAGCAGCTCGGTGCTTCCTTAGAACTTCCAATAATCTTTCTTCTTCATGTTCTGAAAGGTTAGCACTAATAATAACATGATATATCTTCTTTTCATCAAGATAAGCATATTTCAAAGTGTCTGGCAATTGTTTTAATTCAAACACAGGATCACCTTTAGGTGGAGGAGGACCTCCTAGAGTTTCAATAGGCAAATTGTGTTTAAGCAGAGGACGTTTGTTCAAAGAAATCTTATCTATTTCATTTCTTTCATGCATATGTAAATCATTTTAATGGTCTAGTAAATATTGTTCTACCAGATCAGTAGGTGGCACAGCAATAGAAGCAAGACCAATTATTTCATCCTTACTAGGCAATTCTTTTTCATGAAGCTTTTGACTAAACTTGGAAAAATTAAACTCATGAGACTCATCACCAAAACTAACACCGACAGTTCGTTTCTCACAGTCTATTCTAGCATTAACGGTGTTCAAGAAAGGTCTACCAAAGATAATGGGACAAAAGTAATCTTGTGGGGAACCAAGAACAAGAAAATCAGTAGGGTATTTTATTTTCCCACACAAGACTTCAACATCTCTAACAATCCCAATTGGTGATATAGTGTCTCTATTAGTAAGTTTAATAGTAACATCTATGTCTTCTATCTCTGCGGGTGCTATGTCGCTCATAATTTCTTGATATATGGTGTAAGGAATAGCACTCACACTAGCACCTATGTCACATAAACCATGATAACAGTGATCTCCTATTTTAACTGAGACGACGGGCATGCCAACAACAGATCTATGTTTATCCTTTTTATCAGGTTTGGCAATTCTAGCAGCTTCTTCAGAAGTAAATAACATGCCCATCCATATCTTCTTCCAAGAGATCCTTAACCATAGCAATACTAGGTTCTACTTTGATTTGTTCATCGGGTGTAGGTGTTCTAATATAGCTTTTGTTATCCATAGTTGAAACTTTAGCATGTTCCTTTATCCTAACAGGGAAAGGTGGTTTCTCAATATAAGCAGAAGGAACAACTGGATCAACATTATAAATTATGGTTTCTTCTTTAATTGGTACCAGTTTTTTAATTTGTTCTTTAATAGGTGGGCGATATTTAAACCACCTCTCTTTAGGGAGATCAACATGAGTAGCAACTGATTCACGAAAGGAGGGTACTATCTCAGAGTCAAGTGCATATTTAGTGCTAAACTTTTAAAAAGCATCGGTATTCATAAAAGATTTAACACAATCATACTTAAGTTTAATACCTGACTCTTTACCTTCGTCGAGTTCCCAATCTTCAGAGTTGCATTTAATTCTCTCCAAAAGATCCCACCGGAATTTAATAGTCTTCTTCATGAAAGAACCAGCACAAGAAGTATCAAGCATGGTTTGATCATTATGAGAAAGCCGAGCATAAAAATTCTGGATAATAATTTCTTTTGAGAACTCATGGTTGGGGCATGAATATAACATTGGCTGAAGCCTCCACCAAGCTAGAGAGATACTTTCTCCTTCACAAGGCCAAAAATTATATATATAATTCCGATCGCGATGTACTAGATGCATAGGATAATTTTTTCGATGGAACTCCAATTTCAACCGATTCCATTTCCAGGATCCAATATCATCGCATAGCCTATACCATGCCAATGTTTTTCCCTTCAAAGATAAAGGGAAAAACTGCTAAACAATCCACAGATTACTTCATCTCCGGGTAAACCTGCAAGCTTAAACAATCCACAGATTAGTTCCACATATATCAAGTGCATATCAGGATGTTCGGTTCTCTCTCCTGCATAAGGATTAGCTAGCAGTTGTTCTATCATACCTGAAGGAATTTCATATTCAATATTTTCACTAGGTACAGTAGGTTGAGGGGTAGATAATTCTGGTTCCGGGCGAGGTGAAGATACCCCGAACAAACCCCTCAAAGGATTGTTTTCCATAGTAACAAGTGGCAATAAATTTCAACACACTATATAAATGTTTCCTTACCAAACTCCACTTACCAAAGGCGCTTCACTCCCCGGCAACGGCGCCAGAAAATAACCTCGATGACCCACAAGTATAGGGGATCAATTGTAGCTCTTTTTGATAAGTAAGAGTGTCAAACCCAACGAGGAGCAGAAGGAAATGACAAGTGGTTTTCAGCAAGGTAATGTCTGCAAGTGTTGAAATTGTAAGTAGCAGAGTAGTTTGATAGCAAGATAATTTGAACGACCAAGGAATGATAGTAGTAGCAAAAGTGCAGCAAGGTATCCCAATCCTTTTGAGGCAAAGGACAGGCAAAATGGTCTCTTATGATAAGCAAAGCGTTCTTGAGGGTACACGGGAATTTCATCTAGTCACTTTCACCATGTTGGTTCGATTTGTGTTTGCTACTTCGATAATTTGATATGTGAGTGGACCGGTGCTTAGGTGTTGTTCTTACTTGAACAAACCTCCTACTTATGATTAACCCACCCGCAAGCATCCGCAACTACGAGAAAAGTATTAAGAGTAAATTCTAACCATAGCATTAAACTTTTGGATCCAATCGGTCCCTTATGGAATAGCGCATAAACTGGGGTTTAAGGTTCTGTCACTCTCGCAACCCATCATCTAATTGCTAATCCACAATGCATTCCCTTAGACCCAAATATGGTGAAGTGTCATGTAGTCGACTTTCACATGACACCACTAAGGGAATCACAACATACATACTATCAAAATATCGAACACATATCAAGTTCACATGATTACTTGCAACATGATTTCTCCCGTGACCTCAAGAACAAAAGTAACTACTCCCAAATGATAATCCTGCTCAAGACCATAGGAGTATTAAATAGCATATTGGATCGGAACATATAATCTTCCACCAAATAAACCATATAGTAATCAACTACAAGATGTAATCAACACTACTAGTCACCCACAAGCACCAATCTATAGTTCCGGTAACAAGATTGAACACAAGAGATGAACTAGGGTGTGAGATGAGATGGTGTTGTTGAAGATGTTAATGGAGATAGCCCTCCCCAAGATGGGAGAGTTGTTGGTGATGATGATGACGATGATTTCCCCCTCCGGGAGGGAAGTAGCCCTGGCGGAATCGCTCCGCCGGAGGGCAAAAGTGCTCCTGCCCAAGTTCCGCCTCGAGACGGCGGCGCTCCATCCCGAAAGTCCTCTCCTTATTTTTTCTAGGTCAAAATGACCTATATCCCAGAAGATGGGCACTAGAGGTGGGCCTGGGTGAGCACAACCCACCAGGGTGCGCCTGGGCTCCCTGGCGTGCCTAGGTGGGTTGTGCCCACCGGGTGGGCCCCCTCTGGTAGTTATTTGCTCCAATATTAATCGTATATTTGATAAAAAATCTCCGTGAAGTTTCAGTTTGTTTGGAGTTGTGCAGAATAGGTGGCCTGACTTCCAGGTCCAGATTTCGAGCTGCCGAAATTCTCCCTCTTTGTGTATACCTTGCATATTATGAGAGAAAAGACATTAGAATTACTCCAAAAAACATTATTATGGATGAAAACATCATAAATAACAGTAGGAAAACATGATGCAAAATGGACGTATCAATATGCATGAGTAGAACACAAAGAGTTGTGGGCGGTGATAGTCATACTGCTTACCACCAACGTCTTATTTTGATTCAGCGGTATTGTTGGATGAAGCGGCCCGGACCAACCTTACATGACCACGTTCATGAGACCGGTTCCACCGACAGACATGCAACTAGTTTTGCATAGAGGTGGCTGTCGGGTGTCTGTTTCTCCAACTTTAGTTGAATCGAATTTGACCGCGGCCGGTCCTTGTTGAAGGTTAAAACAACAAACTTGATGAAACACTGTTGTGGTTTTGATGTGTAGGTAATAACGGTTCTTGCTAGAAGCCTGTAGCAGCCACGTAAAACTTGCAACAACAAAGTAGAGGACGTCTAACTTGTTTTTGCAGGGCATGTTGTGATGTGATATGGTCAAGACATGACGTGATATACGTTGTTGTATGAGATGATCATGTTTTGTAAAAGTTATCGGCAACTGGCAGGAGCCGAATGGTTGTCTCTTTATTGTATGAAATGCAAACGCCATGTAATTACTTTACTTTATCACTATGCGTTAGCGATAGTTGTAGAACAATAGTTGGCAAGACGACCACGATGCTATGATGGAGATCAAGGTGTCAAGCCGGTGACGATGGAGATCATGACGGTGCTTTGGAGATGGAGATCAAAGGCACAAGATGATGATGGCCATATCATGTCACATATTTTGATTACATGTGATGTTTATCTTTTATGCATCTTATTTTGCTTAGTATGACGGTAGCATTATAAGATGATCCCTTACTAAAATTTCAAGGTATAAGTGTTCTCCCTGAGTATGCACTGTTGCGACAGTTCGTCGTGATGAGACACCACGTGATGATCGGGTGTGATAGGCTCTACATTCACATACAGCGGGTGCAAGATAGTTTTGCACATTCGGAATACTCGGGTTAAACTTGACGAGCCTAGCATGTACAGACATGGACTCGGAACACTGGAGACCGAAAGGTCAAACGTAAATTATATAGTAGATATGATACATAGAGATGTTCACCATTGAAGCTACTCCATCTCACGTGATGATCGGACATGGTTTAGTTGATTTGATCAGGTAATCATTTAGATGACTCGAGGGATGTCTATCTAAGTGGGATTCTTAAGTAATATTATTAATTGAACTTAATTTATCATGAACTTAGTCCTGATAGTATTTGCATATCTATGTTGTAGATCAATAGCTCGCGTATAGCTCCCCTGTTTTATTTTTGATATGTTCCTAGAGAAAACTAAGTTGAAAGATGATAGTAGCAATGATGCAGACTCGGTCCATGATCTGAGGATTATCCTCATTACTGCACAGAAGAATTATGTCCTTGATGGACCGCTAGGTGACAGACCTATTGCAGGAGCAGATGCAGACGTTGTGAACATTTCACAAGCTCGGTATGATGACTACTGGATAGTTTAGTGCACCATGCTTTACGGCTTAGAACCGGGACTCAAAAAAATGTTCCAGACTCATGCCCGTGTTAAGAGGGATGAGACCTCTGACAAGTACTTTGCCTACAAGATGTAGGAGAATAGCTCAGCTAGTTAGCATGTGCTCAGAATGTCTGGGTACTACAATCGCTTGAATCAAGTGGGAGTTAATCTTCCAGATAGGAGAGTGATTGACAGAGTTCTCTAGTCACGATTACCAAGTTACTAGAACTTCGTGATGAACTATAATATGCAAGGGATAACAAAAATGATTCCCAAGCTCTTCGCGATGCTGAAATCGGCGAAGGTAGAAATCAAGAAGAAGCATCAACTATTGATGGTTAACAAGACCACTAGTTTCAAGAAAAAGGACAAAGGAAAGAAGGGGAACTTCAAGAAGAATGGGAAGCAAGTTGCCTGAAACTGAGTGCTTCTACTGCGAAGGAAATGGTCACTGGAAGTGGAACTACCCCCAAATACTTGGCGGATAAGAAGGATGGCAAAGTGAACAAAGGTATATTTGATATACATGTTATTGATGTGTATTTTACTAGTGTTCGTAGTAACCCCTAGGTATTTTATACCGGTTCAGTTGCTAAGATTAGTAACTCGAAACAGGAGTAGCAGAGACTAGTTAAAAGCGAGGTGACGATGTGTATTGGAAGTGATTTCAAGGATGATATGATCACCATCGCACACTCCCTCTACCTTCGGGATTAGTGTTGGACCTAAATAAATGTTATTTGGTGTTTGCGTTGAGCATGAATATGATTGGATCATGTTTATTGCGATACGGTTATTCATTTAAGTCAGAGAACAATTGTTGTTCTGTTTACATGAATAAAACCTTCTATGGTCATACACCCAATGTAAATGGTTTATTGAATCTCAATCGTAGTGATACACATATTCATAATATTGATACCAAAAGATGCAAAGTTGATAATGATAGTGCAACATACTTGGTGTAAAGCGCATGAAGAAACTCCATGCGAATGGACTTTTGGAATCACTTGATTATGAATCATCTGATGCTTGCGAACCATGCCTCATGGGCAAGATGACTTAAACTTCGTTCTCCGGAACAATGGCGCGAGCCACTAACTTATTGGAAATAATACATACCGATGTATGCGGTCCGATGAGTGTTGAGGCTCCCGGCAGGCATCATTATTTTCTGACCTTCACATATGATTTGAGTAGATATGGGTATATCTACTTGATGAAACACAAGTCTAAAATGTTTGAAAAGTTCAAAGAATTTAGGAGTGAAGTGGAGAATCATCGTAACAAGAAAATAAAGTTTCAATGATCTGATCGCGGAGGCGAATATTTGAGTTACGAGTTTTGCCTTCATTTAAAACAATGTCGAATAGTTCCACAACTCACGCCACCTAGAACGCCACAACATAATGGTGTGTCTGAACGTCATAACCGTACTTTATTAGATTAGGTGCGATCTATGATGTCTCTTACTGATTTACCACTATCGGTTTAGGGTTATGCATTAGAGACAGCTGCATTCACGTTAAATAGGGCGCCATCTAAATTCGTTGAGATGCACCGTATGAACTGTGGTTTGTGTCAGGACCGGATTTTCGGGGTATCAATTTCCCAAAAATGGTCCTTGTGCTCACCAGCCCCAGGATTACTGTTAGCTGATGAGGCTCCAACTTGATACAGAAATTCCAAGCAAAATTACAAAATATGTGGTACAAGACAATTCTGGCCTATGAGTACAACAAATGGTTTCTAGTGGTTGATGGCGGAAGCGGTTTGTGGTTCATCAGTGGCCATGGGACTCCATTTCCCACAGGAACAGCTGACCAGGATAACTCCTATCTTCGCGAGGCTGCTATCATCATTGCGTAGGTTCCGGGGCTGTCGTCGCAACGCTCCTCTCCACGCAAGAAATCTGGCCAAGACAATAGCCAGGGACAAGCCAGTGAGTACTTTGAATGTACTCGCAAACATTATGAACACAGGTATAATATAACAAATGATGATCATGCTCTGAAATATTCTATGATCACAACGTCAGCCACGAAATAAAAATCCATGATGCACGCAAGCAGGTTGTTCATATGAATATGCAATAAGGGAGCAGAAATAGAATGCACCGATCGGGTGTCTGAAGCGACGCCTCGAAAGGATAATAATATAAAGCATGCCTCAGTCGGGCGTCTGAGCGACACCACATAAAGGGCTTATAAATAATTTAAAATAACAAGCGTGCCACAGTCGGGTGTCTGAGCGACACGCATAAGGGGCTTATAAGTAAATTAAATAACAAGCATGCCACAGTCGGGCATCTGAGCGACACCACATAAAGGGCTTATAAGTAATTTAAATAACAAGCATGCCACAGTCGGGCGTCTGAGCGACACCACATAAAGGGCTTATAAGTAATTTAAATAACAAGCATGCCACAGTCGGGCGTCTGAGCGACACCACATAAAGGGCTTATAAGTAATTTAAATAACAAGCATGCCACAGTCGGGCGTCTGAGCGACACCACATAAAGGGCTTATAAGAGAATAATCGCAGTGAGTATCCAGGAGGTAGAACCGTCCCAGGGATACTCAATAATTCAAATAATGTAAATGGTTAGTCCACAATAATAATAATCATAATCCTCATATGTCACAGGTCATAATCAATGTTCTGGTTTAGCAGTTTTTCCTCCAAAGACCGACACTTGACCCATCCCAGACTGTAGTCCTTAACCATGGACACGGATATTCGAATAGATGTATAATCTCTTCAGAGGGTGTACTCTTTACCCACGGGTAACGGATTTCTTTAGTCCATCGGGACTAATTTCGTCTACGGTCTTTTAATTGAAAACACACCTAATCGCACACACCAGCCTAACTTACCGGTGTCTGGAATCACCCACGACACCCGTTAAGCGAAACTCTAAGTGGGGAGGCTACAACCTCGACTTAGCATGGGATCACAAAATTTATACCGCGCGCAAACTAGGGGAGCTACCCCTTCGGCTACAACCGAAACACCCATGCCCCCGGACCAGGTGGCATGCCTACCGGAGGCCTCCGGTATCTTCCACCATGGCCTCTCTGTACGGTGTGTGCTAGGTAAGGGGTTGACAACTTACTGAACCGTACCCTACCTATGGCAGGGACAAGTGGTAGTAGGAAACAAGTATGGGGGTTACTGGAACAAGACTCGATCTACGGCCGACTCAGGAGGTTTAAGTATTCCCTGCATGATTAGCATAGTAAATGTGTTTCAACCAACAGACAGAATCACCACTCATCATACCTCATCATGCCATACCGGACACAACCGTCTTGACGAGGAACTAGAGACAAGCTCGTGTCTACCCAAGACAGAGACTTTCCCGGCTTCCTTCCGGTAGGCATGAAAGGCATACGAAGATGATTACTATCACAAGCATATCCATTACTAACAGCAAAGAATCTTCATTATGCACTCATGCGTATGATTGTATCGTTACATAAAATAACGAATGCTCCATGTCAAGGTGGTGTTGTAACCGTATCAAACAACACACAAAAATAATATGCCAGGGTTCAGAATGCTTGCCTTCAGGTGTATGCAAGTGGGGGTGCACTTTTTGAAAGTTGCCTTCTTCTTCAAAATCCTATTTTTGAAAATATTCAAATTAACGCATAGTTTAAAAACAGTACAAAAAAGTTGTTTGGAAAATTCTCAAATAAATATGAAAATAAACTAGACAGAATTTGAGAAACAACAGAAAAATAATCAAGTCAATTGGACTTATATTTAAAAAGTTATAGCCAGTCAAAGTTTAGTCAAAATCTGTTTTTAATAGAAAACATAAAAGAAAACGTTTCGGACGAAATACGCTTTCGAGAGGGGGACACGTACTTCGGGCTTTACGCCTCCACTTAACCCGCGCGGGCCGACCCGTGGGTCACTGACAGTGGGCCCCTTGGGTCCACTGGTCAGGTTTGACCAGTCGTCCCCGCCTTCCTCTCTTCTGGCCGAACGGAGGCGGAGCTCCGGCGATCGCCGTCGGCGAACAGAAGCTCCTCGCGGGGTTCTGATGGCGGGGATGGATCCGCCAGTCCAGGGCGGTCCTCCCGGTGGTTGCTAGGCTGGCGGGTGTGGAGGGGGTCGCCGGCGGCGAGCTCCGCGGCGGACGGTGGTTCTGGTGGATTTGGGCTTCGAGCTACGGTGGCTCCCGATCGAGGCTGAGGTGCTGGGTAGCTCCGCACGGTCGAGGGGAGGAGGATGGGAGCACGGGAGGGGGTTAGGGCCTCGGTCTTGGCCGGATTTCACCGGAGTGTGGCGGCGGCCGAACCTGCCGGAGGTGAGGAAGACGACCTCCTCCCGTCGATCGCTGACTTTGGGGGCTCTAGAGTGGAGGTATGAGGCTGCTTGAGGGCCTGGACGAGCTCGGGGGCTCCTTATATAGGCAGTCGAGGTCGGTTCCGTGGCGGGCGGAGATAGGATTGGCGACCCGACGTTCTGTAGCCTGCAGGACGACGTGGCGGCGACGGGCGCTAGTGGACGAGCTCGCGGATAAGCTTGGACTGCTCCAGAGGCGAGCTGGCGAGCGGCTATGGCTCGGGCGGCGCCGTCCATGGCAGGGGCTGCTGCGGCCGCCCGCTTGCTGCCATGGCCGACCTGACGGCGGCGCTGTAGGGCGCCAGGAGGGGGCCAGGGCGGCTCTACGGCGAGGGAGGGGTCGGGCGTGCAGGCTGTGCGAGGGGAGTGGCCAAAACAAGCACGGGGAGGCGGCAGTGGGACGCGGCGACTCGGGCGCACGCACGTGCAAAACGCGCGCTCTGGCCGCGCGCAGAGCACGCACGCCAGGCGTTCGGCAAAATGCCAAGGCATGGCAGGAGGCTTGGGTGGAGCTGGGGTTTAGCAGGTCCAGGTTAGAGTAATCTAGGGACTTAGTGGACATGTTGGTTTGGTCAGGGGATCAAGATCACAATGCAAATATGAAACTATGCCAAATCTGTTCATGCACTCAAGGTGTTCGACAGAATGCTATGGGCATCTAGGCATGTTGGGGTGGCCAAAAACACCAGGTCCTAGTCTCTTTGGATGATAAAGAGGGTGGCAAGGTTAGTTTGTTAAAAACAAAAACTTGTTAGTGCAAGTTTTTGAGAAAACCAAATCTGGACAGAAACTAAAGGCTATCTTTGCATGGACCAAAATTACTCCAATGGGTCCACTCTCCTGGACTTAAGGGTTTTGCAGGGTGGACTAGAAACAGGAAAAAGAATCATGGGCAACAAAGCAAACAAAAATAGAGTTGCAGTAGAAAATGCCAAACTGGACCAGAGAGCAAAAGAGGATATTTGCTCAAATTTTTCAAAGAACACTCATGGGTTTTTGCATAAAGTTGAATTATATGCATCTACTGACATCTCCAAACACTTGGAAGAATTTTTAAAGAAATATTTAAATAGGTTGTAGTGCAAAATTACCAACTGGACCAGATTTGAAAATTTGGTGTAGAGCTCAAAATCTCCAATGACCAAAAGATATTTTTGCATAAAAGTGATGTGGAAACATCACATGACATCCCCAAATTTTGGTTGAAATTTTAAAGAAGTATTTGAAAGGGTTACAGTGCAAAAGAGGCTCCATAACTTATGAAAAACCATTTTTAGAAGAATAAAGCTCACGAAAAACAATTATGCAAATAAACCCACTGATAAAAGAAATGTTTTCTTGAGAGGGTATACAAGTCCAATAATATTTTTGGAAGGTTTTCACTTGGGGTAAAAACTTCACAATATCAAAGAAAAGAGAGGTTCTGAAATCAAAAGATAAATCCAGAAAATAAAATTTAATTTCCTGGCAAATTTTTAATAAACAAAATATGGTTAAATTTTTGGGGTGTTACAGTTTGGCAAGAAACCTAAGCTGTCATTTCATAAAGTTTGGGGTTGCGATGCTTATGTGAAAAAGCTTCAGCCTGATAAGCTCGAACCCAAATCGGAGATGTGCATCTTCATAGGATACCCAAAAGAAACTGTTGGGTACACCTTCTACCACATATCGAAAGGCAAGATCTTTGTTGCTAAGAATGGATCATTTTCTAGAGAAGGAGTTTCTCTCAAAAGAAGTGAGTGGGAGCAAAGTAGAACTTGATGAGGTAAATGTACCTTCTGTCAAATTGGAAAGTAGCTCATTACAGAAAACCATTCCCATGATGCCTACACCAACTAGAGAGGAAGCTAATGATAATGATCATGAATCTTTAGATCAAGTTACTACCAAAACTCGTATGTCAACCAGAGCATGTTCCGTACCAGAGTGGTATGGTAATCCTGTTCTGTAGGTCATGTTACTAGACCATGACGAACCTACGAACTATGAGGAAGTGATGATGAGCCCAGATTCCTATAAATGGCTTGAGGCCATGAAATCTGAGATAGGAACCATGTATGAATACAAAGTGTGGACTTTGGTTGACTTGCCCGATAATCGACAAGCCATAGAGAATAAATGGATCTTCAAGAGGAATACAGACGCTGATAGTAGTGTTACTACCTCGACTTGTCGAAAAAGGTTTTTGACAAGTTCAAGGTGTTGACTACGATGAGATTTTGTCACTCGTAGCGATTCTTAAGTCTGTCCAAATCATGTTAGCAATTACCGCATTTTATGAAATCTGGCAAATGGATGTCAAGACTGCATTCCTTAATGGATTTCTTAAAGAAGAGTTGTACATGATGCAACCAGAAGGTTTTATCAATCCTAAAGGTGCTAACAAAGTGTGCAAGCTCCAACGATCCATCTATGGACTGGTGCAAGCATCTCGGAGTTAGAATATACGCTTTGATGAGTTGATCAAAGCATATAGTTTTATACAGAATTGTGGTGAAGCCTGTATTTATAAGAAAGTAAATGGGAGCACTACAACCTTTTTGATAATTATATGTTAATGAAATATTTTTGATCGAAAATGACATAGAATTTTCTGGAAAGCATAAAGGAGTATTTGAAAGGAGTTTTTCAAAGAAAGACCTCGGTGAAGCTGCTTATATATTGGGCATCAGGATCTATAGAGATAGATCAAGACGCTTGATAAGACTTTCGATGAGTACATACCTTGATAAAGTTTTGAAGAAGTTCAAAATGGATCAATCAAAGAAAGAGTTCTTTCCTGTGTTACAAGGTGAGAAGTTGAGTCAGACTCAATTCCTGACCACTGCAGAAGATAGAGAGAAAATGAAAGTCATTCCCTATGCCTCAGCCATAGGTTCTATCATGTATGCTATGCTGTGTACCAGACCTGATGTGTGCCTTGCCATAAGTCGAGCAGGGAGGTACCAAAGTAATCCAGGAGTGGATCACTGGACAGCGCTCAAGAACATCCTGAAGTACCTGAAAAGGACTAAGGAAATATTTATCGGTTATGGAGTTGACAAAGAGTTCGTCATAAACGATTACATTGATGCAAACTTTTACACCGATCCGGATGACTCCGAGTCTCAATCTGGATACATATTGATAGTGGGAGCAATTAGCTAGAGTAGCTCCATGCAGAGCATTGTAGACATAGAAATTTGCAAAATACATACTGATCTGAATGTGGCAGACCCGTTGACTAAACTTCTCTTACAAGCAGAACATGATCACACCTTAGTACTCTTTGGGTGTTAATCACATAGAGATGTGAACTAGATTATTGACTCTAGTAAAACCTATTGGGTGTTGGTCACATGGCGATGTGAACTATGGGTGTTGATCACATAAAGATGTGAACTATTGGTGTTAAATCACATGGTGATGTGAACTATATTATTGACTCTAGTGCAAGTGGGAGACTGAAGGAAATATGCCCTAGAGGCAATAATAAAGTTGTTATTTATATTTCCTTATATCATGATAAATGTTTATTATTCATGCTAGAATTTTATTAACCGGAAACTTGATACATGTGTGGATACATAGACAAAACACAGTGTCCCTAGTAAGCCTCTACTAGACTAGCTTGTTAATCAAAGATGGTTAAGTTTCCTAGCCATAGACATGTGTTTTCATTTGATGAACAAGATCACATCATTAGGAGAATGATGTGATGGACAAGACCCATCCGTTAGCTTAGCATAATGATAGTTAAGTTTTATTGCTATTGCTTTCTTCATGTCATACATATTCCTTTGACTATGAGAATTATGCAACTCCCGAATACCGTAGGAATATCTTGTGTGCTATCAAACGTGACAACTTAACTGGGTGATTATAAAGATGCTCTATAGGTATCTCCGAAGGTGTTTGTTGGGTTGGCATAGATCAAGATTAGGATTTGTCACTCCGAGTTTCGGAGAGGTATCTCTGGGCCCTCTCAGTAATACACATCATAAGAAGCCTTGCAAGTAATGTGACTAATGAGTTAGTTGTGGGATGATGTATTACGGAATGAGTAAAGAGACTTGCCGGTAACGAGATTGAACTAGGTATGAAGATACCGACCATCGAATCTCGGGCAAGTAACATACCAATGACAAAGGGAATTAAGTATGTGGTCAATGCGGTACGGCGGATAAAGATCTTCGTAAAATATGTAGGAACCAATATGAGCATCTAGGTTCTGCTGTTGGTTATGGACCGGAGAGGTGTATCGGTCATGTCTACATAGTTCTCGAACCCGTAGGGTCCGCACGCTTAACGTTCGATGACGACTTTGTATTATATGAGTTATTTGATTTGGTGTACGAACGTTGTTCAAAGTACCGGATGAGAGCACAAACATGAAGAGGAGTCTCGAAATGGTCAAGAGGTAAATATTCATATATAGGACGATGATATTCCGACACCGGAAGTGTTCTGGGGGTACCGGGTACATATCGGGTCACCGAAAGGGGTTCCGGGCATCCCCCCGGCAACTACATGGGCCTGATGGGCCAAGAATAGAAAAAACCAGCCCCTAGGGGGATTGTGTGCCCAATTCGGGTGGACCAACGGCATTCCGACAAAACCCCTCCATTGCCACAGCACTCTCCCGGCCACTCCGACCCAAATCCCCAACGGGCTGGTCCTGGGTGGCCCTGTGTCTACCAAAGACACCCCGACCACCGTCGTGGTCAAAACACTCCCACTCGGGGACTTGGTACCATAATCTCATCAACAAGCACACAATATTATGTGTGCTTACCGGGCCAGGGGAAACACGACATAATCTTCCCTAGATGCAGGCACCGACCAGAGGCTGTGTCAATGGACCGAATCAAGGCCTTCCCACAAGGCAAATGTGGTTGCACTGGAAAGAAACTCGATTCAGCGGCACCATGACCCAGTCAACGGTATATTCAAGTTGAGTTATATTCAGGATTAACTTTTAACTAAAAATGACCGGTGTCATAGCATGCCATGAAATGCAAAACAACACATGCATCACATATTGATAAAAATGACCGACGTCATCCATACGCACACCAAGCATAAACGTCAACAACTCATATTACTCTACTTGCTCAAAATGACTCACAACTTAACCAAAATATTTTGCAACAAGTTTTATTAATTTCCTATGCAAGAAAGTAACTCCGATAAATTTTTCATATGCTTGACCAAAAGATATCATTATCAACAACTCTTAATTTCTTTATCACTAAGTTGGGTTCAAACATTCTGTAAGACAAGTAATATGATTAAACAAGTATTTAACAGAATATTTTCTAACAAATTTTTATCAATTTAAGAATGCAAACACAAAGCTTTAAATAATTACTAACATGCATAGCAAAATTATTTCTAACATCACCTCAAATAAATTTTAAATTGCTTTACCCACTTAAACTAGTTTCAACTATTCTGTAAATCAGGCATAACAATTGACCAATACTTAACAGAATACAAATAATTCAATAATTATTTAAATGCATGGGTTAATCATTTCATTTAAGTGAGAAAATCACAAATATTGAAATGGCATCATAAAAATGTTGTTGTGGCTTGCCTTAGTGCAGATGAGGTTCACAAGCCTCCTGGTGATCCTCAAGACAAGCCTCACCTTCTGAAAATAATTTTAAACACAAAAAGAGAATATCAAGAACACTTCTGAAATTCACCAGAAATTCTAAACAGCACAGAAAAATCTCATCTTTGGTGAGCTGTTAGATTTCCTTTCGAAGAACATAATGCAAAAAGAATCATCTCATTTGGACTTATGGTTAAAAAGTTAACATTGTTTGAATCTCTCTGGAATATAAATGAATTTGAATAAAAAGAAACAGCTGGGGGGTGACGTCGAAGGCGTAAAGCCCAGAGGCGCCACCACTCGTACCGCTTCGCGCGTGTACTGAGTGGCTGACTAGCGGGCCCCGCTAGTCAGGTGGGGGAAGAGGGGGAGAGAAAAATAGAGGGCCGCGGCTTCGCCGGAGCTCTCGCCGGCGACGAGGGCTCCTTGGCCCAAACAAGAGGGAGGGATTGAGAGAGGGGACGATGGCACCCCTGCCCGTACCCGTAGCGTGGCTAGGGGTGGTCGGACGGGGTCGGAAACTAGCTCGCAAGCGGAGGCAGAACGTGGAGGTCGCCGGAGTTGAGGAAGACGGCGAGCAGAGGTCACTCCACAGGCTCCAAGCGGGCAAGATGGCCTCACCGGAGAGAGGCGGAGGCCTTGGAGGGGTCGCCCAGGCCTGGGAGGGGCTGGAGCTACTGCGGCGACCAGAGGGGATCGCCGGCGAGCTCGAGCTCGGGGACGGCGGCCCGAGGCCTGCCCGGCCGGGCTACGGCTTCTTACTCGATCGTGGGGTGTGTGTGAGTGCTGGATGGTGCTCGAGGAGGCTGGGGCTGGCTCTATTTATAGGCAACGGCTAGGGTGCTTCGGGCTCCGCCGGTGGACACCTGTCCACGGCGCCCGGCGACGAGCGGCGTCAGTGAGAGGGGGAGAAGGCGACGGAGGTCACGCGACCACTGTGGGCGAGCGGAGACAAGCACAGGATCAAGGGGATGGCGACGAGCACAGTGCGCTCCGCACTGTTGGGCTGGTCGGACGTTGCCTGTGCTCGCTGCGGTGAGCTCCGGCGTCGGCGAGTGCCAGGGAGGAGTTAAGGACGTCGAGACGATGATGGTGGCGGGGTTTGGCATGGTTGGGCAGGCGGGGGAAGCAAGCACGCTCGAACAGAGTGCTCGGCGTCACCCAGAGCGCGTCGACACGCATGCCTGGCATCGTGGACACGCGTGGTCACCGCGCGAACTCTCTCCTCAGGCCAGCCTTCGTCCAAAAATCATGTCTGGCCTGTTGTTCGTGGTAGTTTTGAAGTTTACCACGGTTTGGTTTGGATGCAGGTGCAGTAGAGAAGATTTTACAAGCCAGGTAAGTTTCTGGTCAGTAACTTTGTGATGTTACTGTGGTCAAATGGCTGGGAGTTTGGGGCTGTGCTTTGGAGGCTAGTTATAAGTTACTAAGGTAAAGATGCACAAGAAAGTTCAGGTCAAATGGAGCAAGTAAAATGGTAGTTGCTGTAGAAACCACCATTTCTGTCCAGAACAGAAAAGATTTTCTGTAGCAAAAATATTCCAAAAAGTGATGAAATATTTTTTCTCAGGGAGGTGCCCTAGGGTCCCTAGAATATTTGTGAATTATCTTAGAATTTTCTGAGCCATAAAAATTAGGGTTGCCTTGAAGCAAACAGATCTGGCTTAGGGTTTTTGAGAGAAAATGAATATTTTTCATTTAAGAAAAATATTCCAAAGGTTATTTTGTGGTGGATCAGAAGTGAAGTGATGGTTCGGGAGAGAAGTGAACACTTGGGTGAAAGCCAAGGATGCCCAAGTGTTTAAGTCCAAATGAAAAGATTCAGAAACTCCAAGTTTCAAAAACTTTCAAATGAAATTTCAACAAATAAGAAAGGGCAAAAACCAGGCGGTCACAAACCTCCCCCACTTAGAATGAATCTCGTCCTCGAGATTCGGTTGCTTGGGAAAACCACTCTGGATACTGACTCTAAGGAACTCTTCCTGCTCCCAAGTTGCTTCTGACTCGGTGTGATGCTCCCATTGAACCTTGAATTTTTTTTGACTTTGCTGCGAGTGACCCTTTCCACTTGATCCAAAATTTTGGACGGTCTTTCTTCATAAGTTAAATCCTTTGCTTATTCTATCTCAGCCATTGCAGTACTTTTCTCAGGCGGGGATATGCATCGTCTCAATTGCGAAACATGGAACACATTGTGTAATTCTGATAACTCCGGGGGTAGTTCCAGTTGGTATGCAACCGTACCCACTCGAGACATAATTGAGAATGGACCAATGAATCTGGGTGCCAGCTTTCCACGAGTCTGAAATCGCTTAACTCCTTTCATAGGAGTGACTCGGAGGTACACATGTTCTCCGGGTTCAAAACTGACCTGCCGGTGCTTTGCATCATAATAACTCTTCTCACAGTCCTTGGTCCACTCAAACTTTGTATCCTTTTTGAGCAGTTCCGTCATAGGTTTAGCAATTTTGGAGAACCCTTCAATGAAACGACGATAGTATCCAGCTAATCCAAGGAAACTCCGGATCTGTGTTACAGTCGTGGGCGGTACCCAATCGAGCACATCCTTTACTTTGCTCGGGTCCACGGCTATGCCTTCGGCGGATAGTACATGCCCGAGAAACCCAACTTGCTTGAGCCAAAATTGGCACTTACTGAACTTGGCGTATAGCTGATGGTTGCGGAGCCGTTGTAGCACTGCCCGAAGGTGATCCTTATGCTCTTCTTCACTCTTGGAGTAAATGAGGATGTCGTCGATAAAGACTACCACAAATTTGTCGAGGAAGTCCATGAACATCTTGTTCATCATATGCATGAAGAAGGCAGGGGCATTGGTGAGACCAAAGGACATCACAGTATATTCGTAAAGACCGTATCGTGTAGTGAATGCGGTCTTAGGAATATCTTCCCTTTTAATCTTGAGCTGATGATACCCGGTCCGTAAATCGATTTTTGAGAATACTTTAGCCCCACTGAGCTGATCGAACAAATCATCAATCCTTGGCAGTGGGTATTTATTTTTGACGGTGACCTCATTAAGCTGGCGATAATCTATGCACATACGGAGACTGCCATCCTTTTTACCCACGAAGATTGCAGGTGACCCCCACGATGAAGAGCTGGGACGAATATAACCTTTCCGGAGTAATTTGTCAAGCTGTTTCTTTAGTTCCACTAATTCTGATGAGGGCATCCGATAATACTTCTTGTATAATGGTGCGGTTCCGGGCACAAGATCTATGGCAAATTCCAGTTCCCGATCTGGTGGCATGCCTGGCAGTTCTTATGGAAACACATCAGGGTACTCACTGACCACAGGAATAAATTCCAATTCGACCACAGCAGTGCACACTAGTTCTGGCTTGGGTATATGCTTGCGAGCATAGAATTTGGTGAGCTGCCCATTCAGACTGGTTAAATTGACTTCTCGGGTTGCGCAGTTTATACAAACTTGATATTTGGTCAGCCAATTCATTCCCAATATAATATCCAACTGTTCAGACTCAATGATTATTAGAGATGTTGGAAAGTGGACCCTGTTGATATTGATCTCCAGATCACGGCAGACTAGATTGCTCTTGATTATAGATCCCGGGGTTTGTACCAGCATATTTTTGCCCAAAATTGTGCAAGGAAAATTGTTTTGGGCGGCAAAACTCCGAGAAATAAAAGAATGGGAAGCCCCAGAGTCAAATAAAATTACTGCAGGTATGTCATTAACAAAAAACATACCAATGACGACTTCTGGCTTCTCTTGGGATTCATCGGCGGAGATATGATTCACGTGCCCAGTGAAGTTTTGCTGGGTTGGCCCTGACTCCATAAAGTTGACTTGTGGCCTGCTTAGCGCATTCACCTTCTGGTTCTTGGGGCACTGTTTGGCATAATGTCCGGGCTGCCCGCAAGTGAAACAAGAATTATTGCGCTGCCGCTCCTCATGCATCGGATTGGCCCCAACATTCTTGACTTGAGTGGTGGTCTTGTTAACATTCTGCTGCCAATTTGGCCGGTATTCCACCTGAGTCTGCTGCCAGGTACGAGCCTTTTGCATAGGTTGCCCATCCTTCTTTGGCTCAAACTTGCACTTGTTGTCGTTAACAAGCCTATTATCTGATATAAGCTTGTGTTCCCGTTCAGCAATGAATGCCTTGTCTACCAGAGTTTGGAAATCAGTGAAATCAAACATACTGAGAGCACACCGAAGTTGCGGATTTAAACCTCCAAGAAATCTGTCCATCTTCCTTTCTTCGGTGGCTACGTCATACAGAGAGTAACGGGCCAGATGATTGAATTTTTGCAGATACTCAGCCACAGATTGATTTCCTTGGACAAGCGCGAGAAATTCTCGCTGCTTGGCCTTCATTACTCCAGTAGGGATGTGATATTTGCGAAACTTATCCTTGAATTTTTCCCAGGTGACTTCCTCATCAATCAGCCACATGGCTTTTGTATTTTCCCACCATATGGCAGCTGCGCCTTCAAGGTAATGGGTTGCAAATGGGACTTTATCATTTCCTTCAGTACGGGCGATCTCAAGCTTTTTCTCCATGGTGCGCAACCAATCGTCTGCATCCAATGGGTCAACAACCTGACTGAAATTGGGTGGATTGGTCCTCTAAAAATCGGACAGCTTTGACTGATGACCATTCTGATTTCCATGTTGTCCAACTATAGCTTGCACACTTCTCAATATTTCAATCAGATCATTGTTCCTTTTTTCTTCAAACATACGCAGAACTTGCTCGGTGGAGGGAGGATCAGGCGGAGGTGGTGATGGCTGAACGCACGGCTCGGGAGAATATCCGGCCTGTCGTGCGGAACGACGAACAGGAGTTCCCACACGAACGTTGCTACTGCCGCCTCCCTGCGTCATCCTATTGAGTATTTTTCCCAAGGCAACGAAATCGAGATGAGAGACATCCAAGAATAAAATTGGGGAAAAGCGAGCAACAATTCTCGAAAAAGACAAAAGAGCGAAGAGAATATGGCGATTAAAGTCCCATCATAATTATACATAGACTCATACATGCAAATTTAACAACCTGACTGGTTCCACTACTCTCATACATGAAGCATCATGACTCGTACAACTACATCCGTACACCATCTAGACGACTGCGAATACTCAAAGACATTACTGCTCTGCTGCGGTGTCCTCCCCTGAAGCGGTCTCAGATCCCGAACTGACGTGGTTAACGGAAACCTCCGGGTTAAAGGTAACACGACGACGCTGCCTCGAGGGCTCTCCCTTAGGGGCAGGGGTAGGATGAAGCATCGGGGCTGCAGGAGTAGCAAGAAGTGTGACCCACTCGGCAGGAGTACCGAGAGGGTTCACGGCCGGAACGCCTGTGCTACTCGGGGGAGTAACCGGCGAAATAGGGGAGCTAGAGCTAACTGGGACATAAGGGGTAAATCCCAGTGAGGATGGAGTAGTGGTGGATCTAGTAGTGACCAAGGTAGCGGCTAAAGCAGTACCGGCACGAGTCAGCTCTCGAGCCAGCTCGTGGATCATCAGCTAGCTAGCAGTGATATAGCGAGCAAGATGGCTAGCAACACTATCAGACTCCGGGTTAACGAGAGGAAAACGGACACGACCGTTGTCGTGCAGAGATGGGTAGTAATAGAATCCTGGGTGATGCTGCATTTGAACCTCGGTATAACGAAGCTCGACAAGGACCTCAAATGCGGCAAACTGGACAGCCTGAGAAGCAGTGGAGGCGTAACCGCTCCGAGAAGTGCGAGTGTAAGAGCCGGAATCGGAACTGGTGCGCAGAGTAACCACTGCGTGATACTCATACACTGAGTCTGCTAGATGCTCCCGGTACACACGGTAGACTGGTTCGTCTCCGTGAGGGTACAGCCGACGCCACACGTTGCGGAGAAGGTGCGGTGACGTGTACGGCATCAACTACAACTGGCACGGATACGGCACCGGAGCCATCTACACTCACAACCATTAACAGGTTAGCATTAAAATAATAATCAAATGACTACAATGCAACAACCAGCTATAACTGCTACCGACACTCACATTTACTCGTGTCTAGCATCCAGTTAACACGTCGTAGTCTAGCGTGTCCTACAGTCAGCGCGGCTCTGATACCAACCGTTGTGGCACTCCAGCTCAGAGCGACCGGTTTACCCTGCATTGCCAGCCCAGAGATCATGTCTTATGGCAACGCACAACATATTGGTACAGAAAACAACCGCTTTATTGATGCTAGCGGAACAGAGTTCATATTACAACAGTGGTCGAGGCCAAGCGGCACACTCGGTGCGGCGGAACAATATGTACATTATTTAGTGAACATAAAGGGGCCTCGACTCGAACAACTACGTGGCAGCGGAATAACGTCGTAGCGGAAGCTCCATATCACAAGGACGCTGATGTGGACACGATCTAGACTCGAACAACGCTCCTTTCCAATGAGACTTTCCTGAAATCTGGCATGACACGCCAGGTCAGTACATTGAATGTACTTGCAAGCTCACAACAAGCATAATCATAATGACAAACAATATCATGATATTTAACCAATTATCAATAATGCAACATTATATGTCAACATGCTGTGATCAAGCCCGAACGTCCCTCAGGACAGCTTACCAACTGTGATCATCTCTGGACCACAAACACACCACCATAGTGGTCTTTCTCAAGAACAACTCGTGATCCTTACGGCGATCACAACCACGACCATCATTTGGTCCCAAATACCTCGATGGCCTTTCTACCATCCATTGACAATGCAAAGTTCATAACTTAGTGTGCAATTTTTATTAAACGTTGACTCATGGTGGGACCTAGTATGAGGTGTCCGTGACCGTGGACTCGGCTATCGATAGATTATACACTCTACAGAGGTAGCACACTGTACCCACACCACGGAACCCATGGCCTCGCATTCCCATTCGGGTGGACCAACGGCATTCCGACAAAACCCCTCCATTACCACATCACTCTCCCGGCCACTCCGACCCAAATCCCCAACGGGCTGGTCCTGGGTGGCCCCGTGTCTACCAAAGACACCCCGACCACCGTCGTGGTCAAAACACTCCCACTCGGGGACTCGGTACCATAATCTCATCAACGAGCACACAAGATTATGTGTGCTTAGCGGGCCAGGGCAAACACGACATAATCTTCCCTAGATGGAGGTACCGACCAGAGGCCGTGTCAATGGACCGAATCAAGGCCTTCCCACAAGGCAAATGTAGTTGCACTGGAAAGAAACTCGATTCAGCGGCACCATGACCCAGTCAACGGTATATTCAAGTTGAGTTATATTCAGGATTAACTTTTAACTAAAAATGACCGGTGTCATAGCATGCCATGAAATGCAAAACAACACATGCATCACATATTGATAAAAATGACCGACGTCATCCATATGCACACCAAGCATAAACGTCAACAACTCATATTACTTTACTTGCTCAAAATGACTCACAACTTAACCAAAATATTTTGCAACAAGTTTTATTAATTTCCTATGCAAGAAAGTAACTCTGATAAATTTTTCATATGCTTGACCAAAAGATATCATTATCAACAACTCTTAATTTCTTTATCACTAAGTTGGGCTCAAACATTCTGTAAGACAATTAATATGATTAAACAAGTATTTAACAGAATATTTTCTAACAAATTTTTATCATTTTAAGAATGCAAACACAAAGCTTTAAATAATTACTAACATGCATAACAAAATTATTTCTAACATCACCTCAAATAAATTTTAACTTGCTTTACCCACTTAAACTAGTTTCAACTATCTGTAAATCAAGCATAACAACTGACCAATACTTAACAGAATACAAATAATTCAATAATTATTTAAATGCATGGGTTAATCATTTCATTTAAGTGAGAAAATCACAAATATTGAAATGGCATCATAAAAATGTTGCTGTGGCTTGCCTTAGTGCAGATGAGGTTCAAAAGCCTCCTGGTGATCCTCAAGACAAGCCTCACCTTCTGAAAATAATTTTAAACACAAAAAGAGAATATCAAGAACACTTCTGAAATTCACCAGAAATTCTAAACAGCTCAGAAAAATCTCATCTTTGGTGAGCTGCTAGATTTCCTTTCAAAGAACACAAAGCAAAAAAGAATCATCTCATTTGGACTTATGTTTAAAAAGTTAAAATTGGTTGAAGCTTTGTGGAATATAAATGAATTTGAATAAAAAGAAACAGCTAGGGGGGTGACGTCGAAGGCGTAAAGCCCAGGGGCGCCACCACTCGTACCACTTCGCGCGTGTACTGAGTGGCTGACTAGCGGGCCCCGCTAATCAGGTGGGGGAAGAGGGAAAGGGAAACAGAGAGGGCCGCGGCTTCGCCGGAGCTCTCGCCGGCGACGAGGGCTCCTTGGCCCAAACGAGAGGGAGGGATTGAGAGAGGGGATGATGGCGCACCTGCCTGTACCCGTAGCATGGCTAGGGGTGGTCGGACGGCGTCGGAAACTAGCTCGCAAGCGGAGGCAGAACATGGAGGTCGCCAGAGTTGAGGAAGACGGTGAGCAGAGGTCACTCCAGAGGCTCCAAGCGGGCGAGATGGCCTCACCGGAGAGAGGCGGAGGCCTTGGAGGGGTCGCCCAGGCCTGGGAGGGGCTGGAGCTACCGCGGCGACCAGAGGGGATCGCCGGCGATCTCGAGCTCGGGGACGGCGGCCCGAGGCCTGCCCGGCCGGGCTACGGCTTCCTACTCGATCGTGGGGTGTGTGTGAGTGTTGGATGGTGCTCGAGGAGGCTGGGGGTGGTTCTGTTTATAAGCGAGCAGCAAGGGTGCTTCGGGCTCCGCCGATGGACACCTGTCCACAGCGCCCGGCGACGAGACGCGTCAATGAGAGGAGAAGGCGACGGCGGTCACGCGGCCACTGTGGGCGAGCAGAGACGAGCACAGGATCAAGGACGTCGAGACGATGATGGTGGCGGGGTTTGGCATGGTTGGGCAGGCGGGGGAAGCGAGCACGCTCGAACAGAGCGCTCGGCGTCACCCAGAGCGCATCGACACGCATGCCTGGCATCATGGACACGCGTGGTCACCGCGCGAACTCTCTCCTCAGGCCAGCCTTCGTCCAAAAATCATGTCTGGCATGTTGTTTGTGGTAGTTTTGAAATTTACCACGGTTTGGATCCAGGTGCAGTAGAGAAGATTTTACAAGCCAGGTAAGTTTCTGGTCAGTAACTTTGTGATGTTACTGTGGTCAAATGGCTAGAAGTTTGGGGCTGTGCTTTGGAGGCTAGTTATAAGTTACTAAGGTAAAGATGCACAAGAAAGTTCAGGTCAAATGGAGCAAGTAAAATGGTAGTTGCTGTAGAAACCACCATTTCTGTCCAGAACAGAAAAGATTTTCTGTAGCAAAAATATTCCAAAAAGTGATGAAATATTTTTGCTCAGGGAGGTGCCCTAGGGTCCCTAGAATATTTGTGAATTATCTTAGAATTTTCTGAGCCATAAAAATTAGGGTTGCCTTGAAGCAAACAGATCTGGCTTAGGGTTTTTGAGAGAAAATGAATATTTTTCATTTAAGAAAAATATTCCAAAGGTTATTCTGAGGTGGATCAGAAGTGAAGTGATGGTTTGGGAGAGAAGTGAACACTTGGGTGAAAGCCAAGGATGCCCAAGTGTTTAAGTCCAAATGAAAAGATTCAGAAACTCCAAGTTTTAAAAACTTTCAAATGAAATTTCAAGCAAATAAGAAAGGGCAAAAACCAGGCTGTCACAACCCCGCTGCCACGGGAGGGTAGGACAAAAGATGTCATGCAAGTTCTTTTCCATGAGCACGTATGACTATATTCGGAATACATGCCTACATTACATTGATGAATTGGAGCTAGTTCTGTGTCACCCAATGTTATGATTGTTACATGATGAACCGCGTCCGGCATAATTCTCCATCACCGATCCAATGCCTACGAGCTTTTCACATATTGTTCTTCGTTTATTTACTTTTCCGTTGTTACTGTTACAATCACTACAAAACCCAAAAGTATTACTTTTGCTACAGTTACCGTTACTTCCATATTACTTTGCTACTAAATACTTTGCTGCAGATACTAAGTTATCCAGGTGTGGTTGAATTGACAACTCAACTGCTAATACTTGAGAATATTCTTTGGCTCCCCTTGTGTCGAATCAATAAATTTGGGTTGAATACTCTACCTCGAAAACTGTTGCGATCCCCTATACTTGTGGGTTATCAGGTCCTCTTCCCAAATATTAGGCGGGAAGGGATCCCACAACGGCCGATTTAAAGGGGGACAGCTAGTACAAGCTATCCTGACAAAAGGTGGCCTTCACCTGCCAAAGGCTCTGGCGGTGACGCTATCATGGGCTCCGCGATGACCTCCATCCTGCCGTCCTGCTTGTCTTGGTCTCGTTGCACCGATAAGGAAACCTTTGCCTGAAGCCTCGGGACTCCTCGCCTGCGCCTGCTTCTTTAGCACCTAAGAAGAAACCAGTACTCTGCACGCGCTGGCGCCCGCCTGGCCTCGGTCGTCATGGCTCACGTCACGGGAACCTCACGAGGTGCCCCTCGCCTTGATCTCTCCGCTCCTCGCGAGCCAGCCTGGTGAGGTTGCCCCTGAGGAGGTCTTGTGTCGCCCGCCTCGCGAGGCTTGGCCCCTCGCGAGGGTATTGAGTGTTTGCTGGTGAAGATGGGCCATACCAGGCCGTTAGTGGAGCCATGCCGTGGGCCGCAGGCAGGCAGGTCTGGGGACCCCGTTCCCAGAACGCCGACAGTAGCCCCCGGGCCCAAGGCGTGCTCGGACTTGGCTTCGAGGCAAAGCCAAGGGGCAAGTTTGGAGTGCCGCGGGCCCCAACCGCCTACGGCCTTGAATGACGCATGGCGACTGACGGGACGTGGGCGTCTCCGCTTCCCCATGCCGCCTTGGCAACTGCCCGACTTGATGAGTCCCTGGTGCATGCAGAAAATCCATTATTACCTGCGATCGTGGGGGTCCTTGGTTGGCCTCCTCCTTCTATAAATGGGGAGGGGGCCGGAGCCCCCGTCGCCCGTCTCTTCCTCCGTTCCGCTTGCTTCTTCTTCCTTGCTTCACTGCTAGCAGCAACACCCATGGCGCCAACGAAGAGGTTCTCGGCCGCGGAGAAAGGGAAGGCTCGCCAAGAGGGGCCCGGCTCTCCTCCGCCCAAGAGGGGGCACGGTCGCCCTCGTAAGCACGCCGCGAACCCTGCTGTGGTTCCTCGCGGGCGAGGACGAGTCTCTTCGGGGTCCAGTGCCGCTCCGGGCGTCCGAGGCGGCGTTTCTCCTCCTGGTGGAAGCCTCTTGGGACGCGGCGGTCCCGTCCATGAGGGGAGGTGCGCCGTGGTTGTTAGGCCTCCCCGTCCACGCTTCTACTCGGCGGAGGTGCTGCCGGTGTTTGTTGTGTGGTCGGAGAACCCGACCGGCACCTGGCTCTAGCTTCCGCGGTCCTTTGCCAGAGAGCTAGCTACCTCGTGTCCCGGCGGCCTCTGGCTGCGGGCCGACGGCTGCTGCAGCAAGGCCTCATGCGTTGCGGTGGAGATCTCCGTCGCGGGCAACATAACCCTGGCCTGCGGCTGGCAGACGTTTGCCCATGCGCGCGGCCTGGGCACGAGGTGCACCCTCCACTTCAAGTACGACGGTGCCGCGACCCTCTTCGTGACGGTGTTCGGGGAAGATGGTCGCCGCGCTGGGTGCTGCCCTGAAGACAGCGACGGTGATGAAGTGCTTGGCCTTGGCGATGGCCGCGATGAGGATGAGGGCGAGCTCGCCCTCGGTGATGGCCATGACTCGTCCAGCACCGGCGGCTCCTCCTCCGATGAAAGCTCCAGTAGCGGCGGCTACGACCAACCGCCCTGTCGCCGCGCGTGCTTCGAGGACAGCGGCAGGTCATCCCGTCCTCGCGCCCCGGTGAAGCGCGAGGAAGGCTCTGACTAAGTTTGGGGGAACGCTGGGAGCTGATTCTCGGGAGTATCCGCGGGTGTCGGGTCCGCTTTTGCCTGTTTCCCTCTTTTTTCCTGCATCACAAGAAACAAGTATGGGGCCCCACGGGGGCGTATGATGAACCGTAACGCTTTTCCTGCCTTTTGCTATGTTTATCACTTCTGAGTTGTGTTGTAAACATAACTTAGCTCGGTGTGTCTGAAGTTGTGTAAACATAACTTAGCATCAGTTCTTTATGTAGGCATGTAAACATAACTTAGCTCGGTGTGTCTGAAGTTGTTTCCACCTCGTGAGGCATCTCCCAGCACCTCGTGAGGCGCGCATCTCCTAGCACCTGATGAGACCTCCCTGCTGCGGACTTGGGGGGGGGCGGCGAGATACTGCCAAAATTCATCAAGAAGCCCTTATTCTTCCTTGCTCAGGGCCCAGGCATGACCGGTCATGGCCTAGCACACCACATCGTGGTACCCGTGGGAAATGGACTTAAAAGAGGGGGTGCGCCAGTTGCAATCTCTAACGAGGGTGCCTCGTGAAGACCAGGGGAAGCGCTTACGCGCGCACCTGTCCAGCCCCCTTGCGAGGCATGCGAGGGAGAGTGCCGGTCAAAACAGAGAACTGAGGGAAGAAACAAAGAGAAAAGGGGATCAAACCAAGCCAACGAGAAACACCAGAATTCAAATTTCCATTAAAGATGGGCAAGCCAACTTTGGAAAGCAAATGAACAGCCATGTCCGGCACCTAGTCTAGTCTTCTCACCAGCGCGGAGCTAAGTGATGCCACTAGGATGTGGGAAGGAGCCCCCGAGGCCCGAGGGCGGCACTCCGGAGACTTCGGGGCGTGTACAGCCCCACTCAATATTACGTGAGAGTGTCACGGGCGGAGACCTTCACACGCACCGGGCCTTGCTTCATGGGTAGAACTTCCGGAGGTGCTGAATGTTCCAGGCATTCTGGATGGGGATCCCGTCCTGCGTCTCCAGGCGCACGGCGCAAGGCCTAGAGACGTGGGCAATCCTAAACGGGCTCTGCCACATGGGTGAGATCACCCTTCCCTAGAGAGCACCCGCCTTAGGACGAGATCGCCCACCTCGAGCATCCTGGAGCGGACGCTGCGGCAGTGATACAGTCACAGCGCCTGCTGGTACTTTGCCGCCCGGAGCGACGCTTTGGTGGCGGCGCTCCTCCCCCAGCACGAGGTCCATCCCTCGCATGGTGTCCTGGTGCGCTTAGTCGAATGCCAGGACCCGCGCGGAGCGATGCTTGACCTCGTGAGGGAGGACTGCTTTAGCTCCGTAGACAAGGAAGAAAGGTGTCTCGCCTGTTGGTTTGGTGGCGGTGGTGCAGCTGGACCATAGCACGAACTGGAGCTCATCGTGCCATCCCCTACCCCAGGCCTCGAGCTTCTTCTTGAAGGTTCTGGTCTTGAGACCTCTCAGGACCTCCGCGTTGGCACGGTCGGCCTGGCCATTGCTCCTGGGGTGTGCTACTGAGGCGTAGCATATCTGCGTTCCAAGGTTAGCACAATATGTCTTGAAGAGATTGCTAGTGAACTGCGAGCCGTTGTCGGTGATGATGCAGTTAGGGACCCCAAACCGGCTCACGAGGCCCTTGATGAACTTAACTGCGGACCTGGCTGGATGGTGCAGACGGCCTCCACCTCCGCCCATTTGGTGAACTTGTCGATGGCGACGTGGAGGTAGCGGTAGCCCCCAGGCGCTCGAGGGAACGGGCCTAGGATATCCAGCCCCCAGACCGCGAATGGCCATGAGAGCGGGATAGTCTGGAGCCCCTGACCTGGCTGGTGGATCTGCTTGGCGTGGAATTGGCAGGCCTTGCAGGATTTCACTAGCTCGGCTGCGTTGTTGAGTGCCGTGGGCCAGTAGAACCCGCTGCGGAACGCCTCACCAACAAGGGTGCACGATGATGAGTGGTGCCCGCAATCTCCGCCGTGTATGTCAGCTAACAGCTCGCCACCTTGCTTCCTGGAGATACAACGTAAGGAAATATCATTTGGCCGTTTTCTGTAGAGCTCACCATCTTGGATGCAGTATGACGTGGCTTGTCGGGCCACACGCTCCGCATCCTCCTCCTTCTTTGGCAGCATCCGCCGCACCAAGTATGCCCTGAACTCTTCAGTCTAGCACCCCTCCTAGGGCTTGAGCGCCAGGAGCAGGCGAGCCCCTGAAGTTGGGCCACAGGCGGGGGCCCCTGAGGTTGGTGGTGCTGGGAGCTCCTCCTGAGGCGGTACGAGTTTGGCGGTAGGAGGAGCCGCCGAGGGCTTGAAGATTCGCTCCTCGAAGACGTCGGGTTCTTGGGGCTGGCGCTTCGACGCCCTCTTGGCGATCTCGCCGGCCTCTTTGTTGGTGTCGCGCGATACATGCTACAGTTCCAGGCCCAAGAATTGCTTCTCCATCTTGCGCACCTCCTTGAGCTATGCTTCCATGTTCTCGTCTCTTGGCTCGTACACCTTGTTAGAGAAGTTGACGAGGAGCTGGGAGTCGCCCTTGATGGTGAGACGCTTCACTCCCAAGGCCGCCGCCGGCGATCAACCCCTTGTACTCCGCAATGTTGTTGGAGACCTTCTCACCCCGCTGGAAGCAGAGCTGCATAGCGTAGTAGAGCTTGTCTTGGGTGGGCGAGATGAGCACGGCTCCAGCCCCCGCGCCTTTGGCGTGCGAAGGCGCCGTCGAAATACATGACCCAACCATCTGGTGCTTCACTTCCCGGCGAGAGGGATCGGCTCTCGCTGACTTCAGGTTCCGGGGCGTTGGTCCATTCGGCCATGAAGTCGGCAAGGGCGGCCCCTTGATGACCCTGGTTGTGCTGAACTCAAGCTGAAATGCATGTAGCTCGATGTTCTACTCGGCGACCCTTCCCGTGGCATTGGGGCTCCGGAGCACCCTTTCCAATGGGGCTAAGACGACCTTGATCGGGTGTCCTTGGAAGTAGTGGCGCAGCTTGTGTGAGGCCACAAGGAACGCGAGCAGATGTTTCTGTGGCATGGGATACCGTGCTCTCGCGTCCCGCAACACCGTGCTGATGAAGTACACTGGGTGCTCGACGAGGGCGGGAGAGTCGATGGAGCCTGCGGCTGCCGAAGATTGGGGTGTTTCCTGAGGTGATGGGACCTCAGGAGCATGGTCATCTGTTGGGGCCCCTGCAGGCCCGAGGACACCATCTTGCTGGGTCTGACCGTTCGCTGTCGTTGTTGCAGCCGTTGCGGTGCCGTCTTGGTGCTGCTTCGCCCTAGCCGAAAGTGCGGCACGGCGTGGTGGATTCTTGGCCTGGCGCTCTTCCCGAACCGCCACCAGCGCCGCGCTGGCGGAGTGGGGAGTGGCGGCTAGGTAAAGCACCAGGGGCTCGAGGGGACAAGGCGCCACCATCACCGGAGGGCTGGTCAGGTATCTCTGAGGTATTGAAACGCCAGGTCAGCCTCCGGGGTCCATTCGAACGGGCCCTTCTTCTTCATCAACTTGAAGAATGGCAGGGCGCGCTCCCCCAGCTTGGAGATGAAGTGCCCCAGGGAGGTCACGCAGCCCGCAAGCTTCTGCATTTCCTTGAGAGTTTGCGGTGGGCTCATGTCTTCTATTTCCTTGACCTTCTCCAGGTTAGCCTCAATCCCCCTATGGGACACGAGGAAGCCCAGCAGCTTGCCAGAGGGAACGCCGAACACACACTTCTCTGGGTTAAGACGCTGGTCCACCTGGCGTAGGCTTGTGAAGGTCTCCTCCAGGTCCTGAATCAGGGTTCTCGCCTCCCAGGATTTTACACGATGTCGTCGACATAGGCTTTAGCGTTTCTCCCGAGCTACTGACCCAGGGCGATGTGCATCTGCCGTTGGAAGGTCGCCCTGCGTTGCATAGCCCGAAAGGCATGCAAGTGTAGCAGTATACCCCGCACGGGGTCAGGAAAGTCGTCTTCTCCACATCCTCCACTGCCATGTTGATCTGGTTTTAGCCCGAGAACGCGTCCAGGAAACACAGCAGGTCGCACTCGGCGGTGGAGTCGACGATCTGGTCGATGCGCGGAAGCGGGAACGGGTCTTGGGGACATGCCTTGTTGAGGTTGGCGAAGTCGACACACATGCGCTCCTTCCTGACTTTCTTTGGCACGACGGGGTTCGGCAGCCACTCTGGGTACCGGACCTCGCGAATGAAACCTGCTGCCTCCAGCTTGCGGGTTTCCTGGACGATGAAGGACTGCTTCTCCGTGGACTCTCGCCGCGCCTTCTGCTTCACATGGCGCACATTGGGGCACACCCTTAAGTGATGCTCGATTACCCCCCTCGGGACCCCTACCAGCTGCTTGGGTTCCCAGGCGAATACCTCCTTGTTCGCGCGCAAGAATTTCACGAATGCCTCCTCTTGATCCGGGTCGAGGTTGGCGCCTATGGTGAAGGTGGCTCCTGAGGGTCCACCTTCCTCGATCGGTACTTGCTTCGTTTCGGCCCGATCTTGAGTGAACAACTACTTCTTCTTAGCCGGCGCGGCCTCCTTAGCTCCGGGGGTGGCCTCGTCGGCCGGGCGTGCTGCAGCGGCGGCCTTGAAGGCAAGCTTGAGTGCCGTCAGAGCCTCCTTGGTGTCCCCCGCCACGGTTAGGACCCCGTTGCTCCCAGACATCTTCATAAGGTTGTGCTAGATGGGTCGCCGCCATAAACTAAGCTGGGGCCGGGTACCCGATGATGGCGTTGTATGGGAGGCTGATGCGGGCAATGTCAATGTCGATCAGCTCAGTGCGGTAGTTTTCACGAGTGCCGAAGGTCACAGGAAGGCGGATCTGCCCTAGGGGGCTGGTGGAGCCACTGCCGACTCCGGAGAAGGGCCTGGTGGGACGGAGCCATTCATGTGGCATGTGAAGCAAGCCCAAAGCTTCCACGGAGAGCACATTAAGGCCGGCCTCGCCGTCGATGAGGGTCTTGGTGACGGCTACGTTGCAGATGGTGGGCGCGCAATGCATTGGGAACACGCCCGAGCTGGCAGTGGTGACGGGGTGATCCCCCGAGTCGAAGGTGAGGTCGGCCTTGGGCGCGGCCCATCCTGGAGGAGCTCCTTGCTGCACAGAGGTGGCGCCGATCTGGTGGTAGAACTGCTTGGTGTGACGGTCCGAGGGTGGTGCTTGCGAGCCGTCGAGGAGGGCTGCGATGGCGACAGGCATCGTGCCGCAAAGCGCGCGATGAAGAGGCCGCGCAGCTCCTCCCAAGAGGCCACAGAGGATCCTAGGAGGGCGAGCAGCCAGGCGCGCGGTGCATGATGTCTACTATGCAACCTTCTTCTTGTAGACGTTGTTGGGCCTCCAAGTGCAGAGGTTTGTAGGACAGTAGCAAATTTCCCTCAAGTGGATGACCTAAGGTTTATCAATCCGTGGGAGGCATAGAATGAAGATGGTCTCTCTCAAACAACCCTGCAACGAAATAACAAAGAGTCTCTTGTGTCCCCAACACACCCAATACAATGGGAAATTGTATAGGTGCACTAGTTCGGCGAAGAGATGGTGATACAAGTGCAATATGGATGGTAGATATAGGTTTTTGTAATCTGAAAATATAAAAACAGCAAGGTAACTAATGATAAAAGTGAGCGTAAATGGTATTGCAATGCTAGGAAACAAGGCCTAGGGTTCATACTTTCACTAGTGCAAGTTCTCTCAACAACAATAACATAGTTGGATCACGTAACTATCCCTCAACATGCAACAAAGAGTCACTCCAAAGTCACTAATAGCGGCGAACAAACAAAGAGATTATGGTAGGGTATGAAACCACCTCAAAGTTATCGTTTCAGATCGATCTATTCAAGAGTCCGTAGTAAAATAACATGAAGCTATTCTTTCCGTTCGATCTATCATAGAGTTGGTACTAGAATAATACCTTAAGACACAAATCAACCAAAACCCTAATGTCACCTAGATACTCCAATGTCACCTCAAGTATTCGTGGGTATGATTATACGATATGCATCACACAATCTCAGATTCATCTATTCAAACCAACACAAAGTACTTCAAAGAGTGCCCCAAAGTTTCTACCAGAGAGTCAAGACGAAAACGTGTGCCAACCCCTATGCATAAGTTCACGAGGTCACGGAACCCGCAAGTTGATCACCAAAACATACATCAAGTAGATCACGTGATATCCCATTGTCACCACAGATAAGCACATGCAAGACATACATCAAGTGTTCTCAAATCCTTAAAGACTCAATCCGATAAGATAACTTCAAAGGGAAAACTCAATCCATTACAAGAGAGTAGAGCGGGAGAAACATCATAAGATCCAAGTATAATAGCAAAGCTCGCGATACATCAAGATCGTATCACCTCACGAACACGAGAGAGAGAGATCAAACACATAGCTACTGGTACATATCCTCAGCCCCGAGGGTGAACTACTCCCTCCTCGTCATGGAGAGTTCCGGGATGATGAAGATGGCCACCAGTGAGGGATCCCCCCTCCGGCAGGGTACCGGAACACGGTCCCGGTTGGTTTTTGGTGGCTACAGAGGCTTGCGGCGGCGGAACTCCTGATCTATTGTGTTCCTCAATATTTTTAGGGTATATGGACATATATAGGCGAAAGAAGTTGGTCAGGGGAGCCACAAGGGGCCCACGAGGGTGGGGGCGCGCCCAGGGGGGTAGGGCGCGCCTCCCTACCTCGTGGCTTCCTCAGAGCTTCCCTGACGTCTACTCCAAGTCTCCTGGATTGCTTCCATTCCAAAAGTAACTCTCCCGAAGGTTTCATTCTGTTTGGACTCCATTTGATATTCCTTTTCTTCGAAACACTAAAATAGGCAAGAAAACAACAATTTGGGCTGGGCCTCCGGTTAATAGGTTAGTCCCAAAAATAATAAATAAGTGTTTAGTAAAGCCCATAAACATCCAAAACAGATAATATAATAGCATGAATACTTCATAAATTATAGATACGTTGGAGACGTATCAGTGCGCCAGCGAGGGCCATGGGAAACCACTTGGCCATGACTTTATCGTGGCCGCCAGCTTCTAGGACGGCCTCCTCGTATGCTAGCAGGAAGGCCGACGGATCCTCCGCGCCGTCGTAACGCGGCAGCATCTCCGGCTTGAACTTGGGCAGCCACTGCACCCGTCGCAAGGCGGGGGCAAAAGCTCTGAGCCCCCTGGCGCCGTCATGGGCGCCCGTTGACCCAGTCGGAGGAGCAACGCCGGCCATGGGGACAGGACGGGGAGGCGGTGCCGGCGGAGAGGTGGACTTCGGCGCACCCCCTACCTGGCGCGCCAAATGTCGGACTACGGGTTCCGACAAAACCCTTGAGGTTCGAACTCTGGGGTGCGCACGCAGATCTCTCTCCCCCTAGCTCACGCTCTCGCCACAATCTCAAAGCCTCGCTCGCCGAACCCGAGGAACAAGGGACGCAAGAGTTTATACTGGTTCGGGCCACCGATGTGGTGTAATAACCTACTCCAGTGTGGTGTGGTGGATTGCCTTGTAGGCTGGGATGAACAAGTACAAGGGAAGAACTACCTCCGGAGGAGAGGTGTTCTTGAGCTCGGTGAGCTTGTGCGTGTGTGGATGGAATGGATCTGATCCCTGATCAGTTGCCTTCTACAGTGGTGGCTAGTCCTATTTATAGAGGCCCAGACCCTCTTCCAAAATATTAGGCGGGAAGGGATCCCACAACGGCCGATTTGAAGGGGACAACTAGTACAAGCTATCCTGACAAAAGGTGGTCTTCGCCTGCCAAAGGCTCCGGTGGTGACGCTGTCATGGGCTCCGCGATGACCTCCATCATGTCGTCCTGCTGGTCTTGGTCTCGTTGCACCGATATGGAAACCTTTGCCTGACGCCTCGGGACTCCTCACCTGCGCCTGCTCCTTTAGCACCAAAGAGGAAACCAGTCTGTGCCCGCTGGCATCCGCCTGGCCTTGGTTGTCATGGCTCACGTCACGGGAACCTCACGAGGTGCCCCTCTCCTTGATCTCTCAGCTCCTCACGAGCCAGCCTAGTGAGGCTGCCCCTGAGGAGGTCTTGTGTCGCCCGCCTCGCGAGGCTTGGCCCCTCGCGAGGGCCTTGAGTGTTTGCTGGTGAAGATGGGCCGTACTAGGCCGTTAGTGGAGCCACACCATGGGCCACAGGCAGGCAAGTCTGGGGACCCCCGTTCCCAGAACACCGGCAGTTAGGTTTCCATGAATTTGATGGTTGTTCTTTAAATTTTCATCTTGGAGATTCCACTATTAAGAAACCTATGGGAAGAATTAATGATGTTCTTATTGTTGCAAATAGGAATTATGTGCCCGTAGATTTCATTGTTCTTGATATAGATTGCAATCCTGCATGTCCTATTATTCTTGGTAGACCTTTCCTTAGAACTATTAGTGCAATTATTGATATGAAAGAAGGAAACAATAGATTTCAATTTCCGTTAAGGAAGGGCATGGACCATTTTCCGAAAACAAAAATTAGCTCACCATATGAGTCTATTATGAGAGCTACTTATGGATTGCATACCAAAGATATCAATACCTACATCTATGATTTATGCCTAACTAGGGGTGTTAAACAATAGCGCTTGTTGGGAGGCAACGCAATTTTATTTTTGTTCTTTTTTGGTTCTGTTTTTCAATAATTGTTTCATCTAGCCTCTGGTTAGATGTGTATTTTTTTTGTTTCAATTAGTGTTTGAGCCAAGTAAGACCTTTGGGGTGGCTTACGGTGATAGTTGATTTGATCTTGCTGAAAACAGAAACTTTTGCGCCCATTCACAGAATTATTAAAAATCACAGAAGCGTGATAAAATTGTGAATTTTTTACACAAGATTGATATACAAATTGCCTCTGTTGTCCTAATTTTTCATAATTTTTGGAGCTACAGAAGTATTCGAAGTTTACATATTACTACAGACTATTCTGTTTTTGATAGATTCTATTTTTTATGTGTTGTTTGCTTATTTTGATGAATCTATGGGTAGTATCGGGGGGTTTGAACCATGCAGAAGTTGGAAACAGTAGATATTACACCAATATAAATAAGAATGAGTTCACAACAGTACCAAAAGTGGTGATTTATTTTCTTATACTAACGGATCTCATGAGTTTTCTGTTGTGAAGTTTTCAAGTTTTGGGTAATGATTTGATGGACTATGGAATAAGGAGTGGCAAGAGCCTAAGCTTGGGGATGCCCAAGGCACCCCAAGGTAATATTCAAAGAGAACCAAAAGCCTATCGGTAAATTTTCTTGAGTCTATATTTTTATTCACCACAAGATATGTGTTTTGCTTGTAGCATCTTGTATGATATGAGTCTTTGATATTTAGTTTTCCACAATCATCCTTGCTGTACACACCTTTTGAGAGGGACACACATGAATCATGAATTTATTAGAATACTCTATGTGCTCCAATTATATCTTTTGAGCTAGGCAATTTTGCTCTAGTGCTTCACTTATATCTTTTTAGAGCACGGCGGTGGCTCTATTTTACAGAAATTGTTGAACTCTCATGCTTCACTTATATTATTTTGAGAGTCTCTCTAAACAGCGTGGTAATTTGCTTTGGTTATGAATTTAGTCCTAATATGATGGGCATCCAAGAGGGATATAATAAAAACTTTCATACAAAGTTCATTGAATACTATGTGAAGTTTGATTCCTTATGATTGTTTTGAGATATAAAGATGGTAATATTAGAGTCATGCTAGTGAGTAATTGTGGATTGGTAGAAATACTTGTGTTAAAGTTTGTGATTCCCATAGCATGCATGTATGGTGAACCGTTATGTGATGAACTTGGAGCATGATTTATTTATTGATTGTCATCCTTTGTGTGGAGGTCGGGAGCACACGATGGTTAACTCCTACCAACCTCTCCCCTAGGAGCATGCCTGTAGTACTTTGTTTCAATAACTAATAGATTTTGGCAATAATTATGTGAGTTCTTTATGACTAATGTTGAGTCCGTGGTTTATACGCACTCTCACCCTTCCACCATTACTAGCCTCTATTCTTGTAGACACGTGTTGGGCCTCCAAGCGCAGAGTTTTGTATGACAGGAGCAATTTTCCCTCAAGTGGATGACCTAAGGTTTATCAATTCGTGGGAGGTGTAGGATGAAGACGGTCTCTCTCAAACAAACCTGCAACCAAAAACAAGAAATCTCTATTGTCCCCAACACACCCAATACAATGGCAAATTGTATAGGTGCACTAGTTCGGCGAAGAGATGGTGATAAAAGTGTAATATTGATGGTAGAAATATATTTTTATAATCTGAATAAATAAAAACAGCAAGGTAGAAAATGGTAAACGGGCAGAAAACAGTATTGCAATGCTTGAAAATGAGGCCTAGGGTCCGTACTTTCTCTAGTGCAATCTCTCAACAATGTTAATATAATTGGATCATATAACCATCCCTCAACGTGCAACAAAGAATCACTCCAAAGTTCGTATCTAGCGGAGAACATACGAAGAAATCGTTTGTAGGGTACGAAACCACCTCAAAGCTATTCTTTTCGATCGATCTATCCGAGAGTTTGTACTAAAATAACACCAAATTATTTCATATTCATAATACTAAATCCAACACAAAGAACTTCAAAGAGTGCCCCAAGATTTCTATTGGAGAAAGAAAAGAAGAGAACGTGCATCAATCCCTATGCATAGATTACCCCAATGTCACAGCGGGAATCCGCTAGTTGAGTGCCAAAACACACATCAAGTGAATCAATATGATACCCCATTGTCACCATGAGTATTCATATGCAAGACATATACCAAGTGCTCTCAAATCCATAAAAGTATTCAATCCGATAACGATGAAATCTCAAAGGGAAAAACTCAATTCATCACAACAAGATAGAGAGTGGAAAACACCATGTGGTCTGACTATATTAACAAAGCCCGCGATACATCAAGATCGTGACATCTCAAGAACACGAGAGAGAGAGAGAGAGAGAGAGAGAGAGTAAGACATAGCTACTAGTACAAACCCTAGCCCCGAGGGTGGACTACTCCCTCCTCATCATGGTGGCCGCCAGGATGACGAAGATGGCCACCGGTGATGATTTCCCCCTCCGGCAGAGTGCCGGAACGAGATCTAGATTGGTTTTTCATGGCTACAGAGGCTTGCGGCGGCGGAACTTCTAATCTAGGTGAACCCCGAGGGTTTTTGGAATATTTGGGATTTTATAGGGCAAAGAGGGGGTGTGCGAGGCCACGGAGGTGGGCACAACCCACCTGGGTGCGCCCTGCTGGGTTGTGCCCCCCTCGGGGCACCCACCAGGTGCTGCTCTGGCCCACTGGTGGTCTTCTGGTCCAAAAAAATCCACAAAAAGTTTCGCGGTGTTTGGACTCCATTTGATATTGATATCCTGCGATGTAAAAAAAAGCAAAAAACAGCAACTGGCACTGGGCACTGGGTCAATAGGTTAGTCCCATAAAATGATATAAAGTTGCTATAAAATGATTGTAAAACATCCAAGAATGCTAATAAAATAGCATGAATATTTCATAAATGATGGATACATTGGAGATGTATTAGCATCCCCAAGCTTAATTCCTACTCGTCCTCGAGTAGGTAAATGATAAAAGAAATAATTTATGAAGCATGAATGCTAGCAAAGTGCATAAGTTTTATCGATGATAATTTCAATCACTTTTCCTAGCATCATGACAACAACTCTTTCTTATAAAATTTATCATGTTATAAGTAGCAACCAATTCACATGTGAAGGATCAGACAATGAATTCTCTTGAAACTCAACAACCTATGTTCTCAGTCGCCAAGCGATTGCAATTCAACTTATTCAACAGAGTCTAAGTAAGAGCTCCACATACTCAACCATCATATAGTCTTCTATGATTGCTAACACTCACCGCACACACATGAGCAAAACGTTTCAACTGGACACGTAGAAAGATAGGGGCTTATAATTTCGGATCACAACGTATTCACCTCAAGGGTGATGTCAACAATAATAACTCATGCTACCCATATCCAACTGGATATATGTGCCTAGATCTTTCCTCACCACATGATCCTTGCCAAAAGAGAAAAAATAAAAAGGAATAGAGAGAAAAACTTTGACTCTTGCATTAAAGTAAATACATAGAAGTAAAAGATAGGCCCTTCGCAGAGGGAAGCAGAGGTTGACATGCGCTTATTTGTTTGTATGCTCAACCGCTTAGTGCAAAAGAACATCATGTTGTATTGCCCCATGTGATGGTAACCTTTATTATGCAGTATGTCGCTTTTAGTCTTCACCATCATAGGTTCGTACAACGTTCAATTTTCTCTCACACTAAATGATCTCACACTTTTAGAAGCAATTTTTTTTGCCTTATTGCACCGATGACAACTTACTTGAAGGATCTTACTCAATCCTTAGGTAGGTATGGTGGACTCTTGAAGATAAGATTTGGGTTTAAGGGTTTTTGGATGCACAAGTAGTATCTCTACTTGGTGCGGAATTTTTGGCTAGCAAAGATGGGGGGCAAGCACCACATGTTGAAGGATCTATGACAATATAACTTCTATGTGAATATGAACAAACATAAACAATTACGTTGTCTTCCTTGTCCAACGTCAACAATTTTGGCATATAAAATTTTGATGGGGCCTCACAATCACAAAAGATTTCCAAGATAGTGTATTTGCATGTAAAAGTTCTATTCCTTATACTAATTATTCATGAATTGCTTGTATGACCAATATTGTGATTGTCAAGCTTCAAAAGATTTCACTTTCTAAACCCAATGTGAAGCTACCACTAGGCATGATATAATTTCAACTTCATGATATTCAATTCATTCAACAATTTACTCATAGGATATAAGTGAAGCACGAGAGTAAATGACAAGCTACTCCAAAAAGATATAAGTGAAGATCAAGCGAGTAGTTAAGTAAACAAGTAGCTATTTGAGGACTCTCTCTTATTCAAAAACTTTCAGATCTAAGTATTTTATTAAAACAGCAAGCAAAAACAAAATAAAATGACATTGTAATAATAGCACAACTCATGTGGAGAAGCAAAAACTTAGGCTCAACCAATACTAACCGATAATTTTTGAAGAAAAAAGGTGGGATGCCTACCGGGCATCCCCAAGCTTAGATGCTTGAGACTTCTTGAAATATTATCTTGGGATGCCTTGGGCATCCCCAAGCTTGAGCTTTTGTGTCTCCATAATTCCTCTCATATCACGGTTTTCCTAAATCTCAAAAAGCTTCAGCCACACAAAACTCAACAAGAACTCGTGAGATAAGTTAGTATAAACCAATGCAACAACCTTATCATTCTCTACTGTAGCAAATCACTAAAATTATTATTCAACATTGCATACTAAATGCCTCTGCATATTTAATACTCCTATCCTCAAATAGAATCCTTAAACAAGCAAACATATGCAAACAATGCAAACATAACAGCAATCTGCCAAAACAGTACAGTCTGTAAAGAATGCAAGAGTATCAATACTTCTAAAACTCCAAAAATTATGAAAATTTTACCACACTATAGAAAATTTATTAGATCTTATTTTGCAAAAAGCTTCAACATTTTATCACATTCTGACTTTTGTTGGGAATTTTTGCAACATCGCTAAACTTTCTGTTTTGAAAAAGCAACTCATATACTTGCAAGAAAAGCATGGCAAAGGATATACTTGACATTTTTATTGAAATAAAAGATGCAAAACATTATTCTAAATAACAGCAAGAAAATCCTAGCAAAAGAAAATGATGCTCCAAGAAAAACACATATCGTGTTTTTTTGGAAATGGAGGCGTACCCCCGGCCTCTGCATCATAATGATGCATGCAACCATCTTATTAAAAAAACCACGAAGTAGCATAAAGTCATAAAAGTATTACAGCTCGCAAGCGGAGAGAAACAAGAGAAAATAGAAAATTACATGCTGACTGTCACTACCGATACGACAATATGAAGGATAAGCTCCCTAGACTCCTATCCTGTTATGTGACCGCCATCCGAACCGGTTGAATATAGCCCTTGCTACCATCTCCCACTGGTTGCACCCAGTAACCAAAGGCTCCCTGGAGTCCATAGGAGTGAGTAAGGACCACGTACGGATCCATGAGGTTGCTCTGAAGATGACCCGCAAGAAAGTTAAAGTGTGTTGTCTGTTAAAAATCAAATCATTCCTACAGTTCCATATAGCCCACAGAAGCGCACATATTCCAATCCGAATACGAGCTGCAGTAGTTTGCTCAACCCCAACTAACCACGTTCCAGACAATGACTCATTGTCAATTGGAGGATTAATGTTGAAGGCTATATGAATCGTTCTCCAAAGCAATTTGGTGAGTGGGCATTCAATGAATAAATGCTGTATTGTTTCATCATGATCACAAAAACAACACCGCGAACTACCTACCCATCGCCTCTTGATTAAGTTGTCCTTGGGGAGTATTACTTGCTCGTGGATGATCCACATAAAGATTTTAATACGCAAGGGAACCTTAACCCTCGAAATATGCAATGATCTTGAGATTGGGACAGAATTAATCAAATCCATATAGAAAGATTTCACCGTAAATACCCCATTTTTGGCTAAATTTCCATTGCGTCGAATCTGGCTGGTCGGAGAGTTGAACATCTATCAACCTCCGAACCAAGTGCATCCAGGCAGTCCATCACTCACCAACTAACGCACGTCTGAACTGAATATTCAAGGGAGTCGTTCGGAAAACTGTGCCTACGTAATCCTCCTTACGTTGCACATTGTTATAAAGGGTGGGATATTGTACGGCCAGGGGCGTCTCTCCTAACCACGTATCCTCCCAAAATCTGGTTGACATCCCATTGCCAACCAAGAATTTGACCCTACGAAAGAACAAGTCCTTCATTCTCATAAGCCCCTTCCAAAATGGCGAGTCAGTTGGTCTCATGGTAACCTGGGCGAGCGTTTTCGACTGTAAATACTTATTGTGCAGAATTTGTGCCCACATGCCCTCCGGCTCTGTCTCTAACCGGTAGAACCATTTTCTCATAAGGCATTTATTCTTATTCTAAGTTCTCAATACCGAGACCCCCCTGGTCTTTTGGTCGGCAAAGGATATCCCATGACGCGAGACGGTATTTCCTCTTGGCCTCATCAGACTGCCAAAAGAGCCGAGATCTGAAGAAATCAAGTCGCTTCCGAACCCCTTTCGGAATTCCGAAGAACGATAGCAGGAACATCGACATACTAGTCAGTACTGAGTTAATAAGCACTAGTCGACCTCCATATGACATAAGCTTGCCCTTCCAGCAGCTAAGCTTTTTTTCAATTCGATCTTCGATACACTTCCATTCTTTATTGTATAAAAAGTATCCAAGACTGATAATATAATAGTGTCGGTGTTCTGGGAACCAGGGTACCCAGACTTGCCTGCCTGCGGCCCACGGCATGGCTCCATCAATGGCCTAGTATGGCCCATCTACAACACCGCCAAGACGAGACCCTCACGAGGGGCCAAGCCTCGCGAGGGGGATGACACCAAGACCTCCCAAGGGAGCGGCCTCCCCAAGCGGCCTCCTGAGGAGCGGAGATTTCTATGCAGGTACCCAGCCTCATGAGGCTACCGTGACGCAAGCCATGACGACCAAGGCAGGCAGGCACCAGCGGGCGCGGAGAAAACAGTTTCCTCTTTGGTGCTAAGGAGGCAAGGACAGGCGTGGGTTCCCAAGGAATCTGGCAAATGTTTACATTCTGGTGCAACGAGACCAAGACTACCAGGACGGCGAGACGGATGTTATTGCCGAGCCCACCGCTCCATCACGACCATAAGCTTTACGGGCGAAGACCACCATTCGTCAGGATAAGATGTATTGCTGCACATGGCCGGCTCATACCAGCGCAGCATGCAGGGAGTCCTGGCGGCCCACGAGGCAAGGCGCCAGGCGGTCCTCGCGGAGGAGGTGCTAGACCCTCGCAAGCTCTCCGGGCCTCCAGAGACTGCTGGGCCTCAGGAGCCAGCCGGCTCGTGAGGAGCGATCTTTGCAGCACGCGTCTTCAGCTACTCCAATGACGGTGCCAGGTGACTTTTTGGTTTGTTCAACCGAGGGTGTCCCCCGGGTTGCATCATCCTTAGGTTGTTGGGGCCGATCCACACAGCTGCATCATTTGGATTCATGTACTCCGGACCAGTTATGCATGCTCAAGTTAACATTACACCTGTCGACCCGTCACCTATGGAAGTGCATTCCGTGATCCCCGCATGTTCCTAACCCGCGTCTCACTCATCCCGCGAGGGGGGCTGCTGGCACGCTGTTTGTGCTCGGTTCCATTCCTGAAGCGTTGATAAACCTAGGAGATCGAGCTCTAGCTCACGGCCGGCCCCACACACATCACCTCACCAGGTGTCAGTGTACAAAAGTAGGGGCCTTTCTGTACCCCTTTACTTGTGCACGAGCAATCGTAGCTGCACCTGCGGCCGGGCTAGGCGGAGGAGAGGAAGGGAAAGTACAAGGCTGCCAAGGCAACACTCAAGCCAGAAGCATGAAGTGCAAAGGGGCAAGGTGGATTCCCCCGGCAAGACACTTGCCGGGGCGGCCCACACAGCCCCGGCAAAGAGCCTTGCCGGGGCGACTTGCCCGACACCAGCAAGGCCGCCGCCCTTGAGCCTGAGAGTCCTGACACCATCGACAAACATCAATGACCAAGGCTCAGGGGCGCCTGCGTGGTGGCATGCAGATCTTGGAAGACCAAAGAACTACAAATCTAGATGGGAACCAGAAGACGAAGACCCCCGGCAAGATCCTTTCCGGGAAGGCCACGAGACCCCCGGCAAGATCCTTGCCGGGGACGCCCACAAGACCCCGACAAGACCCTTACCGAGGGCATCTGCGGGGCAACAATCAGGCCCGCACCTACCAAGGTTTCGCTGTCCCACGGCCGTTCCGACGCGGTGACCAGCCTGCCAAACTAGGCACGCACCAACGTGGTAGCAAGCAACCTCTAGGCCAACCAGTCAAGCACCTACGTGGTGGCATGCAGACCTTCGTGAAGACCCTGCCACCGCACCAGCGCAGCAGCTAGCCAACGTGGCGCTGCATGCCCCATCAGCTCGCACGCGCGTCGAAGTAAGGCGAGGCGGCGACGGACGGGACGAGTTTCATTGCCGTCCCCGATAAAGCAAGAGGACACATAGGTGGTGCATTAAATGCATTTGTCCCACGATTTCAGGGATAGACTTGTACACTGTAGACGCTTTCCACTTCCAGTGTGCCACTGTGGAAACCCCTTTGACATATAAAAGGAGGCTCGAGGCGTACTGAGGGAGGATTCAGACTTTTTGGACTGGGCATGCACCGCAGCTAGTTCAAGAGCTCAAGAACACTAAATACAAACAAAGCAGGACTAGGGTTTTACGCATCGTTTGCGGCCCGAACCTGGGTAAAAATCCCCTCGCGTTGATCTTCTAGACCTGCTCTTTGCGCAGCTCCACGCCCCGCCAACCGTAGAAGGGATTCCCCGAGGGATCCCGTAGGTGTCGTTCCTTAGCCCCGACATCTTTGGCGCGCCAGGTAGGGGAGCGCAAGCTCTAAAAATCTGGTCTAGAAGTTAGCGCATCGACTTCGTCATCGCCATGGCCCCAAGAAGAAGGGTGTCACAGGGATCGGGTCGTCCCGAGCCGGCCCGTCGGCACCAGCACGGGCGGGCGAAAGGGTGGCCACGGATGGTGCCAGAGTTGCGGCCCGCGAGCATCCATGACACTATGGCAATCGGAGACAGGCGAGCGGCGTCGTTCGGGTCCAAGACGACGAGCCACACATCACTGGGTCCGGGGACAGGGCCGTGCTGCCCACGGGTGGCGCGGCAACCTCTAGGATGCCCCAGCCAGCGCCCGCGTCGCGGACTTCCCAAGGCGTGCGTGGCGAGCAATGCCGCGACATCGGTGCCTGCGGGCGCCGCCACGGGAAGAGCCCTTTGTGTCACTCTCTGGACGCACTGGGCCGGCGTGCGCACCTGGACGCTGGCAGGAGCAGCGCGTGACCGTGATAGAGCTCCTTCTAACGTGGTTAGAAGTCGGAGCGCGTCACGGTCCACACAGCTTTCGCCGCCACCCACGCCAGCAGAAGCGTTGGCGCGCGTGCAACTACTCGACTTTCCTCCTGCCGCGGAGAAGCTCGACGAGTGGAGAGCCACCATTCGGAGCATCATCATCTTTGCCAATAAAGATGAACCGCGACCAGTGGGACCCTCGCGCCGGCGCTCCATCGAGGCGGCGCACGCCAATGGTGGGAGGACCGCGGCTGCTGCAACCACGGTACACTCTCCTTCCCCACGCCAGCAACAGCAGCCGCCGGCTCGCCGGGCCGACGCCTATGACAACATTAGCACAGCGTTGTCCGACCCGCGAGCCCGCTGCGACCAACGTCAAATTCTTCGAGAGCGAGCTCAGGAGGACGCTCGGACCACCATCGAGCAGCGGCGGGAAGCGCACCATCAGTCAGGCTGGCGTGTGGGCCCCACTATGGACCGCCCAGCGCCGGGGGGCTCCGGCAACCTACCTTACAAGGTGGGTTGTCCAACCTTTACCCGTGAGCTGCGGCAGTTCCAGTGGCCCACCCACCGCACGTTCTAGCCTGAGGTCGGAGAGAAGTACAACGACAAGACTCACCCATCGGAGTTCCTCAGCATCTACACTATCGCGATGCAAGCTGCCGGGGCTCGCGACGACAAGGTGCTTGCCAACTACTTTCCGTTGGTACTTAAGCCCAACGTCATGTCATGGTTAATTTAACTGCCAGTGGATTCCATCTCTTCTTGGTCGGATCTGTGCCACAAGTTTGTTTGCGCCTTTACCAGAGGTCACCAAGCTCCTGGCCAGGCAAGTGATTTGCATGTCATCCCCCAGAAGGATGGCGAAACCCTGCACAAGTACATCCAAAGCTTCAGCCGTGTGCAATACAACATCCCAGATGTTCACCCCGCCGCTGTCACCAGTGCATTCCTCAGGAGGACGGACTGGAGCTATTGGCAGAGATACATGGAGGCATGTGTGGCTCCCACATAGGGCAAGAGCCCTTGCCAGCAAAGCGTTCCGACAAGGTTTCTTCTGGCCCACCGCTCTCCAGGATGCAACTGCACTAGTAACCAAGTGTGAAGCATGCCAGTTCCATTCAAAGAAGCTTCATCAACCAGCCCAAGCCCTTCAAACAATTCCTCTTTCCTGGCCCTTTTCGGTCCGGGGCTTGACATACGGGGCCCCTTTCCCCATGTTGTCGCGCGCTTTGAGTACTTGTACGTCGTGATCGACAAGTTCACAAAGTGGCCAGAAGTGGAACTGGTGAGAAAGGTGACAGCACAATCAGCCATCAAGTTCTTCAAGGGACTAGCCTATCGTTTTGATGTGTCGAATAGAGTCATCACCGACAACGACATGCAGTTCACAAGCCGCACCTTTATGCAGTATATCCAAGACTTCGGCGGCAAGGTTTGTTTTGCTTCTGTTGCTCATCCCAGAAGTAATGGCCAGGCTGAGAGGGCGAACGCAGAGGTGTTGCGAGGCCTCAAGACTAGAACCTTTGACAGGCTACGCAAGTGCGGAAGGTGCTGGATTGATGAGTTGCCAACGGTTCATTGGTCGATCAGAATGACGCCAAATCGAGCCACTGGCCAGACACCCTTTGCCCTGGTATACGGGGCAGAAGCAGTTCTCCCCACGGAACTCATATACGGGTCACCTCGAGTGCTTGCTTATGATGAGCTTGAGCAAGAGCAGTTGCGCCAAGATGATACGACGCTCCTTGAGGAAGATCCTCTTCGGGCTGTTGTGCGAGCCGCTCGCTACCAGCAAGCCTTGCGCCGCTACCATAGCCACAAGGTTCATGCCCAAAGCCTTGAGGAAGGCGACCTTGTTCTTCGGCGAGTCCAATCCGCCAAGAATTCCAACAAGTTGACGCCAAAGTGGGAAGGCCCTTATCGGGTAATCTGAGTCACCAGGCCCAGCGCAGTCCGCCTGGAGATCGAAGATGGTATTCCAGTGAGCAACTCCTAGAACATCAAACATCTTCACAAGTTTTACCCATAAGGCGCTATTGCCGGGCCCCCAGGCAGACCACTTTTTGTACAAGCCTTGCCGGCAAGGCATGTAACCCTTTGTACAAAGCCAGGCGCAGACTCTGAGCAACAGATAAATAAATGAAGCGCTGGCGCCCTAGGAATTAGCATGCATGCTAGGTTGAGTCTCTCTCTCTGGTAGGGTTGATAGTGCTTGGCGGCAACTAACCCCTAGCATAGAGGTCGAGTGCGTGTCTTTCTGTCTCTTCCAGTCCTTTTTGGTTCACAGGCTGCACAGGCGCTTCTGCAGAACCGTTTGGAGGAAAGAAGACAGAACGACACCCCCGACCCCGGCAAGCCGAGGTTGCCGGGGGCTGCAGATTCAGATAAGTTTTTTCTCCCTTGCTATGCACTTCTGTATGAAACTTGAACGTACGAAACGTCGTTCATTCCTATGCCACCGTTCTCCCTCCTTCCGATGCCTGAAATCCCTTTCAGGCTGGAATTTGATTGTAGTTGCGATGGAAGGGAAACAAACGAAGGGCCCGATCCTACTTTGCCCCTACTCCCACCGAGGGCGTGGGTATAATCGTGGTACAAAGCGGGAGTACGGCAAGGTTTGTTGCCGGGCGACGTTGTTTGCTTAAAATAACAAGGACTCGCTCCTTAGTGTGGGCCTCGCTCACGCACAAAAGAACCCAGCAAACACCCTTTTTCATTAATATGTTGATTAAACAAGTACAATTCATACAGAACGTAAGCATGATCAAGTGGTTACAAATTCTAAATTCGACAAGTGCCCGCAGGCTTAAGATTTAAAAGAAAAGATAAGATGCACGTAATCCCTTTCTTGTCCCTCCCCTCAGGAAGCAGGTCAAGATAGCAGGAGGGCAAAAGGAGTGCCTAGGCGAGGTACGAGCTGCAGAAGACACCAAGAGAACGCCCCGGCGGCGGCCCAGAATAGGGCTGGTGATGACAGTGCCGGGGGAGGAGCCGAAAGATGAGGCAACGGGCCGGCAATACGAGACAAAGGTGTCTATGCCATTGTACTCCGACTTGAAGGCTTGCCACCCGCCTTCTTCGTCTTCTCCGGCCTTCCAGCGCCAGCCGCCAGAAGCGACGGCCACGAGAAGTTCAAGGAGCTGGCTCAAGGAGCAGCCACCAAGAACTACCCCCCGACAAATCACTCTGCCGAGGAGAAGGCCAGGTGCAGATGGTGTTGCTGCCGGCGTCGCCTAGGGACGGGGCGTTCGACGTCTAGCTGGACCTGTCCCCGTCGTCCTCCCCACTGGTCCCCTCCTCATCGCTGTCGCTTGAGGAGGAGCTCTCATCGTCGGTCGAGCTCTCCGCGTAGCACCCTAACCTGATTGCCCAGCGCTTGAAGACCTTGACGGAGAGCAGGTCGCTCTCCACTAATTTGAAGTGGGGAAAGTTTTTCTTCATCAAGCAATGGGCGCATGCGAATTATTTCCAACCCCGACGAAGAAGCATTACACGAGGGACGGGGAACCTTGTGTTCACCCACATGTCGCCATTGCAACACCCCTTCATGTGAAGCCTCAGCCTCGGCGGCTGGTCGATCTCCAGCACCCTCGTGAACGCCTTGGGAAGGCGAAGGCAGCTACGCGGCGGCCCGCGCAACTGCAAGATGGACTCCAGCGCGATGTCTCCGACATGGCCGCTTGACGAGGCAGGGGGGATGACGGCGGAGACGGAGGCATCGCGGGTGTCCCCCTTCCGCGCCCACCTCTGCCTTGACCACCTCGCCAACCGCGACCCCGTCCAGCGCCTCCACCTTGAGCATCTGGGTCTTCCTAAACCGCCGCGGCTCTCTGCCAGGAAGAAGATCAAGTCACCTCCGCAGAAGGCCGGCCGCGGCCGCGCCCTCTCGGCTTGGTGGCGGATGGAGAATGGAGAAGAAGAGAAGACACGAGAGGCTGCCTCTCCTCCCCCTCCTAAACCCCTTTTTATAGCCAAACAAAGAAGGCTGAAGACTAGCTCTGAAGAGCCCTTTCAAATCCAGCTCATTAAAACCGCTGGCAACGAGCAAGGTCGTCGACCGCCCTCCCCGTGCCAACCAGAGGTGCATGGGTATCGGCCATGGCGCGCCTTCCCATATCCCACGCATCCGTCACCTACCCCATGCCATGCATGCGGCGTACGTGGTGAAAAAGGCGGGCGTGGGGGAAACGTGGAACGGCGGTTCCAAGATTGGGGAAGGCAAGGAAGGTAAATGAGCAGCAGCCTTGCAATTTCCTACTTTTTATGGGGAAGACGCGGGCCGCCTCTTTACTATTCACCGCAGAGTCACACAAGCATGCTGCAACCGCCCCACGCACGACCCCCACGTCATGCACTCAATGCGGGTCGTGGGGAAGCGCAACTGACGAAGGAGTTACCACATCTGGAACTCTGCCACACGTGCCCGCGCACCGTTCTGGGCCTGGCCCAACAACGCTTCGCGCTTATGTGTGGCCCAGGCCCGGGGGCTCCTATCGCTGTACAAAAGTAGGGGCCTTTCTGTACCCCTTTACTTGTGCATGGGCAGTCGTAGCCGCACCTGCGGCCAGGCTTGGCGGAGCAAAGGAAGGGAAAGTACAAGGCTGCCGAGGCAACACTCAAGCCAGAAGCATGAAGAGCAAAGGGGCAAGGTGGACTCCCCCCGGCAAGACCCTTGCCGGGGCGGCCCACATAGCCCCGGCAAGACCCTTGCCGAGGCGACTTGCCCAACACCAGCAAGGCCGACGCCTTGAGCCTGAGAGTCCTGACACCATCGACAAACATCAATGACCAAGGCTCAAGGGAGCCTGCGTGGTGGCATGCAGATCTTTGTGAAGACCAAAGACCTGCAAATCTAGATGGGAACTAGAAGACGAAGACCCCTGGCAAGATCCTTGCCGGGACGGCCACGAGACCCCCGGCAAGATCCTTGTCGGGGACGCCCACAAGACCCCGGCAAGACCCTTGCCGGGGGCATTTGCGGGGCCACAACCAGGCCCGCACCTACCAAGGTTTTGCTGTCCCACGGCCGTTCCGACGCAGTGACCATCCTACCAAACTAGGCACGCACCAACATGGCAACAAGCAACCTCTAGGCCAACCAGTCAAGCACCTGCGTGGTGGCATGCAGATCTTCGTGAAGACCCTGCCACCGCACCAGCGCAGCAGCCAGCCAGCGTGGCCTTGCATGCCTCGTCAGCTTGGACGCGTGTCGAAGCAAGGCGAGGCGGCGACGGATGGGACGAGCTTCGTTGCCATCCCCGATAAAGCAAGAGGACACGTAGGTGGCTCATTAAATGCGTTTGTCCCACGATGTCAGGGATAGACTTGTACACTGTAGACGCTTTCCACCTCCTGTGTGCCACTATGGCAACCCCTTTGACATATAAAAGGAGCCCGAGGCATACTGAGGGAGGATTCAGACTTTCTTTACTGGGCATGCACCGCAGCTAGTTCAAGAGCTCAAGAACACTAAGTACACACAAAGCAGGACTAGGGTTTTACGCATCATTTGCGGCCCGAACCTGGGTAAAAATCCCCTCGAGTTGATCTTCTAGACCCGCTCTTTGCGCAGCTCCACGCCCCGCCAACCATAGAAAGGATTCCCCGAGGGATCCCATAGGTGTCGTTCCTTAGCCCCGACGCCAGGTCCTTAGTGCCTTTGTCTTCTCGCGGAAAGATCATAGGCAAGATAGCAAGCGCGACTGCCCTTTGTGTTTTATGACTAACTCGCAGGAACCTCCGGAGGCGAGACCCCGAGCGCCTTCGCCAACACCTCGCTACCATGGAAGGATGTCGCCTGTGTACCATGGGGCGCAACCCCTCCTAGGTACCCCCTCGGAGCGAGCCACTCTTTTCTCGTAGAAGTCGCATGCACGTAAAAGCGGGGCCATTGAGCACCGTGCCTCAGGGGATCCTACCTGCTCTCGAGCCCTCACCCCCCGGCCTTGACCACGGCATCACGACTTGGCATACCAGCGGCAGCCGAGCCTTGCTCGAGAGCCGTGTCCCAAGGACGTAGAGCTCCCTGACGAACGGGAGAGATGGAGTCAGTAGGAGCCCTACGGAGGTCGCTATCAGGACGAAGGCGCAGCCTAACGTCGCATAAGAAGCATGCCCTCGCAGCAAGGAAACCACCGCAGGCTCGCCAAGATAAGTCGCCTCGCACGCCCAAGCGTGAACCCCATGATCAGCGTTTTGTCTCTTGCGATTTCGCTCAGGCAAGGAAACTTCCGTTTCAGTCCTTCAGGAGCCGCTTGCGCGCCAAAGGGACCTCCTGAGCATCATGCCTCGGGGGCCCTTACCGGACCTCGGGCCGCTCACCTCCAGACCTTGACCACGGCATCGCAACCTAGCATACCAGCGACGGCCGAAGCTTTCCTGGGGACTAGGTCCTGTCGGCGTAGAGCACTAAGCTACTTCGGGAATAAAAGGGGGGAACCGTGCCCAAGAGAGAAACGCAAACACAACATAAGTCGAGGACGCTACCATTAAGGCAAAAGTGTCGCGATCTTTACACACCCCTGCGAGGCCCTTCATGATTTTTGCGCAGGAATGAAACAAAAGGAAAGCACTTCCTAAGGAACGCAATCCAGGCAGCGTCACCCAAGATGCCTGGCGGCACCATTCCTCCCCTAAGCCCGAGCGCGGTGATGCGGCGGCTCGTAGAATTCGTTGTCGCTCGAGCTTGGTCCGGAGGAAGCGCCGCTGCTGCTGGAGGAGTCACGAGCAAGTCCAAGGGCAAGTGCGCCACCAGAAGCCTCACCGCGTCACCAGCCTGTAAGGGGGTCGCCATCTCGATCGCCTCCCCTGGGGCAGCACTCCAGACGTCGGCCATCCTTCCTGAAGACCTTGAAGAAGAGCGTTGATGCCCCGCCGTACTGGAAGTGGATGGCGTGCCTCCCCTCCGAGTTGCAGGTGCGGGCCCTTGCGCCCCATCCCTGGGTCATGAAGACATCACCGGAGTAGACGGCCTCGATCTCCGCCTCTAAAGCTTGGCTCCTGCAGCCGTTGTGCTACAGCCACAGCTCGACGGGCCCCTTCAATGGTATCTCCACCATCAAGGACCGCGGGAGCCAGATCCACGGGCGCGGCGGCATTGCCGTCCACACCACAAACTCGCAGGCCATTCCGCGCACATGGGCTGGCGGGCAAGGTGGTCGCCCGGCCATTGCTTGTTCTCCCCCATGGCTCAGTTCCCCGGGACTTCCGTGGCTGGTCCCGCGGGTGAGGCTACACGCACGAACATCCATGCTGACTAGGAAACCCGGTGGGGCACGTTCGTGCCAGGGTCTCATTGTCGTGGGCGCTGCGGGGGCCTCGCGGGGGAAACCGTGCCTTTTCTTCGGCAGGAGCAACTCCGGTTCCACCTGAGGGGCCTTTCCCTTCTCGGTAGACGAAAACTTCCTCACCGGCGTCATGGATGCCCTGGCAAGATCGTGGTGGGGCGAAGAAGAAGAAGAAGGAGCGAGCAACAAGAAGCCGACGATGGGCTGGGGGCTCTGCCCCCTCTTCAATTTATAGGCGAAAGAAGGCTAACTGGCGGCCTCCCACGCTCCAAGTAATGAGGGCCCCGCTGCATGCACCAGGCAGTTGTCAAGTTCAGGCAGTTACTGAGGTGGTGTGGGAAAGCGGAGATGCCCACGTCGTGTCAATCGCCATGCATCAGCCTAGCCCGTAGGCGATTGGGCCCGCAGCGCTTTGCCCTTGCCCTTTGTCTTCCCCTCGAAGCCAAGTCCGAGTGTGCCTGGGGCCCGGGGGATACTGTCGGCGTTCTGGGAACCAGGTTACCTAGACTTGCCTGCCTACGGCCCACGGCGTAGCTCCATCAACGGCCTGGTATGAACCATCTACAAGACTGCCAAGACGAGACCCTCCAGAGGGGCCAAGCCTCGCGAGGGGGACGACACCAAGACCTCCCGAGGGAGCAGCCTCCCCAGGTGGCCTCCTAAGGAGCGAAGATTTCTATGCAGGTACACAGCCTCATGAGGCTACCATGACACAAGCCATGAAGACCAAGGCATGCGGGCGCCAGTGGGTGGAGAGAAGACAGTTCCTCTTTGGTGCTAAGGAGTCAAGGACAGGCGTGGGTTCCCGAGGAATCTGGCAAAGGTTTTCATTCTGGTGCAACGAGACCAAGACCGCCAGGACGGATGTCATCGTCGAGCCCATCGCTCCGTCACAACGAGAAGCTTTACAAGCGAAGACCACCTTTCGTCAGGATAAGATGTACTACTTGTCCCCTTTCAAATTGGCCACTGTGTAATCCCTTCCGGCCTATGTTTTGGGGGAAGAGGACCGAGGCCACTATAAATATAGGATAGCCATGACCGTGGTGGGCGATCGAATCCTACCCTTCCACTCGGACCAGAGCAATCTCACGAGGTTGTTCATCGCTTCTACTAGTTCATCCTTAGACCCTCGTTAGGCCAATCCACCACAAAGCAGGAGTAGGGTTTTACATCGCAAGATGGCCCGGACCTGGGTAAACTGTTGTGTTCTTCTTCTTTCTTGTTCACCCGAATCGAGCTAGCCGTAGGGCGACGGGTTGGTAGGCTGGATAGGTTGAGTTCTTCGCACACGCCCCAGAGTCCAAACCTCTCTTGGCTCTGCGGAGCCCTGAATCCGACAAATAGCATGAAACAACCAAAAATTATAGATACGTTGGAGACGTATGAGCATCCCCAAGCTTAATTCCTGCTCGTCCTTGAGTAGGTAAATGATAAAACCTGAATTTTTTTGTTGAATGCTAGCTAGCATGTTTATCATGTAATCTCCTTATGATATAAATATTGAGAAATGACGAAGTAATCTATATCAACATAATAATATGCATGAATACAAGCACATAATCATAATTTAAAAATATGCAATCATCAACGAATGTTATCCCTACTCATTTTATCATATCAGCATGCACTGCACCTTAACTTCATAAATATAAATCATGAGCACCCCCGTGTAAAACAAGGCAATTGGATCATACTTTTTAACACACTTCAGCATTTTGAACTCCACTCAATACATGAGCATGAGCCATGTATATAGCACTATGTGTCGGGGAAAACGACACCTACGGGATGAAAGGGAATCCCTACTACAGTTGGCGGGGCGTGGATCTGCGCAAAGAGCAGGTCTAAAAGATCAGTACGAGGGGATTTTTACCCAGGTTCGGGCCGCAAATGATGCGTAATACCCTAGTCCCGCTTTGGTGTATATTTGGTGTTCTTGAGCTCTTGAAGTAGCTGTGCTAGATGCCCAGTCCAAAAAGCCCGAATCCTTCCTTAGTACGCCTCGGGCCTCCTTTTATATGTCAAAGGGGTCGCCACAGTGGCACACATGAGGTGGAAAGCATCTACAATGTACAAGTCTTTCCCTGACATCCTGGGACAAACGCATTTAATGCACCACCTATGTGTCCTCTAGCTTTATCGGGGACGGCAACGAAGCTCGTCCCGTCCGTCGCCGCCTCGCCTTGCTTCGACACGCGTCCAAGCTAACGAGGCATGCAGCGCCACGCTGGCTGGCTGCTATGCTGGTGCGGTGGCAGGGTCTTCACGAAGATCTACATGCCACCATGCAGGTGCTTGACTGGTTGGCCTAGGGGTTGCTTGATGCCACGTAGGTGCGTGCCTAGTTTGGCAGGCTGGTTGCCGCGTCGGAACGGCCGTGGGACATTAAAACCTGGGTAGGTGCGGGCCTGGTTGTGGCTCCACAGATGCCCCCGGCAAGGATCTTGTCGGGGGTCTCGTGGCCGTACCGGCAAGGATCTTGCCGGGGGTCTTCGTCTGTCCCAAGCAAGGATCTTGCGGGGGGTCTTCATCTGTCCTCAACAAGGATCTTGCCAGGGGTCTTCATCTTTTGGTTCCCATCTAGATTTGCATGTCTTTGGTCTTCACAAAGATCTGCATGCCACCACGCAGGCGCCCCTAAGCCGGGGCTCAGGGGTGTCAGGCTCTCAGGCTCAAGGGTGGCGGCCTTGCTTGTGTTGGGCAAATCGCCCCGGCAAGAGCCCTTGCCGGGGCTGTGTAGGCCGCCCCGGCAAGGGTCTTGCCGGGGGGAATCGACCTTGCCCCATTGCTCTTCATGCTTCTGGCTTGAGTGCTGCCTTGGCAGCCTTGTACCTTCCCTTCCTCTGCCCCACCAAGCCCGGCCGCAGGTGCAGCTTTGACAGCCCGTGCACAAGCAATGGGGTACAGAAAGGCCCCTACTTTTGTAGACCGACAGGAGCCCCCGGTCCTGGGCCACACATAAGCGCGAAGCGTTGTTGGGCCAGGCCTAGAACGGTGCGCGGGCACGTCTGGCAGAGTTTTTACCGTAGTAACTTCTTCGCCAGTTGCGCTTCCCCATGATCCGCATTCAGTGCATGACGTGGGGGTCGTGCGTGGAGTGGCCGCAGCATGCTTGCGTCACCCCGCGGTGAATAGTAAAGAGGCGGCCCGTGCCTTCCCCGTAAAAAAGAGGAAACCGGAGGGGCGCTACTCATTTACCCTCTGCGCCTTTTCCAATCGTGGAACCGTCGTTCCCCTCTTCTTCTTCAAGCACAAATCGAAGCTCTCGCCTCTGCTCGCTGCCACTGCACCCCCATTGCCCTCGATCCCTCATCCCCTCTCAGCCACCATGGCGCCCAAGACAAGCAAGGGCAAGGGTGCGGCCAAGGATGACGGAGGGAAGGAGGCGGGCAAGGGAGCGGCTAAGGACGCCAGTGGGAAGGAGGCACCGGAGAGCGAGTTGGTGGAGCTGCGGACGAAGGACGCCCTCTTTACCTCGACGGTCGACGCACTCCTCCTCAAGGAGAAGTTCAGGCCTCTGTGGGGAAGGGAGACGTCGGGGCATCCTGCCACGTGCATCGTTCCCACCACCTTCGCCGTGGCCGGTCCCAACCGGTATCCATTCTTTGTCGATTATTTCTCTTGCGGGCTCCGCCCCCCTTTCTCCGATTTCTTCAACGACATCATGCACACCTACGGCTTCCACCTTCTGGATTTCATGCCGAACGTCGTGGCGTGCATGGCCTTCTTCGCCCACCTCTGTGAGGGCTTCGTCGGAGTGTACCCCAGCATGGCGCTCTTCCTCCATTACTTCACCCCTCGCATCCAGCCAGGAGGCGCCATTTCAGGCTACATTACTTGGATCCCAATTTCCCAGAGCAGGGGCACATACCCAGAGGGTGCCCAGAAGGAGAGGTGGGATGATTTGAGGGGCCGGTGGTGCTGGATCGAGGAAACAGATCCGCAGGAGTTCTGCCGGGTCCGTCGGAGGCCGCTGGTCCGCCGCAAGGACTGGGGCTAGCTCGACGCCGATGACAAGAAGCTCATGGTTGCCACCACTCAGATCCTTCGCCTCACCTCGGCTGGGCTCACCCTCGGGATGATCGGGACTGACTTCATCCGCCGCCGGATTGCCCCGCTGCATAATAAGGGGAGGCCGGCCTGGGATTTCAGGAATGCGGCCGGTATCATGAGGCTCCGCCCCGTCCTAACCCACAACTTCACGGTGTTGCAGCATGCCCATCTTTGCCAGAGGCTTTTCCAACTCAAGGTTGACGAGGCCGGCAAGGTCGAGAGGACCGGCAAGGCCGAGAAGACCGGCAAGGCTGTCAAGGCCAGCAAGTCCCTGTTCGGGTTGCCAGCGGGGTTGGTCCTGCTGAGCAACAACTCCTGCTAGATTGCCATCATCGCCATGATGCTGGTCTTCAATGCGCATGGCCTCGATCCAACCTGGGCCGAGCCAAAGGCTGAGCGGGTGGAGACATTCTTCGACAACTTGTGAGAGAGGCACGTTCGCGACGAGCCACTGCTCATCCGCGACACCACCGCGGAAGAGTTGGCGTATATTGCCGCCAGGGCGGAGGAGGCAGCACTTGCCGAGGAGGCCGGCGACCTTGGCACCATGGAGGACGAAGCCGACGTGGCCGCAGAGGAGAGGGAGTTCGCTGAGTGGACGGGGTCCGCCGGGGAAGCCAGCGGCACCGGCGCCAGGGCCCCCTTGTTGAAGAAGCGGTCGAGGAGTCAGCCGAACAGGAGACCGAGGCGGATGACTCCTCGGCCCCGAGGAGGAAACGCGTCCTACGGCGGGCCAGCTCTGGCGAGCCGGTCCGGCCCGGCAGGACCACACGGCGGCAACAGGCCCAGGCACAGCCCATGCGCCAGACGAGGGTCGCGGCAGCGAAGAAGGCTCCGACCGCTACCTCTTCCTCGTCCAAGCGGCGCAGGACCCCATCCCCTTCTCTTCCTCCTTCGGATGGCACCCCGGAGGCCGATTTCGACCTTGGGTCCTTTAGCCCAAAGAGGAAGAGGAGGCCAGAGGAGGAGGATGAGTAAGCACCTTGCCTTTATCATCTTCTGGTTCCCCATCGCCCATACTATCTTTCCTAATTTGATCTTGTTTTCTCAGTGACACGGAGGCGCTAGCCTAGAGGGCGGCAAAGAGGGCCAAGGCTTCGACGGGCGACGATCCCCCAGCGAGCGCTTCCCGCACGCCGACACTGGTGGTGATCAGCCCGGACAACAGCCCTCAGCACAGTGCCCGCTTCAGCCCCCAGCGTGAGTTCGTTATCCACTCCCCATCGACGGGCGTTGGGGCGTGTAACTTTGGTGCTGATCTTGCCGGGTTTGTAGGAGGAGAGCGGCAATAGGAGGAGCCGCTGAGGGCTGCTCCCAACACGCCGCCCCCGTCAACTACGCCACCCAGAGGGGTGTCTCCGGCAAGGGCGAATACCGCCAAGGCCACGCGCATGCAGGAGGAGGAGGGGGCAGGCACGGGCACTGGCGGTTCCGTCCAGGCAACGGACGTTGGTGGGGAGGGAAACACTTCTCCTCAGCACGGCATGGGTAAGCTACCTGCCTTCCGTCCACAGCTATCTTTGCTTTTTGATGTTCTCTCTTTTCTCTGTTCTGAATTTTGATCTTGGCCTTGCTTCATTCCCCTTTCTGGTTTCCAGACCCTCCCTCAATGGACCAAGAAGACATCGACACTGTCATCGAGGAGGTCGCCAAGGATGCCGAAGCTGAGGCCACCAAGATCGCTGTTGATGAAGCCGCCAAGTCCATCGTCGAGGAGGCCGCCGAGTGGCCTGCCGGGGAGGCCGGCGAGGCCACTGCCGGGGAGGCCGGCAAGAGGCCTGTCGGGTTGTCCGGCGAGGCCGCTGCCGAGGAGGTCGCCGAGGAGCCTGCCGGGGAGGGCGCGGCCGACGACCAACCTTCCTCCTCCGCAGCCCCCGGCACGGGCAAGTACTTGAAGGTGGGAGATGATCTGTTCGTCAGCCTCACAGGGACGGCAAGCACCAGAGCGCCAGCCGAAGGGGAGGTTTTCGATGATGAGGCGCTTGCCGCCGCCGGGCTCCAGGTTGTTGATGAACCGAGCGCCAGGAGCGGTGGTTCCCAAGAGGAGCAGCTCCTCCGGGCCATGAGCGCCAACTTCCAGAAGCTCCAGGCGCTCCAGCATGCCCGCCAGGACAAGGTGAACTCCAGGACAACGGCCGTGGACAAGGCCGAAGCAGACTTTCAGGAGCACATCGCCCAAATGCAAGTCTGGTTCGGCGAGGCCCAGCAAGAGCTGAAGGACGCCCAGGATCAGGTGGATGAGTGCAAGGGAGAGCTCCTCCTAAAGCAGGCCGACATTGAGAAGGCCCAAGAGGTGGCGAAGGAATAGCCCACCAAGGACGAAGCTGTCCGGCGGCAGCAGCAGGCTTTGCTGGACACCCAGGAGGAGGACCTCTTCGCTCGTTAACAGGCGCTTGCCGCCACTCTTCATGCCAAGGACGAGGAGGTCGAGAAGCTCGTTGCGCAGCGGACCCAGGAGCTGGAGCGGAAGCACAAGGACGCACTTGATGCTCTGGCCCTCGACCACACTGGCAAGGTGGAGAAGCTGGAGCTGGAGTAGGAGGAGCTGAAGAAGAAGATCTCAAGGCTGACGGAGGAGTGGGACACATCTAACTGCGCCCTGGCGGACTCGCAAGTAACCACCTCCGACAAGACCAAGCTGCTCTCCGAGGCCAACGACTCCATCAACGACCTGAAGCTGAAACTGGATGGCTTGGAAGGGACGCTTTCGGAGGTAAGGGCCCATGAGGAGACCCTGAACAAGGACCTTGAGAGCGAGAGGCAATTGCGAAAGGATGACGCCGCTGCCCACAAGGACTATGTGGACAGCGTGAACCTCTGGATCGGCCGCCTCATCGACGTTGCAGGGAAGCTCACCACGCAGCTAGCCGTCATGGGCATGCCGGACGTCAGGTACTCCCAGGAGACGAACATAAGCCCCAATGTCAGGCTGACCTTGTTCTTCGAGCGCATCCTCGACGCCCTGGAGCAGCTCCGCTCCAATCAAGCAACTTATCTGGCCAATGAGGCCCGGAGGCTCTACCGGGGCGCCCTGACCAAGGTGCTCACCAAGGTGGCATTCTGGAACCCCTGCGTCGACTTCGCCAATGCGCTGAAGAGTTTGCCGGAGGATGGGGACCTCATGGCGCTCGAAGAGCGTATCGAGCCCATCATGAGCTGCGTCGACAGAGTCAAGAGGGTGGAGGACCAGCGCCAGGACTAGCCACCCCGTTTCTTATTGCGGCTGCGAGTTCATGACCGGGACAATTTTATCTTAAGTTAGAACCGCGGCAACCATTGATGTAATATTACTCTGCAGTATTTTGAAATGATGCATGCTATCTTCGTGTTTGATCTTTCTTTGTATGTACACACCCTACGCTTAATTGGATAGGTTTGCCGGCGCGTAAACCCGTGCTGAGGCGCTTTGAGGAACGGATCCTTAGCAGCCTGCCAGGGGGCGCTTGCCGCCAGGCAAGCCACCTTCATGTTCTCAGCGTAGCCGCTTGAACTATTGAGCAGACTCGAAACAGAACAAGGGCGTTGCCAATAGCGGAAGGGTTCCCTTGCGTGCAGGTTTTCCATACAAGGAGCAAAAAGTTTCAAGGAAAATAACCTTATAAAGAGGAAATTGCTCAGGGTTTTGCGTGACTTAGCTTTTCGTCGCCACGCGGATGGCTGCTGCGGCTGCGGATGACACCGCTCGCCTGGCTGACGGGGCCAGGGTGACGGAGATGATTTTGACCTCCTCCGCAGCCAGCGTCTACCCTGTGACCTGCCCGCACTGGTGCGGACAGACCGGCTCCAGACGAGCCGGCCGTTGGGGCCGCCCTATTTGTCGAGGCCGTCATGATGAAGAAGTTGATGCGCTAACTTCCAGACCAGATTTTCACAGCTTGCGCCCCCTACCTGGCGCGCCAAAGATGTCGGGGACAACGACACCTATGGGATCACAGGGAATCCTTACTACGGTTGCCGGGGCATGGAGCTGCGCAAAGAGCAGGTCTAAAAGATCAGCACGAGGGGATTTTTACCTAGGTTCAGGCCGCAAACGTTGCGTAATACCCTAGTCCTGCTTTGGTGTATATTTGGTGTTCCCGAGCTCTTGTACTAGCTGCGGTGCATGCCCAGTCCAAAAAGCCCGAATCCTTCCTCGGTACTCCTCGGGCCTCCTTTTATATGTCAAAGGGGTCGCCATAGTGGCATACAGGAGGTGGAAAGCATCTATAGTGTACAAGTCTATCCCTGACATCGTGGGACAAACGCATTTAATGCGCCACCTACGTGTCCTCTTGCTTTATCGGGGATGGCAACGAAGCTCGTCCCGTCCGTCGCCGCCTCGGCTTGCTTCGATGCGCGTACAAGCTGACGAGGCATGCAGCGCCATGCTGGCAGGCTGGCTGTTGTGCTGGTGCGGTGGCAGGGTCTTCACGAAGATCTGCATGCCACCACGCAGGTGCTTGACTGGTTGGCCTAGGGGTTGCTTGCTGCCACGTAGGTGCGTGCCTAGTTTGGCAGGCTGGTTGCCGCGTCGGAACGGCCGTGGGATAGCGAAACCTTGGTAGGTGCAGGCCTGGTTGTGGCTCCGTAGATGCCCCCGGCAAGGGCCTTGCCGGGGTCTTGTGGGCGCCCCTGGCAAGGATCTTGCCGTGGGTCTCGTGGTTGTCCCGGCAAGGATCTTGCCGGGGGTCTTTGTCTGTCCCCGACAAGGATCTTGCCGGGGGTCTTCGCCTTCTGGTTCCCAACTAGATTTGCAGGTCTTTGGTCTTCACAAAGATCTGCATGCCACCACGCAGGCGCCCCTGAGCCTTGGTCTTGATGTTTTGTCGATGGTGTCAGGACTCTCAGGCTCTTGCCGGGGCTGTGTAGGCCGCCCCGGCAAGGGTCTTGCCGGGGGGAATCCACCTTGCCCCCTTGCTCTTCATGCTTCTGGCTTGAGTGCTGCCTTGGCAGCCTTGTACCTTCCCTTCTCTGCCCCGCCAAGCCCAGCCGCAGGTGCGGCTTCGACTGCCCGTGCACAAGTAAAGGGGTACAGAAAGGCCCCTACTTTTGTACACCGACACTATGGGTGGAATAGAATGCGGTGGTAGAGATCAATAAGGGAAGTCAAAAAGGAAGAAAGGCTCACATCAACTCGGCGGATCAACGGGTATTGGAGAAGCCCATCAATCGATATAAGTAGAGGAGTAGGGATTGCCATGAAATGGATACACTAGAGCTATAAGTGTATGAAAGGTTAAATGAAACTAAGTGGGTGTGCATTCAACTTGTGTGCTCATGAAGACCTCGGGCATTTGAGGAAGCCCGTCATCAAAATATACAATCCAAGTTCAATGAAAAACTCCCACAAGCATATGAATGTGATAACTCATGAGACTCTCTATATGAAGAACATGGTCCTACTCTGACGTACAAGTGTGGTGAAAGGATTGTAACATTGCCCATTCTCTCTTTTCTCTCATTTTTTAGCTGGGATCTTTTGGCCTCTCTTTTTTTATTAAGTTCGGAACCTCATCCTTATTCTTTGAAGGAATCATTAGTCTCCATCATCCTTTTTTCTCATTGGGACAATGCTATAATAATGATGGTGATCACACTTTTATTTACTTACTACTCGATATAACTCGATGAAACTAATACAAGATGACTCTATATGAATGCCTTTGGCAGTGTACCAGGATGTGCAATAATCTAGCGTAACATGTATAACTATGATGAGCGGCTTTGCCACAAATATCATGTCAGCTCTATATGATCATGCAAAGCAATATGATGATGAACACGCATGTCATGAGATGGAATGGTGGAAGTTACATGGCGATATATCAAGGAATGGCTATGGAAATGCCATGATAAGTAGGTATGGTGGCTGTTTTGAGGAAGATATAAGGAGGCTTATATATGATAGAGCGTATCATATCATGGGGTTTGGATGCACCGGTAAAGTTTACACCAACTCTCGAGGTGAGAAAGGGCAATGCATAGTACGAAAGAGGCTAGCAATATGCGGAACGATGAGAGTGCCTATAATCCATGGACTCACATTAGTCATAAAGAACCCCTATACTTACTGTGGAAGTTTATTATCCCACGAAGCAAAGTACTACTGGCATGCCCCTAGGGAGGAGGTTGGTAGGAGTTAACCATCGCACACTCCCGATTATTACAGCACTCAAGGATTTCAACCAGATATAAAAATGCTCAAACCTCCCACCATGCCATGATCAACACTTAGATGATAAGTTAATAATAAGCTTTAATACCGATATTTCTACTAAGCAATGATCATGAACCAACACACTTTGACATTATGACATCAATATAACTAAACCATACGTTTCGTATTTAGTGATCTACATGAAAGTTTTTATTATATCCCCCTTGAATACCTATCATTTTCATACTAGTCTTATAACACGTGCATATTATCACTTACTATTTAGAAGACTCTAAAAAGATTTAAGTGCAGCAAGAAATTGCAATCATCTCTATAAAACATAACCACCATCGTGCTCTAACAAATAAAAGCGAAGCACAAGAGCAACTGCCTAGCTCAAAAGATACAAGTGAAGCACATAGAGTATTCTAACAAATCATGATAAATGTGTGTATCTCTCAAAAGGTGTGTCCAGGAAACAATGATTGTGGTAAACTAAAAAGCAAACAAAGTAAAACTATAGTGCAGGATGATCCACGGAAAACTCATATCATGTGATGAATAAAAATATAGCTCCAAGTAACATACTGATGTCTACTATGCAACTTTATTCTTGTAGACTCGTGTTGGGCCTCCAAGCGCATAGTTTTGTAGGACAGTAGCAATTTTCCCTCAAGTGGATGACCTAAGGTTTATCAATCCGTGGGAGGCGTAGGATGAAGATAGTCTCTCTCAAACGACCCAACAACCAAATACAAGAAATATATTGTGTCCCCAACACACCCAATACAATGGAAAATTGTATAGGTGCACTAGTTCGGCGAAGAGATGGTGATAAAAGTGTAATATTGATGGTAGAAATATATTTTTATAATCTGAATAAATAAAAACAGCAAGGTAGCAAATAGTAAACGGGCACAAAAACGGTATTGCAATGCTTGAAAATGAGGCCTAGGGTCCATACTTTCACTAGTGCAATCTCTCAACGATGCTAATATAATTGGATCATATAACCACCCCTCAAAGTGCGATGAAGAATCACTCCAAAGTTCCTATCTGGTGGAGAACATAATAATAAATTGTTTGTAGGGTACGAAACCACCTCAAAGCTATTCTTTCTGTTCGATCTATTGAAGAGTTTGTACTAAGATAATACAAAGCTATTCTTTCCATTCGATCTATCCTAGAGTTCGTACTAAAATAACACCAAAGCAAATTCATATTCATAATACTCAATCCAACACAAAGAACTTCAAAGAGTGCCCCAAAGATTTCTATCGGAGAAACAAAGACAAGAACATGCATCAACCCCTATGCATAGATTACCCCAATGTCACCTCGGGAATCCGCGAGTTGAGTGCCAAAACATATATCAAGTGAATCAATACGATACCCCATTGTCACCACGAGTATTGAATTGCAAGACATATGTCAAGTGTTCTCAAATCCATAAAAGTATTCAATCCGATAACAACGCAATCTCAAAGGGAAAACTCAATTCATCACAACAAGATAGAGAGGGGAAGACACCGTATGACCCGACTATATTAAAAAAGCCCGCGATACATCAAGATCGTGATATCTCAAGAACACGAGAGAGGGAGAGAGAGATTAAACACATAGCTACTGGTACAAACCCTCAGCCCCGATGATGGACTACTCCCTCCTCATCGTGGTGGTCGTCTAGAGGATGAAGATGGCCACGGGAGATGATTCCCCCCTCCGGCAGGATGCCGGAAAGGGGCTAGATTGGTTTTCAGTGGCTATAGAGACTTGCGGCGGTGGAACTTCTGATCTAGGTTAACCCCAAAGGGTTTTGGAATATTTGGGAATTTATAGAGCGAAGAAGGGGTGTGGGAGGCCACCGAGGTGGGCACAACCCACCTGGGCGCGCCAGGGCCCCCAGGCGCGCCCTGGTAGGTTGTGCCCCCCTCGGGGCACCCCCCAGGTGCTGCTTTGGCCCTTCCTGGGTGTTCTGGTCCATAAAAATTCTCCAAAATGTTTCGCCGTGTTTGGACTCCCTTTGATATTGATTTCCTGCGATGTAAAAAACAAGCAAAAAACAGCAACTGGCACTAGGCACTGGGTCAATAGGTTAGTCCCAAAAAATGATGTAAAATTATTGTAAAATGCTTGTAAAACATCCAAGAATGATAATATAACAGCATGGAATAATAAAAAAGTATAGATACGTTGGAGACGTATAAGCATCCCCAAGCTTAATTCCTGCTCGTCCTCGAGTAGGTAAATGATAAAAACAGAATTTTTGATGTGGAATGCCGCCTAACATGTCATCTCATATTCTTTTCTTTATAGCATGGACATTTGGACTTTTATATGGTTCAAAGCAATAGTCTAGTTTTGACATGAGGATTTAAATACTCAAGCATATCAACAAACAACCATGTCTTTCAAAATATCAACGCTAAAATAAGTTATCCCTAGCCCATCATGCTCAATCATTGATCCATTCATGAAACACACTCGCATATTAGCTATACCCAATGCTCAAGTACGATCATAGTGCCCCCTATGTTGGTGCTTTATAAGAGAAGATGGAGACTCAAATTAAAAATAAAAATTGCATAAAGTAAAAGAAAGGCGCTTCGCAGAGGGAACTAGGGATTTGTAGAGGTACCAGAGCTCAAAGCGAAAATTGAGAGATAAGAACATTTTGAGAGGCATACTTTTCCCACCAAAAAAAACGACTTACAGCTCGCAACACTTTCCATGCTAGATATATCATAGGCGGTTCCCAAACAGAAAGTAAAGTTTATTCCTTTTTCAACCATACTTTCACTTTCCATTGCTAGCCGTATCCACGGTTGCCCTCCATACCAACGCTTTCCAAGGAATTTATTATTGGACAAGATAAAGTAAATTCATTTTTCATTTCGGGACTAGGCATAACTAATACCTTTGCCTTACTCTCGTCAAATGACAAGTGAATAAACACTCATTGTGAGAATAAGACATCTAGCATGGAAAATATTCACCACCCCTCACCGCCTCGCGAGCGGTACGAGCACACAAAAGAGAAATTTATTTTGAAAATTAGAGATGGCACATACAAATTTTCTTAGAACGGCAAAAGAATACCACATATAGGTAGGTATGGTGGACTCATGTGGCAAAACTGGTTTAAAGGATTTTGGATGCACAAGTAGTGTTCATACTTAGTGCAAAATGAAGGCTAGCAAAAAATTGAGAAGCGACCAACCAAGAAACGAATAATCTCATAAGCGAGCATTGAGCATAATTAACACCAAATAATGCACCACAAGTAGGGTGTAATTTCATTGCACAACTATTGACTTTCATGCTTGCATAGGGAATCACAAACCTTAACACCAATATTCTTACTAAAGCAAAATTACTCATCAACATGACTCACATATCACATCATCATATCTCAAAACTATTACGAGGAATCAAGTTTATTTTATCCAATGGCCTTCATGAATGTTTTTATTATATCCTTCTTGGATATCTATCACTTTGGAACTAATTTCATGTGTTGCTTTTGATAAGCTCAAACAAATATAAGTGAAGATCATGAGCATGATATTTCTTTCTCTCAGATCTAAGTACTTTATTAAAACAGCAAGAAAAACAAAATAAAATGACATTCTAAGAATAGCACACATCATGTGAAGAAGCAAAAACTTAGGCTCAACCGATACTAACCGATAATTGTTGAAGAAGAAAGATGGGATGCCTACTGGGGCATCGCCAAGCTTAGATGCTTGAGACTTCTTGGAATATTAATTTGGGATGCCTTGGCATCCCCAAGCTTGATATTTTGTGTCTCCTTAATTCCATTTATATCACGGTTTCCCTAAATCTTAAAAACTTCATCCACACAAAACTCAACAAGAACTCGTGAGATAAGTTAGTATAAACCAATGCAAAAACCTTATCATTCTCTACTGTAGAAAATCACTAAAATTATTATTCAACATTGCATACTAAATGCCTCTGCATATTTAATACTCGTATCCTCAAATAGAATCATTGAACAAGCAAACATATGCAAACAATGCAAACATAACAGCAATCTGCCAAAATAGTACAGTGTGTAAAGAATGCAAGATTCATCATACTTACCTAAACTCCAAAAATTCTAAAAATTTACCACACTATAGAAAATTTATCAGAGATTATTTTCCAAAAAGTTTCAACATTTTATCACATTCTGACTTTTCTAGGGAATTTTTGCAACAGCGGTAAACTTTCTGTTTTCAAATAGCAACATGTAGGCTTGCAAAATGAGCATAGTAAAGGCTATCATTGCCACTTTTATTGAAATAAAAGATGCAAAACATTATTATAAATAACAGCAAGAAAATCCTAACAAAATAAAATTGATGCTCAAAGTAAAACACATATCATGTGATGAATGAAAACATAGCTCCAAGTGAGGTTATCGATAATGTCGGAGACGAAAGAGGGGTGCCTTCCGGGGCATCCCCAAGCTTAGTTGCTTGGATCTTCCTTGAGTATTTCCTTGGGGTGCCTTGGGCATTCCCAAGCTTCGGGTCTTGTCACTCCTTATTCTCCTCATATCAATATCTCACCCAAAACTTGAAAACTTCAATCACACCAAACTTAACAGAACTTTGTGAGACATGTTAGTATGATAAAGAGCAAACCATTTCACTTTTGGTAATGTCAAAGACAAGATTAATAATTGTTCTCACACAATGCCTACTGTAGCATATCATTTCCACAATTTATATTGAGCAATATAAACCATAGAAACTAGAAAACACGCAAACTATGCATTGAAAACAGAATCTGTCAAAAACAGAACAGTCTGTAGTACTCTGTACTCCAACCATATTTCTGCTACTCCAAAAATTCTGAAAAATTAGGAAAACCGGGGAAATTTGTATATTAATATTCTGAAGAAAGATTCAACTCAAAATAACTCTTCTTTTAAAAATTAGAATTATTTTCGTGAGCGCAAAAGTTTCTGTTTTTCAGCAAGATCAAATCAACTATCACCCAACATGATCCCAAAGGCTTTACTTGGCACTTTATTGAAAAAAAGCAATAAAACATGATCAATACAGTAGCATAATCATGTGAACACAAAAACAATAGGTAAAAGTGTTGGTTGTCTCCCAACAAGCGCTTTTCTTTAATGCCTTTTAGCTAGCCACGATGATTTCAATGATGCCCACATAAAAGAAAAGAATTGAAACACAAAGAGAGCATCATGAAGCACATGGCAAACACATTTAAGTCTAACCCACTTCCTATGCATAGGGATTTTGTGAGTAAATAATTTATGAGAGCAAGAATCAACTAGCATAGGAAGGCAAAACAAACATAACTTCAAGATTTTCAACACATAGAGAGGAAACTTGATATTATTGCAATTCCTACAAGCATAAGTTCCTCCCTCATAATAATTTTCAGTACCATCATGAAGAAATTCAACAATAAAACCATCACATAAAGCATTCTTTTCATGACCCAAAAGCATAGAAAACTTATTACTCTCCACATAAGCAAATTTCTTCTCATCAATAGTAGTGGGAGCAAACTCAACAAAATAACTATCATGAGAGTGAAAATTAAAATCATGATGACAAGTTTCATGGTTATCATTATTCAAAATAGCATCCATGTCATCACCATAATCATCATAGATAGCAACTTTGTTATCATAGTCAATTGAAGCCTCATCCAAAATGGTGGATTCATCACTAAATAAAGTAATGACCTCTCCAAATCCACTTTAATCATTATAATAATCATAAATAGGAGGCATGCAATCATTATAACAAATTTGCACATCAAATCTTGGGGGACTAAAAATATCATTTTCATCAAACATAGCATCCCCAAGCTTATGGCTTTGCATATCATTAGCATCATGGATAGTGAAAGAATTCATACTAACAACATTGCAATCATGCTCATCATTCAAATACTTTGTGTCAAACATTTTATTGACTTTTTCTTCTATCAATTGAGAACAATTTTCCTTTCCATCATTTTCACGAAATATATTATAAAGATGATCAATAATATGATGCAACCTCAATTCCATTTTTATGTAGTTTTCTTTTATAAACCAAACTAGTGATTAAACAAGAAACTACAAGATTTAATTGCAATATCTAAAGATATACCTTCATGCACTCACCTCCCCGGCAACCACCCCTCAAAGTGCGACGAAGAATCACTCCAAAGTTCCTATCTAGCGAAAAACATAAGAATAAATTGTTTGTAGGGCACGAAACCACCTCAAAGCTATACTTTCCGTTTGATCTATTCAAGAGTTCATACTAAAATAACACAAAGCTATTCTTTTTGTTCGAACTATCCTAGAATTCGTACTAAAATAACACCAAAGCAAATTGATATTCATAATACTCAATCCAACACAAAGAACTTCAAAGAGTGCCCCAAGATTTCTACCGGAGAAACAAAGACAAGAACATGCATCAACCCCTATGCATTAATTACCCCAATGTCACCTCAGGAATCCGTGAGTTGAGTGCCAAAACATATATCAAGTGAATCAATACGATACCCCATAGTCACCACGAGTATTCAATTGCAAGACATATATCAAGTCTTCTCAAATCCATAAAAGTATTCAATCCGATAAGAACGAAATCTCAAAGAGAAAACTCAATTCATCACAACAAGATAGAGAGGGGAAAACACCATATGATCCGACTATATTAACAAAACCCGCGATACATCAAGATCGTGACATCTCGAGAGCACGAGAGAGAGAGAGAGAGATTAAACAAATAGCTACTGGTACAAACCCTCAGCCCCGAGGGTGGACTACTCCCTCCTCATCGTGCTGGCCGCCGGGATGATGAAGATGGCCACTGGAGATGATTCCGCCCTCCGGCAGGGTGCCGGAAAGGGTCTAGATTGGTTTTCGGTGGCTAGAAAGCCTTGCGGCGGAACTTCTGATCTAGGTTAACCCCGAAGGGTTTTGGAATATGTGGGAATTTATAGGGCGAAGAAGGGGTGCGTGAGGCCACCGAGGTGGGCACAACCCACCTGGGCGCGCCCTGGTGGGTTGTGCCCCCTCGGAGCACCCCCCCAGGTGCTGCTCTCGCCCATCCTAGGTGTTCTAGTCCATAAAAATTCTCCAAAAAGTTTCGCGGTGTTTGGACTCCGTTTGATATTGATTACCTGTAATGTAAAAAACAAGCAAAAAACAGCAACTGGCACTAGGCACTGGGTCAATAGGTTAGTCCCAAAAAATGATATAAAATGGTTGTAAAATGCTTGTAAAACATCCAAGAATGATAATATAACAACATGGAACAATAAAAAATTATAGATACGTTCGAGACGAAAGACGGGATGCCATCGAGGGCACTTCGAAGCTTAGATGCTTGGGTTGTAACGCCCACGATGCGGCTATATCTCCCACGTGTCGAGGCACGACTTAGAGGCATAACCGCATAGTGGTTTTGTCGCAAGAAGGGTCATCTTCACACAATCCCATGTAATGAACAAGAATGGGATAAAGAGTTGGCTTACAATCGCCACTTCACACAATACATAAATATTATTCATACATCATCCAAAATACAATCATATAGACCGACTACGGTCAAAATCCAGATGAAAATAAGACAACCCCAACTGCTAAATCCCCGATCGTCCCAACTGGGCTCCACTACTGATCATCAGGAAAAGACACATAGTAACAACCACGTTCCTCGTCGAACTCCCACTTGAGATCGACGCCATCATCTGCACTGGCATCGTCGGCACCTGCAACTGTTTTGGTAGAATCTGTGAGTCACGGGGACTCAGCAATCTCACACCCGCGAGATCAAGACTATTTAAGCTAGTAGGGAAGGATGGTGCAAAGGGGTGGAGCTGCAGCGGCAAAAGCATATATGGTGGCTAACTTGCGCAAATGAGAGCGAGAAGAGAAGCAACGGAACGGACGTCATCTAGCAATGACCAAGAAGTGATCCTGAACACCTACTTACGTCATACATAACACAGACCGTGTTCACTTCCCGGACTCCGCCAAGAAGAGACCATCACGGCTACACACGCGATTGATGTATTTTAATTGGGTCAAGTGACAAGTTATCTACAACCGGACATTAACAAATTCCCATCTGCCTCATAACCGCGGGCACGACTTTCGAAAGATAATACCCTGCAGGGGTGTCCCAACTTAGCCCATCATATGGGTCTTCCTTGAATATTACCTTGGGGTGCCTTGGGCATCCCCAAGCTTAGGGTTTTGCTGCTCCTTATTCCTTCATCCATCGTGATCTCACCCAAAACTTGAAAACTTCAGCGCACAAAACTCAACAGAAACCTCGTGAGATCTGTTATTATAATAGAAAAATCATAAACTTTAGGTACTGTTGTAAACTCATTAATAATTAGTATTGCATAATACCTACTGTATTCTAACTTCTCCATGACTTATACACCCTAAGATAGTCCATAGCATCACTAAAATCAGTATACTATGCAATAAAATGTAGAATCTGTCTAAAACAGAACAGACTGTAATGATCTGAACAACAACTATACTTTTGTAACTCCAAAAGTTCTAAAAATTTAGGAAAACATGGGAAATTTGTATATCAATCATGTGTAAAATGTCGGATTTTATTACGTTATGGTAAATTATGGAAATTCCAGCACTGGGTGCAAAAGTTTCTGTTTTTTAACAGAATCATGTCAACCATCGTCCAAATCTTTCCAAAGGATTTACTTGGCACAGGCACTAACTAAAAGCTAAAAACACAATCATTACAGTAGAAATAATCATGTCATCACACAAAAACAGAAAAAGCAAAAATTAAGATAATATTGGGTTGCCTCCCAACAAGCGCTATTGTTTTATGCCCCTTGCTAGGCATAATGCATTGTTCTCAAGTATTGTCATCCTTTGATTCCAAATCCTTTTGAATAAAATCTTCAAAAACCTTTCTCATTAATTCCCTACTTTCATATTCTACTTTTCTGGTTGGCGAACTTGTATTGTTGAAGGGACTTTGTTTGGTAATTTTAACATTCATTACTTTGAACTCTGAATCATCTGTTGGGGAACGTAGTAATTTCAAAAAAATTCCTACGCACACGCAAGATCATGGTGATGCATAGCAACGAGAGGGGAGAGTGTTGTCCACGTACCCTCGTAGACCGACAGCGGAAGCGTTATCACAACGCGGTTGATGTAGTCGTACGTCTTCACGATCCGACCGATCAAGTACCAAACGCACGGCACCTCCGAGTTCTACACACGTTCAGCTCGATGACGTCCCTCGAACTCCGATCCAGCCGAGTGTTGAGGGAGAGTTTCGTCAGCACGACGGCGTGGTGACGATGATGATGTTCCACCGACGCAGGGCTTCGCCTAAGCTCCGCAACGGTATTATCGAGGTGTAATATGGTGGAGGGGGGCACCGCACACGGCTAAAATATCGTATATCAAGTGTGTCCTTGGGGTGCCCCCCTGCCCCCGTATATAAAGGAGCAAGGGGGAGGCCGCCGGCCTAGGGAGGAGAGGCGCGCCAGAAGGGGGAGTCCTACTCCCACCGGGAGTAGGACTCCTCCTTTCCTTGTTGGAATAGGAGAAGGGAAGGGAGAAGGAGAAAGAAGGAAGGGGGCGCCCCCCTTCCCTAGTCCAATTCGGACCAGATCATGGGGAGGGGCGCGGCCACCTTTTGAGGCCTTTCTCTCCTTTCCCGTATGGCCCATTAAGGCCCAATACGAATTCCCGTAACTCTCCGGTACTCCGAAAAATACCCGAATCACTCGGAACCTTTCCGAAGTCCGAATATAGTCGTCCAATATATCGATTTTTACGTCTCGGCCATTTCGAGACTCCTCGTCATGTCCCCGATCTCATCCGGGACTCCGAACTCCTTCGGTACATCAAAACTCAATAAAACTGTCATCGTAACGTTAAGCGTGCGGACCCTACGGGTTCGAGAACTATGTAGACATGACCGAGACACCTCTCCGGTCAATAACCAATAGCGGGACCTGGATGCCCATATTGGCTCCCACATATTCTACGAAGATCTTTATCGGTCAGACCGCATAACAACATACGTTGTTCCCTTTGTCATCGGTATGTTACTTGCCCGAGATTCGATCGTCGGTATCTCGATACCTAGTTCAATCTCGTTACCGGCAAGTCTCTTTACTCGTTCCGTAATACATCATCCCGCAACTAACTCATTAGTCACAATGCTTGCAAGGCTTATAGTGATGTGCATTACCGAGTGGGCCCAGAGATACCTCTCCGACAATCGGAGTGACAAATCCTAATCTCGAAATACGCCAACCCAACAAGTACCTTTGGAGACACCTGTAGAGCACCTTTATAATCACCCATTTACGTTGTGACGTTTGGTAGCACACAAAGTGTTCCTCCGGTAAACGGGAGTTGCATAATCTCATAGTCATAGGAACATGTATAAGTCATGAAGAAAGCAATAGCAACATACTAAACGATCGGGTGCTAAGCTAACGGAATGGGTCAAGTCAATCACGTCATTCTCCTAATGAGGTGATCCCGTTAATCAAATGACAACTCATGTCTATGGCTAGGAAACATAACCATCTTTGATTAACGAGCTAGTCAAGTAGAGGCATACTAGTGACACTCTGTTTGTCTATGTATTCACACATGTATTATGTTTCCGGTTAATACAATTCTAGCATGAATAATAAACATTTATCATGATATAAGGAAATATATAATACTTTATTATTGCCTCTAGGGCATATTTCCTTCAGTCTCCCACTTGCACTAGAGTCAATAATCTAGTTCACATCGCCATGTGATTTAACATTAATAATTCACATCACCATGTGATTAACACCCATAGTTCACATCTCTATGTGACCAACACTCAAAGGGTTTACTAGAGTCAATAATCTAGTTCACATCGCTATGTGATTAACACCCAAAGAGTACTAAGGTGTGATCATGTTTTGATTGTGAGATAATTTTAGTCAACGGGTCTGTCACATTCAGATCCGTAAGTATTTTGCAAATTTCTATGTCTACAATGCTCTGCACGGAGCTACTCTAGCTAATTGCTCCCACTTTCAATATGTATCTAGACCGAGACTTAGAGTCATCTAGATTTAGTGTCAAAACTTGCATCGACGTAACCCTTTACGACGAACCTTTTGTCACTTCCATAATCGAGAAACATATCCTTATTCCACTAAGGATAATTTTGACCGCTGTCCAGTGATCTACTCCTAGATCACTATTGTACTCCCTTGCCAAAATCAGTGTAGGGTATACAATAGATCTGGTACACAGCATGGCATACTTTATAGAACCTATGGCCAAGGCATAGGGAATGACTTTCATTCTCTTTCTATCTTTTGCCGTGGTCGGGCTTTGAGTCTTTACTCAATTTCACACCTTGTAACACAGGCAAGAACTCTTTCTTTGACTGTTCTATTTTGAACTACTTCAAAATCTTGTTAAGGTATGTACTCATTGAAAAACTTATCAAGCGTCTTCATCTATCTCTATAGATCTTGATGCTCAATATGTAAGCAGCTTCACCGAGGTCTATCTTTGAAAAACTCCTTTCAAACACTCCTTTATGCTTTGCAGAATAATTCTACATTATTTCTGATAACAATATGTCATTCACATATACTTATCAGAAATGCTGTAGTGCTCCCACTCACTTTCTTGTAAATACAGGCTTCACCGCAAGTCTGTATAAAACTATATCCTTTGATCAACTTATCAAAGCGTATATTCCAACTCCGAGATGCTTGCACCAGTCCATAGATGGATCGCTGGAGCTTGCATATTTTGTTAGCACTTTTAGGATTGACAAAACCTCCTGGTTGCATCATATACAACTCTTCTTTAATAAATCCATTAAGGAATGTAGTTTTGTTTATCCATTTGCCAGATTTCATAAAATGCGGCAATTGCTAATATGATTCAGACAGACTTTAAGCATAGATACGAGTGAGAAACTCTCTCATCGTATTCAACACCTTGAACTTGTCGAAAACCTTTTGCGACAATTCTAGCTTTGTAGATAGTGACACTACTATCAGCGTCCGTCTTCCTCTTGAAGATCCATTTAATCTCAATGGCTTGCCGATCATTGGGTAAGTCAATCAAAGTCCATACTTTGTTCTCATATATGGATCTTATCTCAGATTTCATGGCCTCAAGCCATTTCGCGGAATCTGGGCTCACCATCGCTTCTTCATAGTTCGTAGGTTCGTCATGGTCTAGTAACATAACCTCCAGAACAGGATTACCGTACCATTCTGGTGCGGATCTTACTCTGGTTGACCTACGAGGTTCAGTAATAACTTGATCTGAAGTTCCATGATCATCACCATTAACTTCCTCACTAATTGGTGTAGGAGTCACAGGAACAGATTTCTGTGATGAACTACTTTCCAATAAGGGAGCAGGTACAGTTACCTCATCAAGTTCTACTTTCCTCCCACTCACTTCTTTCGAGAGAAACTCCTTCTCTAGAAAGGATCCATACTAAGCAACGAATGTCTTGCCTTCGGATCTGTGATAGAAGGTGTACCCAACTGTCTCCTTTGGGTATCCTATGAAGACACATTTCTCTGATTTGGGTTTGAGCTTATCAGGATGAAACTTTTTCACATAAGCATCGCAACCCCAAACTTTAAGAAACGACAACTTTGGTTTCTTGCCAAACCACAGTTCATAAGGCGTCGTCTCAACGGATTTTGATGGTGCCCTATTTAACGTGAATGTAGCTGTCTCTAATGCATAACCCCAAAACGATAGTGGTATATTGGTAAGAGACATCATAGATTGCACTATATCCAATAAAGTACGGTTATGACGTTCGGACACACCATTATGCTGTGGTGTTCCAGGTGGCGTGAGTAGTGAAACTATTTCACATTGTTTTAACTGAAGGCCAGACTCGTAACTCAAATACTCTTCTCTACGATCAGATCGTAGAAACTTTATTTTTCTTGTTACGATGATTTTCCACTTCACTCTGAAATTATATGAACTTTTCAAATGTTTCAGACTTATGTTTTATTAAGTAGATATACCCATATATGCTCAAATCATCTATGAAGGTGAGAAAATAACGATATCCGCCACGAGCCTCAATATTCATTGGACCACACACATCTGTATGTATGACTTCCAACAAATCTGTTGCTCTCTCCATAGTTCCGGAGAACGGCGTTTTAGTCATCTTGCCCATGAGGCACGGTTCGCAAGTATCAAGTGATTCATAATCAAGTGATTCCAATATCCCATCAGTATGGAGTTTCTTCATGCGCTTTACACCAATATGACCTAAACGGCAGTGCCACAAATAAGTTGCACTATCATTATTAACTTTGCATCTTTTGGCTTCAATATTATGATTATGTGTATCACTACGATCGAGATCCAACAAACCATTTTCGTTGGTGTGTATGACCATAGAAGGTTTTTATTCATGTAAACAGAACAACAATTGTTCTCTAACTTAAATGAATAACCGTATTGCAAAAAACATGATCAAATCATATTCATGCTCAACGCAAACACCAAATAACACTTATTTAGTTTCAACACTAATCCCGAAAGTACAGGGAGTGTGCGATGATGATCATATCAATCTTGGAACTACTTCCAACACACATCGTCACCTCGCCTTTTACTAGTCTCTGTTTATTCTACAACTCCCGTTTCGAGTTACTACTCTTAGCAACTGAACCAGTATCAAATACCGAGGGGTTGCTATAAACACTAGTAAAGTACACATCAATAACATGTATATCCAATATACCTTTGTTCACTTTGCCATCCTTCTTATCCACCAAATAGTTGGGGTAGTTCCGCTTCCAGTGACCAGTCCCTTTGCAGTAGAAGCACTTAGTCTCAGGCTTAGGACCAGACTTAGGCTTCTTCACTTGAGCAGCAACTTGCTTGCCGTTCTTCTTGAAGTTCCCCTTCTATCCCTTTGCCCTTTTCTTGAAACTAGTGGTCTTGTTAACCATCAACACTTGATGCTCTTTCTTGATTTCTACCTTCGTCGATTTCAGCATCGCGAAGAGCTCGGGAATTACTTTCGTCATCCCTTACATACTATAGTTCATCACGAAGTTCTACTAACTTGGTGATGGTGACTAGAGAATTCTGTCAATCACTATTTTATCTGGAAGATTAACTCCCACTTGATTCAAGCGATTGTAGTACCCAGACAATCTGAGCACATGCTCACTAGTTGAGCGATTCTCCTCCATCTTTTAGCTATAGAACTTGTTGGAGACTTCATATCTCTCAACTCGGGTATTTGCTTGAAATATTAACTTCAACTCCTGGAACATCTCATATGGTCCATGACGTTCAAAACGTCTTTGAAGTCCCGATTCTAAGCCGTTAAGCATGGTGCACTAAACTATCAAGTAGTCATCATATTGAGCTAGCCAAACGTTCATAACGTCTACATCTGCTCCTGCAATAGGTCTGTCACCTAGCGGTGAATCAAGGACATAATTTTTCTGTGCAGCAATGAGGATAATCCTTAGATCACGGATCCAATCCGCATCTTTGCTACTAACATCTTTCAACATAATTTTTTTCTCTAGGAACATATCAAAAATAAACACAGGGAAGCAACAACGCGAGCTATTGATCTATAACATAATTTGCAAAATACTATCAGGACTAAGTTCATGATAAACTTAAGTTCAATTAATCATATTACTTAAGAACTCCCACTTAGATAGATATCCCTCTAATCATCTAAGTGATTACGTGATCCAAATCAACTAAACCATGTCTGATCATCACGTGAGATGGAGTAGTTTCAATGGTGAACATCACTATGTTGATCATATCTACTATATGATTCACCCTCGACCTTTCGGTCTCCGTGTTCCGAGGCCATATTTGCATATGCTATGCTCGTCAAGTTTAACCTGAGTATTCCGCGTGTGCAACTGTTTTGCACCCGTTGTATTTGAACGTAGAGCCTATCACACCCGATCATCACGTGGTGTCTCAGCACGAAGAACTTTCGCAACGGTGCATACTCAGGGAGAACACTTTTATCTTGAAATTTTAGTGAGAGATCATCTTATAACGCTACCGTCAATCAAAGCAAGATAAGATGCATAAAGGATTAACATCACATGCAATCAATATAAGTGATATGATATGGCCATCATCATCTTGTGCATGTGATCTCCATCTTCGAAGCACCGTGCTCGTGATCTCCATCTCCGAAGCACCGTCATGATCACCATCGTCACCGGCGCGACACCTTGATCCCCATCGTAGTATCGTTGTCGTCTCGCCAACTTATTGCTTTTACGACTATCGCTACCGCTTAGTGATAAAGTAAAACTATTACATGGCGATTGCATTTCATACAATAAAGCGACAACCATATGGCTCCTGCCAGTTGCCGATAACTCGGTTACAAAACATGATCATCTCATACAACAAATTATATCACATCATGTCTTGACCATATCACATCACAACATGCCCTGCAAAAACAAGTTAGACGTCCTCTACTTTGTTGTTGCAAGTTTTACGTGGCTGCTACGGGCTTAGCAAGAACCGTTCTTACCTATGCATCAAAACCACAACGATAGTTTGTCAAGTTGGTGCTGTTTTAACCTTCGCAAGGACCGGGCGTAGCCACACTCGGTTCAACTAAAGTGAGAGAGACAGACACCCGCCGATCACCTTTAAGCAACGAGTGCTCGCAACGGTGAAACCAGTCTCGCGTAAGCGTACGCGTAATGTCGGTCCGGGCCGCTTCATCTCACAATACCGCTGAACCAAAGTATGACATGCTGGTAAGCAGTATGACTTATATCGCCCACAACTCACTTGTGTTCTACTCGTGCATAGCATCAACGCATAAAACCAGGCTCTGATACCACTGTTGGGGAACGTAGTAATTTCAAAAAATTTCCTACGCACACGCAAGATCATGGTGATGCATAGCAACGAGAGGGGAGAGTGTTGTCCACGTACCCTCGTAGACCGACAGCGGAAGCGTTATCACAACGCGGTTGATGTAGTCGTACGTCTTCACGATCCGACCGATCAAGTACCGAACGCATGACACCTCCGAGTTCTACACACGTTCAGCTCGATGACGTCCCTCGAACTCCGATCCAGCCGAGTGTTGAGGGAGAGTTTCGTCAGCACGACGGCGTGGTGACGATGATGATGTTCCACCGACGCAGGGCTTCGCCTAAGCTCCGCAACGGTATTATCGAGGTGTAATATGATGGAGGGGGCACCGCACACGGCTAAAATATCGTATATCAAGTGTGTCCTTGGGGTGCCCCCCTGCCCCCGTATATAAAGGAGCAAGGGGGAGGCCGCCGGCCTAGGGAGGAGAGGCGCGCCAGAAGGGGGAGTCCTACTCCCACCGGGAGTAGGACTCCTCCTTTCCTTGTTGGAATAGGAGAAGGGAAGGGAGAAGGAGAAAGAAGGAAGGGGGCGCCCCCCTTCCCTAGTCCAATTCGGACCAGATCATGGGGAGGGGCGCGGCCACCTTTTGAGGCCTTTCTCTCCTTTCCCGTATGGCCCATTAAGGCCCAATACGAATTCCCGTAACTCTCCGGTACTCCGAAAAATACCCGAATCACTCGGAACCTTTCCGAAGTCCGAATATAGTCGTCCAATATATCGATTTTTACGTCTCGGCCATTTCGAGACTCGTCATGTCCCCGATATCATCCGGGACTCCGAACTCCTTCGGTGCATCAAAACTCAATAAAACTGTCATCGTAACGTTAAGCGTGCGGACCCTACGGGTTCAAGAACTATGTAGACATGACTGACACACCTCTCCGGTCAATAACCAATAGCGGGACCTGGATGCCCATATTGGCTCCCACCTATTCTGATGAGGACATCAATACAATTATTACACCCACAGTCCCTGCTGCTATACATACTGGACCAATTACTAGAGCTCGCGCACGCCAATTAAATTACCAGGTACTTTCGTTTCTTGCTAATGATTCTAATGTTCATGAGAATATGATGCTGCCTAAATTGGATACATTTGTTTTGCTTACAAATGAAGGGCCTAGCTTTGAGAAGGATGAACATTGGAGCAAGAACAAGCATGGAGATGATGGCATGCGCATGGGGAACAAGAACGGAGTTACAAGTGATGATTTCAGGACGTTGAAGCCACCATAATGCGTGCATGAAGCCTTGGACGAAATATACAAGATGCTACTTCATAACTTTCGTCCAGAGGCTATTCTAGGTGCTGCGTCACCTTATTATTGGGCCAGGCCCATGTAATTTCGAAATACATAAGTATAGGCTGTTTTTAGAGTCCGTATGTGTGGGGAAACAAGAGATAGGGTTGGTTTCGGACCCCTTCCTCAAGGGCCACGAAATCCCCCCCCCCTCTTCCTCCATATATACAGCCCTTAGGGCGTCGTTTAGACTTTGGGTTTTGTTTAGATTAAAAGTTCGCCATAGCTGCAACTTCGCGTACTTCGTTTGTGTTCAGCGACCAGACAAAGGCGTCACAGAACCCCACCTTGATCAATAAAGCTTTCATCTTATATTCGCAATATCCAGATTGCAATCTCAGTTTCTTGCCTGTTCTTCGTTTGCTCGCAGGAAACAGACCCTCGTGGTCAGGTTGATCGTGCTCCGGCGTGGTCGATAACCTCTCGGAGTTGGTTTAGCGATTGCTAAGGCGCGACGTCCTCGCACGTTCGTAGTCGGATCGTCAAAGTCGACTTCCATCAAAGCGATATTCATCATCTCATCGAAAGACGGGACACCTTTGCCTCTATCAAGTGGTATCAGATTTCCAGGTTGCTCGGTGAGATTTTACAGTTTTTCGTAGTTTAGATCGAGTCTGTTCTTCATACCTACAGTCCACGAAAAAGCCACAAAAAAAAATTAGGGTTAGTTCATCATATCCGAACCAATCTGAGCCTTTGCATAATCTTTTTAGGGTTTTTGCTTTGTTGAATTTGCGGTTGCATCGTCGTGTCAAGTTGCTGGTCTTAGAGTCTAGTCTTTTAGAGTTTCGAGTTCTGGTCATAAGTTGTCACGCCGCCGCCGCACCATCATCATCGCCTTGCCATCTACCACCATTGCTTATCCGCCACCGCTTTGAATCCGTATCCATATACCACCACCGCTGCCATATACTACCGCCATATATCCACCACCAATCCGAGTTCTGTTCATAGTCGGTTTGTTTTAGAGATCCATATATTTTCCGTTTCGTGTTTCCTTGCCTGAGTAGGTCTCGGAAAAAAAAAAGTCTGGAGACCCCCGGGCAGTTTTTAGGCCAAAATTTCGGCAACCCAAAATATTTTTTCCCTATCCTATTTTTAGGCCCCGGGTAGTGTTTTGAGACACTCGCCATCATAGTGATTTTTTGTCGCACTTTTTCGTCGTCGCTGCCCTGATTTCCGAAAAAAAAAAATAGTCAAAAAATTTTGTGCCCATCCTGTCAGTTTGACCTGGGAAGAGTTTTGAGACACTCGCCATTATAGTGATTTTTTCGCAAAAAAAAAAAAAAAGGAGGAGCGAAAAAAAAAGAGCGCAAAAAAAAAAAAAGAGCGAAAACAAAATTCCTGAGTGTGCTTTTCCCTTGTTTACGTGCAGCGCCGTGATTTTGTTAGTGTTCTAGGCTCGCGTCTCTAGCACGGTCTAGCCTGGGACCAGCACAGTACCGTCGTTGAGCGTTTATTCAACTTTGCATCTCTGAATTGATTATTGCTTACCATTTTGCTACCATATTATAAGCCTTCCCAGCTCCACATAAGTCTACATCGTGCGTTTGACTCTCCCTGGTAATCGCTATATCCAAGCTTTGAGAGTTTTTGACTACAACGGTTGCCGATCACCACCTGCTGCTGGGTAAGAACTGGTAAGAATTTGAGATTCGCTTGAAGGTTTTGTGACACACCACCATCCCACCACTTCTAGTAGTCTGCAGGATCATATTCTTTTGTGTTTCTATTGCTGCTAACCATGGCAGGTTCACAAGCCGATGAGACTGATTGGGCGAACATGACGAACAAGGAGTTGCATGATAAATTTCAGCAAATGATGAGTGGCCAGGTGGGAGATGTGCTAAACAGATTTGAAGAGGCTATGGAGAAGATAGATGCCGTGGAGAAGTCGTTTGAGACAAAGCTGGATAACAAGTTTACTGAATTACTAAAGCGTCTTCCCCAACCACCACCGGCTGCACATGTCGCACCTCTACAACAACAACAACCACATCTCCAACGCCGCCTTCCAAATCAAGTGGGACGGGCACAGCGCGTTCCAATTGAGATTGGTCAAAATTCGGGTGCTGCTGTCCCTACTGTTGATGCTTCTTTGGCTCCTGCTCCTGCGGCGGCTGAGGAGGATGACGATTATGCGGGCGATTATGAGGATGAGGTTGATCAAAATCAGAACTACGTGCAGCCACCAGCACCACCACCAGCAGGTCGACCTCAGGTATATATTCGCAACGGTAGGCCGGCACCACCACCTCAGGTACGAGATCATGACCATCTCCCTAAACTGAAATTTAATATTCCACCATTTGAGGGTAGATATGTTCCTGATATATATCTTACTTGGGAGTTAGAAACTGAACAACGATTTACATGTTTACAATATCCTGAGGAGAGACGTGTTCCTGCTGCTGTTTGTGCTTTCACTAGCTTTGCATGTGTTTGGTGGTCTGAACATTGTAGATTATATCCTGTTCCAGCTACTTGGGCTGCTTTGAAAACTGCTATGCGTACTCGTTGGGTTCCACCATATTATCAACGTGAATTACTTAAAAAATTGCAGCGTTTAAGACAAGGAAAAAATTCTGTAGAAGAATATTATCAGGAATTACAAACTGGCATGATTAGATGTGGTATTGTTGAGGAGAATGAAGCTATGCTTGCACGTTTTATGGGTGGATTAAATAAAGAGATTCAGACCATTCTAGAGTATAAGGATTATAATAATATCACTCGTTTATTCCATCTTGCTTGTAAAGCTGAACGTGAAGTGCAGGATCGACAGCCATTGGCGCGAACTAACTTTTCTGCAGGTCGACCTTCATCATGGACACCGCGTGCATCTTCTACTTCCACTTCACCATCACCTCCATCAGGTGCCACCTCCAGCCGTGATACAAGAAAGCAGGCACAACCACCACTCTCTGCCAAGAGCACACCTGCCGGGCCTGTGCAGAGCTCTTCTTCTTCCATGGCATCGACAGGGCACACAAGTGATATTATTTGTCGTCGTTGTAAGGGAAGAGGACATTTTGCGAGAGAATGCAAATCTCAGCGTGTCATGATTGCTACTGAGGATGGTGGGTATGAGTCCGCTAGTGACTATGATGAGGAGACTTTGGCTCTTATTACACGTGAAGAACATGGTGGAGATGATTCTGAAAATGAGACGCAATACATGGCTCCTGAAGACGCTGACAGGTATGAATGTTTAGTTGCTCAACGTGTTTTGAGTGTGCAGGTCACACAAGCAGAGCAAAATCAGAGGCATAATTTGTTCCATACAAAGGGAGTTGTGAAGGAACGTTCTGTTCGCGTCATCATAGATGGAGGGAGCTGTAACAACTTGGCTAGCATGGAGATGGTGGAGAAGCTATCTCTCACCACAAGACCACATCCACATCCTTACTACATCCAATGGTTCAACAACAGCGGCAAGGTTAAGGTAACACGTACTGTTCGTGTGCATTTTAGTATCTCTACATATGCTGATTATGTTGATTGTGATGTGGTACCCATGCAAGCATGTTCCTTATTACTAGGTAGACCATGGCAATTTGATAAAAATTCTGTACACCATGGTAGAAACAATCAGTATACTCTTGTTCATAAGGATAAAAATATTACTTTGCTTCCTATGACTCCTGATTCCATTTTGAAAGATGACATTAATAGAGCTAATAAAGCAAAACAGGAGAAAAATAAGAGTGAAAATCAGATTGTGGCAAAGGAATTTGAGCAACAAATGAAACCTAATAATAAACCATCTAGTGTTGTTTCTGAAATTAAATTGAAAAGTGCATGTTTACTTGCCACAAAATCTGATATTGATGAACTAGATTTCAGCAAATCTGTTTGCTATGCTTTTGTGTGCAAAGAGGCATTATTTTCATTCGAGGACGTGCCTTCCTCTTTGCCCCCTGCTGTCACTCACATTTTGCAGGAGTTCGCTGACGTCTTCCCACAAGACGTGCCACCGGGATTACCACCTATTCGAGGGATTGAGCATCAAATTGACTTAATTCCCGGTGCATCGCTACCCAACCGTGCACCATACCGTACCAATCCAGAGGAGACGAAGGAGATTATGCGTCAAGTACAGGAGCTGCTCGACAAAGGTTATATACGCGAATCTCTTAGTCCTTGTGCTGTTCCTATTATACTCGTGCCTAAAAAGGATGGTACGTCGCGTATGTGTGTTGATTGTAGAGGCATTAATAATATTACTATTCGTTATCGTCATCCTATTCCTAGGCTCGATGATATGCTTGATGAATTGAGTGGCTCTACAATATTCTCCAAAGTTGATTTGCGTAGTGGATACCATCAAATTCGTATGAAATTGGGAGATGAATGGAAAACTGCATTTAAAACTAAGTTTGGTTTATATGAGTGGTTAGTCATGCCTTTTGGGTTAACTAATGCACCTAGTACTTTCATGAGACTAATGAACGAAGTTTTACGTGCTTTCATTGGACGATTTGTGGTGGTCTATTTTGATGATATACTGATTTATAGCAAATCTTTGGAAGAACATTTGGAACATTTACGTGCTGTTTTTATTGCTCTACGTGATGCACGTTTGTTTGGTAACCTTGGGAAGTGCACCTTTTGCACCGACCGAGTATCTTTTCTTGGCTATGTTGTTACTCCACAGGGAATTGAAGTTGATAAAGCCAAGATTGAAGCTATTGAGAGTTGGCCGCAGCCCAAAACGGTCACACAAGTGCGGAGTTTTCTTGGACTCGCTGGTTTCTATAGGCGTTTTGTGAGAGATTTTAGCACCATTGCTGCACCTCTCAACGAGCTTACAAAGAAGGATGTGCCTTTTGTTTGGGGTACCGCACAGGAAGAAGCCTTCACGGTATTGAAAGATAAGTTGACACATGCTCCTTTACTCCAACTTCCTGATTTTAATAAGACTTTTGAGCTTGAATGTGATGCTAGTGGCATTGGATTAGGAGGTGTGTTATTACAAGATGGCAAACCTGTTGCATACTTTTCTGAAAAATTGAGTGGGCCTAGTCTGAATTATTCTACTTATGATAAAGAACTATATGCTCTTGTTCGGACTTTAGAAACATGGCAACATTATTTATGGCCCAAAGAATTTGTTATACATTCTGATCATGAATCTTTGAAACATATTAAAAGTCAAGCTAAACTGAATCGTAGACATGCTAAATGGGTTGAATTCATTGAAACTTTCCCTTATGTCATTAAACACAAGAAGGGTAAAGAAAATGTTATTGCTGATGCATTGTCTCGTCGCTATACTATGCTTTCACAACTTGACTTCAAAATATTTGGTTTGGAGACCATCAAAGATCAATATGTGCATGATGCTGATTTTAAAGATGTATTGCAGAATTGTAAAGAAGGAAGAACCTGGAACAAGTTTGTCGTTAATGATGGATTTGTGTTCCGTGCTAACAAGCTATGCATTCCAGCTAGCTCTCTTCGTCTTTTGTTGTTGCAGGAGGCGCATGGAGGAGGATTAATGGGACACTTTGGCGTGAAGAAGACGGAGGACGTACTTGCTACACATTTCTTTTGGCCAAAGATGAGACGGGATGTTGAGCGTTTTGTTGCTCGCTGCACTACATGTCAAAAAGCTAAGTCACGACTCAATCCTCATGGTTTATATATGCCTTTGCCTGTACCTAGTGTTCCTTGGGAGGATATATCTATGGACTTTGTTTTAGGTTTACCTCGAACAAAGAAGGGGAGGGATAGCATATTTGTTGTCGTGGATAGATTCTCGAAAATGGCGCACTTTATACCATGTCATAAAAGCGATGATGCTGTTAATGTTGCTGATTTGTTCTTTCGTGAAATTATTCGCTTGCATGGTGTGCCAAATACTATTGTTTCAGATCGTGATACTAAATTTCTTAGCCACTTTTGGAGATGTTTATGGGCTAAGTTGGGGACTAAACTGCTTTTTAGTACTACTTGTCACCCCCAAACTGATGGACAAACTGAAGTAGTCAATAGAACATTGTCTACTATGCTTAGGGCTGTTTTGAAGAATAATAAGAAAATGTGGGAAGACTGCTTGCCTCATATTGAGTTTGCTTATAATCGTTCATTGCATTCTACTACTAAGATGTGCCCTTTTGAAATTGTGTATGGTTTCCTACCTCGTGCACCTATTGATTTGTTGCCTCTTCCATCTTCGGAGAAGGTTAATTTTGATGCTAAACAACGTGCTGAATTGATCTTAAAAATGCATGAGTTAACTAAGGAAAACATTGAGCGTATGAATGCTAAATATAAACTTGCTGGAGATAAGGGTAGAAAACATGTTGTGTTTGCACCTGGAGATCTTGTTTGGTTACATTTGCGTAAGGATAGATTTCCTGATTTGCGCAAATCAAAGCTAATGCCACGTGCTGATGGTCCTTTTAAGGTGTTAGAGAAAATAAATGATAATGCATATAAACTTGAGCTGCCTGCAGATTTTGGGGTTAGTCCCACTTTTAATATTGCAGATTTGAAGCCTTATTTGGGTGAGGAAGATGAGCTTCCGTCGAGGACGACTTCATTTCAAGAAGGGGAGGATGATGAGGACATCAATACAATTATTACACCCACAGTCCCTGCTGCTATACATACTGGACCAATTACTAGAGCTCGCGCACGCCAATTAAATTACCAGGTACTTTCGTTTCTTGCTAATGATTCTAATGTTCATGAGAATATGATGCTGCCTAAATTGGATACATTTGTTTTGCTTACAAATGAAGGGCCTAGCTTTGAGAAGGATGAACATTGGAGCAAGAACAAGCATGGAGATGATGGCATGCGCATGGGGAACAAGAACGGAGTTACAAGTGATGATTTCAGGACGTTGAAGCCACCATAATGCGTGCATGAAGCCTTGGACGAAATATACAAGATGCTACTTCATAACTTTCGTCCAGAGGCTATTCTAGGTGCTGCGTCACCTTATTATTGGGCCAGGCCCATGTAATTTCGAAATACATAAGTATAGGCTGTTTTTAGAGTCCGTATGTGTGGGGAAACAAGAGATAGGGTTGGTTTCGGACCCCTTCCTCAAGGGCCACGAAATTCCCCCCCCTCTTCCTCCATATATACAGCCCTTAGGGCGTCGTTTAGACTTTGGGTTTTGTTTAGATTAAAAGTTCGCCATAGCTGCAACTTCGCGTACTTCGTTTGTGTTCAGCGACCAGACAAAGGCGTCACAGAACCCCACCTTGATCAATAAAGCTTTCATCTTATATTCGCAATATCCAGATTGCAATCTCAGTTTCTTGCCTGTTCTTCGTTTGCTCGCAGGAAACAGACCCTCGTGGTCAGGTTGATCGTGCTCCGGCGTGGTCGATAACCTCTCGGAGTTGGTTTAGCGATTGCTAAGGCGCGACGTCCTCGCACGTTCGTAGTCGGATCATCAAAGTCGACTTCCATCAAAACGATATTCATCATCTCATCGAAAGACGGGACACCTTTGCCTCTATCATATTCTACGAAGATCTTTATCGGTCAGACCGCATAACAACATACGTTGTTCCCTTTGTCATCGGTATGTTACTTGCCCGAGATTCGATCGTCGGTATCTCGATACCTAGTTAATTCTCGTTACCGGCAAGTCTCTTTACTCATTCCGTAATACATCATCCCGCAACTAACTCATTAGTCACAATGCTTGCAAGGCTTATAGTGATGTGCATTACCGAGTGGGCCCAGAGATACCTCTCCGACAATCGGAGTGACAAATCCTAATCTCGAAATACGCCAACCCAACAAGTACCTTTGGAGACACCTGTAGAGCACCTTTATAATCACCCATTTACGTTGTGACGTTTGGTAGCACACAAAGTGTTCCTCCGGTAAACGGGAGTTGCATAATGTCATAGTCATAGGAACATGTATAAGTCATGAAGAAACCAATAGCAACATACTAAACAATCGGGTGCTAAGTTAACGTAATGGGTCATGTCAATCACGTCATTCTCCTAATGAGGTGATCCCGTTAATCAAATGACAACTCATGTCTATGGCTAGGAAACATAACCATCTTTGATTAACGAGCTAGTCAAGTAGAGGTATACTAGTGACACTCTGTTTGTCTATGTATTCACACATGTATTATGTTTCCGGTTAATACAATTCTAGCATGAATAATAAACATTTATCATGATATAAGGAAATATATAATACTTTATTATTGCCTCTAGGGCATATTTCCTTCATCATCGCCATAGAAATCCTCGTATAAAAAAGGATTTCATCATCAATAGGATCTCTAGTAGTATTTTCAAACAATTCTTCAGTAAATCCCTCATAAATTCTCTTAGTGGTACATTCAAATTTATCACAAGTGTTGTGGTACAAAGGTAGATAATTTTGCATAAGAGAATTTCCTCCTAATGTTTTCACCAAAAGCAAAATGATCATTAGATTCTAACTTATGTATGGTGTCCTTATAATTGGGAATTTCTTCTGTTGGAGGATGCTCAAAATGTATTTTATAAAAGGCAAAGATATACGTAGGTTCTTGGATTATATAGTCGAATTCATGCATAACACTAGAGGAATCGGAGAAATTTCCATCAGTCCATTCTTTGTCGTCTGCTAGCGGACGGTAAAGAAGATCTTTGTCGTCTGCTTCCCAAAAGCAGATGGCAAAGAAGGGACTCATGGCAAAGAATTTTTTTGCCGTCAGTACACTCTTTGTCGTCTGCTAGCAGACGGCAAAGACCCAAGAGGCAGATGGCAAAGAGCTCAGCTGGGCCCTACTGGACAGTGTAGTTGGTTAGCTCAAATGGAATACATTTTGATGTCTGCTAGCAGACGACAAAGTGTCTTTAAGCAGACAGCAAAGATTGGCAAACGGCAAAGAGGTGACTTAACTAATGGCCGCCCCCACCTCTCTCTCTACCTCTCTCTCTCCCCGACGACCACCACGACCCCGCCGCCCCCACCACACGTTGTCGCCCCACCACCCACCGCCCCGCCTCTGCCGCCGCCCCACCGCCAGCCGACCCCGCCGACCCGGCGCACTCGCCGCCCCAGCACCCCGCTGCCCTAGCGCCCCGGAGCCTCGCCGACCCCTCCGGTTATCATTCTTTTTTCTCTGTTTTTTCATTTAATTGTTGCTAGAAAGAACTAGTTATAATTAGGTTAATTAGTTAGAGCTAGTTAGAACTAGTTATTAGTTTTGAAAAGAATTAGGTTAATTATTCATAATTAGAAGAAGAAAAAGATGAAAAAAAAAAGAATAAGTAGAAGAAGAGGAAAAAGGAAAAGAAGGAAGGAGAAGAAGAAGAAGAAGACTGGCGCGGATGGAGTGCATTGTGAGCAGTAACGACTGGAGGGAATTTGGCCTAACTGACGACAGGCTTGGCCCGACACTGAACATGATCACCCGTCTGAAGGTTGCCGGGTTAACCATCGAACAAGTGGGAGATGATTTCCTCCGACGCCGCATTTCCCCGCTGCAGAAGAGGGACAAGTTTTCTTGGCGGTATGGAGATATGGGGGACAGGATGCGCCTATACCCGAGCCTGACCAACAACTTGTCAATCTATGGCCACGCTTGGTTGTGCGAACAAATGTTGGGAAGCCTTGGGCCATTCAAATTGCTGGGATGGGTTGTCCCGCTGAATGTCAACTCCGCCCTGGACCAGATGTTGAAGTGGATGCCCGATTGCAACGCTTACGGGGTTGCGGGTGAGACGTCTCCAACGTATCTATAATTTTTTATTGTTCCATGCTATTATATTATCTATTTTGGATGTTTTATATGCATCAATATGCTATTTTATATTATTTTTGGGACTAACTTATAACCTAGAGCCCAGTGCCAGTTTTTGTTTTTTCATTGTTTTTGAGTTTTGCAGAAAAGGAATATCAAACGGAGTTCAAACGGAATAAAACTTTACGATGATTTTTCTTGGGCCAGAAGACACCCGTAGGACTTGAGAACCAAGTCAGAAGAGTCCCGAGGCGACGGCAATGGTGTAGGGCCCGCCCCCCTGCCTTGTGGGTCCCTCTGAGCTCCTCTAACCATATTCTTTGGCCTATAAATTCCCAAATATTCCCCAAACACCAGAAGCGTCCACCAAACTACTTTTCCGCCGCCACAACCTTCTGTTCCTATGAGATCCCATCTTGGGGCCTTTTCCAGCATCCTGCCGGAGGGGGATTCGATCACGGAGGGCATCTATATCAACCCTACTGCCCTTCCGATGAAGCGTGGGTAGTTTACCACAGACCTATGGGTCCATAGCTAGTAGCTAGATGGCTTCTTCTCTCTCTTTGATTCTCAATACCATGTTCTCCTCGATTTTCTTGGAGATCTATCCGATGTAATCTTCTTTTGAGGTGTGTTTGTCGAGATCGATGAATTGTGGATTTATGATCAGCTTATCTATGAATATTTGAATCTTCTCTAAATTCTTATATGCATGATTCGATATCTTTGTATTTCTCTTCGAATTATCGGTTTTGTTTGGCCAACTAGATTAGTTTTTCTTGCAATGGGAGAGGTGCTTAGTTTTGGATTCAATCTTGCGTGATTTCACCCAGTGACAAAGTAGGGGTAGCGAGACATGTGTTGCATTGTTGCCATCATGGCTAAAAAGATGGGGTTTTCATCATATTCCTTGAGTTTATCCCTCTACATCATGTCATCCTACTTTAAGGCGTTACTCCGCTTTATGAACTTAATACTCTAGATACATGCTGGATAGCGGTCGATGTGTGGAGTAATAGTAGTAGATGCGGGCAGGAGTCGGTCTACTTGACACGGATGTGATGCCTATATTCATAATCATTGCCTTGGATATTGTCATAACTTTGCGCTTTTCTATCAATTGATCTACAGTAATTTGTTCACCCACCATATTATTTTCCTGCAATAGAGAAGCCTCTAGTGAAACCTATGGCCCCTGGGTCTATTTCCCTTCATATATTTTTAGATCTATATACCAAAAATACCAATAATACCTGGCTGCAATTTATTTACTTTTATGTTTTAGTAATCTTTTATATCTATCTCTATTAGATCTCACCTTTGCGAGTGACCATGAAGGGATTGACAACCCCTTTATCGCGTTGGGTGGAAGTGTTTGATTTTTTATGTAGGTGCATATATTGGGGACTTGCGCATTTCTCCTACTGGATTGATACCTTGGGTCTCAAGTGAGGGAAATACTTATATCTACTTTGCTGCATCACCCTCTCCTCTTCAAGGAAAAAACCAACACAAGATCAAGAAGTAGCAGCGGGTGATTGGCAACTACCAAAGTTTGATGCAGAACTTGAATGGACTTCCAGCTTGGTGGAAAGGGCGACCTGGGTGAAGAACAACATTTTCAAGCACACCTCCAAGGTAGAGGCAGAGTTCATCAAGAGGCTGATTGAGGAGGATAAAGCATTCCGGGCCGCAAAAAAGGTGAAGTGTCGTGGTTTTGCCACAGCAGATGCCCTTGTGAAGGACTTAGGTGTGGAGCCATCGCAATGTAGGTTAGCTCGAAGGGGTTGAGCGGGACAAAGGACACACGAGTTTACCCAGGTTCGGCCCCTCACAATGAGGTAAAAGCCTACATCCTGCTTCTAGTTGTATTGCTTGAGTTTCGATTACACTACAAAGAAGACACATCCATGACATTTTGGGCCAAACGAATTTTTTTCTGTCATGCTTATGACACTTCTATGACGATAATTGTGACAAAACCCAGTATCATCATAGATGTGGTGGGATCCTACTTCTGTGACCAAAAATCATGACAGAAAATGGGCTTTTCGTCCTGGGCGGGCCGGTGACGCAACTGCATTACATTCTTTGGGCCGTCCATGACGGATAAAACCGTGGTAGAAGCGAGGGCGGGGAAAATATCGGGGAGTTCCTGGTTACGGTTGGTGGTCGGGACCGAGCGATGCACGAAGGGATTGCGCGTTTCTCTCATACACATACGCGCGTGGGTGCGAGGCGTTGGGCTCTAACTGAACCCGAGCGAGGCGTTCGCCTACTGAACCCGAGCGATTGCACTGCAGGCTACGCGTTACTGAACGCGAGCGATCAATTGATCTAGCTGTTAACTAAACCCAATCGAGCGATTCCTTCGCTACTACTACTAACTGAAGCTGATCGAACCTGCTGCCTCTTTATGAACAGTGAGCGTTGTTGGGGTTGGATGAACAGTTGTCGGTGGGGGTTGGATGAACAGGACCCCATGGTAGTAGCTAGAGGCCGTTGCCGCTGGATGAACTGGACCCCGATTGAGTCGGTTGGGGGTTGATGAACAGGTGATGAGGACATGACTACCTTGGATACGACCAAAAATATTGCATACATGCATATTTGTCAGGTGATTTCTAGTGCAAACTATTCAATAATCTATTTATGTTATCCAGAACAAAAATACTTCACACACTTTTGTGTTTTGTCTAATTGCAGGTGTATGGGACATTTGTACAATCCACATATGAAGATAAGGCAAAAGGAGAAGTTTAGGTTCTGTTCAAAAAGTCCTCTCACGTCACTTTTGGGCCAAGAGAAGATAGAGTCCAAGTCTCTCACGTTCTGGATTCAGATTCGGACTGCACATACATACCTGACTCAAAACGCCAACAACTTTTTCATACGGACTCCGAATTGGGTGATTCTTTTTTTGTTGGAAACTAGATTTCGTGCTCTTTCCAACCCAATTGGATTCACCTTTAAATTCGTCCGGAGCATTGAGTTATGGTCGAAACAATCTGACGTTGCACCAGAATCCGAGTCAAACTACAAGTCCAAAGGTGTTGCATCACCTCCACTTGGGCCCATGAGCCTTGTACGACCTAGGGTTGGTTTTAGGCTGCCTTGGGACGTCCTCCCACCTCCTTGGCCGCCACCCCTTGCTCCTATATAAGTAGATCCATCTAGTAGCTTTTTCCTTGGAATTTGTTTAGTTAAAAGTTAGCCATTGCAACTTCGTGTACTTCGTTTGTGTCCAACGACCAGACCAAGACCGCTTACGGATTCCCACCACTATCAATACTTCATATATAATCGCAATATTCAGATTGCATTATCATATTCTTGCTCGTTCTTCGATTGCTTTCAGGAATAGACCTTCGTGGTCAGGCTGATCGTGCTTCCGGCATCGTCAGTAACCTCAGGAGATTGGTTTAGCGATTGATAAGGCGCAACGTCGTGCACGTTTGTAGTCGGATCGTCAAAGTCGTCTCCACCAAATCGATAGTTATCATCTCATCGGAAGATCGGGACACCTTTGCCTCTATCAAGTGGTATCAGAGCTTCCCCTAGATTAGATTTATTTTCTTACCTATTATCCAAGAAAAAGCCACAAAAAGTTAGATCTATTCATCCTTTTGTCCAAGCCAGTCTGAGCCTTTGCAATTTTCTATTCATTGTTTGCATTATTGAATTATCGGTTGCATCGTCGTGTCGAGTTGCTGGTCTTAGGGTCTAGTTCGTAAGAGTTTCGAGTTCTGTTCACATTAGTCACGTCGCCGCTGCATCGTTATCCCTTCCGCAGTCCACCACACCATCCATCAAATTCCACCACGTGCTACCCATAGTTCATTGTCACAATCATAGTTGAGGTCGTTCACATCTTCGCTTGATCCAATCTGCATCTTATCTAGTTTGTCTTGGAAAGAGGGAGAGAAAAAAAAGATAGAGAAAAAAAAAGAGAGAAAAAAAAAGAAAAAGAAGTCAAAAAAAAAGAGAAAGAAAAAAGTGTGAGGAAAAAAAAGAGAGAAGAAAAAAAACAAAATTCGGATCTATCTAGACTCAATCTCGTAGTTGAATTCGGATTGGAATCTGTTTTGTGCACTGTTTAGTAAAACAGGCATACCTTCCTCATACAAAGTCCGTTTTGACTCCGCGAGTAGTCAAATGAAAGCTAGCGACGAGCCGCATCTAAATAGTTGCAGAGACTAGTTCAATATTTGACACCTCAAAATCGTCTTCTAAATAGGTCTTTTTGCCCTTCGAAGTTCGCGGACACAGCTTATTCCAGTTTTTCAAGCCAGTTTCAGAATTCTTTCACTCCTCATATCAACTCGGAATTGAGTGATTCTTTTTGCATTGGAAAGCTTGAGTTAGTAGCATTCTTTGAAAAAAAATTATCAGAAAATTGGCACAAACTTTTCAAGAGGAAAGTTGGAGAGAGTTGTTGTATATCCTGCTTGGCAGTTGTTTTTCATCATTATCTTTACTGCCGTTGTGATCTTCACTTATATCTTGCTGTCCAGAGCTACTTAGTATCCTTCATTGATGCTAGTTGTGCTACGCCGTGACCTCATTAGTGTTCTAGGCTCGCGTCTCTAGTCCGGTCTAGCCTAGGACCAGCACAGTACCGTCGTTGAGCGTTTATTCAACATTGCATCTCTGAATTGATTATTGCTAATATTTTGCTACCATATATAGCCAACCCAGCTCCACATATTTCTACACCGTGTATACGTACGTTCCCCTGGCAATCGCTTTACTCAATCTTTGGAGTTATTTGACACCGCTGGTTGCCTGTCACCACCTGCTGCTTGGTAAGAACTTGTAAGATATTGATATTTGCTTTACTGTGAGCGCTTTACCACCACATCCTAGTAGTTCATAGGAACATTATTCTTGAATTTTGTTTCTTGTTTCTACTAATCATGACAGGATCTAGAGTCAATTCATGGGGTTTGTCGATCGTGGGAGATGTGCCATCACCTATGCAAATACCACAACCGTCACGAGAGGTGCACAAACATCCAAATGCACATGATCAGGTTAATGTTTCTATACCACCATTTAATGGCCGTTTTAGACCTGCTTTATATATTGAATGGGAGTTTGACCTAAATAATATATTTGCTTCCAATAATTTTGATGTACGTAAAAAAGTTAAGGTTGCGGTTGGTTCTTTCACTGGTTATGCTGTAGTTTGGTGGAGTGAATATTGTCGGTTACACCCTAATGATATACCTACTACTTGGGATGATTTGAAACTTGCCATGCGACATACATTCGTTCCCGCTTATTATACTCGTGACATGATTACAAAGTTGCAACATTTAAAACAAGGTAGTGACACCGTAACGAAATATTATGATACTTTACAAACTACCTTGCTGCATTCCTCTTTAGAAGAAAGTGAAGAAGATTTTATGGATAGATTTTGGGGAGGATTAAATCGTGACATTCAGGAGATACTAATACATGAAGAGTGTTATCCTATGGACCATTTGTTTCATCTTGCTTGCAAAGCGAAACAGGAAATAAAACGACGTGCTGCGCACAAGGAGAACAAGCGCGAGATGCACATTCCAAGAGTTGATACGGTTGTCCCTTCAACTACTAAGCATACTATGACAACCACATCCGTTGTTGTGAGGACTACATCACCTCCACCATGTGACACATCATCACCGAGAGTGCCTACCTCATCTGAGTTAATCATAAGAGGTAATGACAAAGGTACTAATCTTCCACTTCCACATGAGTATGATGAATGTCTTGTCAATTTAAGTGCACCATGCGGTGAGCTACCCACTACTTTGATCACACCAGCTACCTTAGAGGACTATGTTGATGATTTGACTTTGCCATGTGATCAAACAATTTTGAGTGAGCCCATTGAATTAACTATCGATGCAAAAGAATCAAGTGAATCAGGGAATAAATCAGATTTGGATCAAATATGTTTGAAAATAATTGTGCCAATGTTTAATCATTTTGATATGACCTCTAATCTTGGTGAAGGTTCATCAATGTTGGGATGGTTTAATGATGAATATTGTCAATCTTTTCATATGAATAAGAGCTTCACTTATATGTGCAAACTGAGTTGCAATACTTTCATGCCTTCTACTTCTTGTGATAATATTTTGGCTTTATATTTTATTAACTATGAAAGTTACTCATGTATACATGTGTCATATGTGCAAAATCCACGGGAAGTAAAAATGGATGACATATACATATACAACATGTACACCTTGTCTCTTTTGTTAGCCACATTTCAGATTAAGCAACGCCGAGGACGGCTTTGTTTTCAAGAAGGGGAGGATGATGAGGACATGACTACCTTGGATACGACCAAAAATATTGCATACATGCATATTTGTCAGGTGATTTCTAGTGCAAACTATTCAATAATCTATTTATGTTATCCAGAACAAAAATACTTCACACACTTTTGTGTTTTGTCTAATTGCAGGTGTATGGGACATTTGTACAATCCACATATGAAGATAAGGCAAAAGGAGAAGTTTAGGTTCTGTTCAAAAAGTCCTCTCACGTCACTTTTGGGCCAAGAGAAGATAGAGTCCAAGTCTCTCACGTTCTGGATTCAGATTCGGACTGCACATACATACCTGACTCAAAACGCCAACAACTTTTTCATACGGACTCCGAATTGGGTGATTCTTTTTTTGTTGGAAACTAGATTTCGTGCTCTTTCCAACCCAATTGGATTCACCTTTAAATTCGTCCGGAGCATTGAGTTATGGTCGAAACAATCTGACGTTGCACCAGAATCCGAGTCAAACTACAAGTCCAAAGGTGTTGCATCACCTCCACTTGGGCCCATGAGCCTTGTACGACCTAGGGTTGGTTTTAGGCTGCCTTGGGACGTCCTCCCACCTCCTTGGCCGCCACCCCTTGATCCTATATAAGTAGATCCATCTAGTAGCTTTTTCCTTGGAATTTGTTTAGTTAAAAGTTAGCCATTGCAACTTCGTGTACTTCGTTTGTGTCCAACGACCAGACCAAGACCGCTTACGGATTCCCACCACTATCAATACTTCATATATAATCGCAATATTCAGATTGCATTATCATATTCTTGCTCGTTCTTCGATTGCTTTCAGGAATAGACCTTCGTGGTCAGGCTGATCGTGCTTCCGGCATCGTCAGTAGCCTCAGGAGATTGGTTTAGCGATTGATAAGGCGCAACGTCGTGCACGTTTGTAGTCGGATCGTCAAAGTCGTCTCCACCAAATCGATAGTTATCATCTCATCGAAAGATCGGGACACCTTTGCCTCTATCAACAGGACCCTGTGGAGGGCTGGTTGAGTAGTAGCTGGTGGAGGGCTGGATGAGCATTAGCCCGTGGAGGGCTGGTTAAACAGTAGCCTGTGGAGGCTTGATGAACAGGATCCCGTGGATGAACAGTAGCTGGTGGAGGCAGGAGGTGACGCCGTGGATGAACAGTCGTAGGTGGAGGCTGGAGGAGGTCGACGGTGGATGAACCGTAGCCCGTGGAGGCTGGAGCGAGGCAGTAGATGGTGGATGAGCAGTAGCCCGTGAAGTCCCATTTTGCGGTACGCCACACCCCTCCCGATGAACAGGACCCCCGTTTCGACCGTAGGAGGTCGAAGAGAAGTCTGTTTCCTCTGTTTTCTGGTACGCCACACCCCTCCTGATCAACATGACCCCGTCTCAACCGAGGTCAAAGAGAAGTCCATTTCCTCCGTTTTGCGGTACGCCAGACCCCTCCCGATGAATAGGATCCCGTTTTGACCGTACGCGGTCGAACACAAGGCCATTTCCTCCGTTCTAAGGTACGCTAGGCCTCGTTTCGGCTGTTCCATCCAAGCCGGTTGCCTCCCGATTAACATGACGCATTTCGTTGCCTCCCGATCAACATGATGCAGTTTCTCTGTTCCGACCCAGCCAGTTGTCTGCTGATGAACAGGATGCCGTCGCTGCTCTCCGCTACCTCTCTATGTACACGAGCCCTGGCCGTACGTATGCGCGAGTAGGCGTTCGAGACCTCGCCCGTATGTACGTACGTGGCCGTATTTACTTTCTTGCACCCTGGTTGTACGTACGTGTACACGATATTGAAGGGACTGTGTGACATGCTACGTTCGTGCCTCTACTACGACACGTACCCTTCCTTACTTGGCCATGGTTCATCGCTGCAGCCTGCAAACAGACCGATCGACCAGTATGTACGTACACATTCGCGACCAGACAGACAACCCTACGTAAGGTTTGACCGAGTGGGTCCCAGCTGTCAGGGAGGTAAGGAGGCACTTCCTTGCATGCGAAGATATAGCTGGTGGGTCCCAGCTATCAGGGGGAGAATCATATTTTTTGCCCGTAGTATGGACGCACTTCCTTGCGTGCGAAGATGTAGCTGCTGGTTCCCGGCAGTCAGGGGAAATATGGTGGCCTGTCCGGTGGGTCCCTGCTGTCAGGTGGAGGAATAATTATTTTGCGCATAATAAGGAGGCACTTCCTTGCTGCAGCCGTGGACCCTGCTGTCAGTCTCTCCACGTATAGTACTCTTCCGATGGAAGTCGTTCCTTGACCACATCGACCACGCCGGGCTGAGAGCACCAAGGCAGTGGACAACGGGGAGGCCTAGGAAGGGGACAGCGCGGAGCCGGGAAAGATGCGGCAGTGGATGCCCACGTGGAGAGGAGTACAAGGGTTGACTGGTTCGGCTGTGGTCTGAGGCTGCAATCGCCGCAGAATAACAGGGGTTGTGGGTGAGTAGAGGGATGGCCTGGCCAGAGGTTGGAGTAGGGTGGGGCGGTCAGGCCTGTGCGGTAGTGGAGCCGGCCACGGGAGGCAGGAGCAGGCGGCACGACCGGCGCTGGCTTGGGCGGCTGGAGCAAGAAGACCAGAGGTTGAAGAAGCACTACGAGCGTTGGATGGACATTGTACGGTCACTGGAGGTAGAATCGTTCATATTGACTATGTTGACAAAGTCGTCCATCCGCATCAACTTAGTAGGCCCACAAGTCAGCCTCCCACTAGGGTGGATCCCAGCTAGCGGGGAGTACTCATTTTTTTGTGCGTAATAAGGAGGCACTTCCTTGCGTGCGAAGATATAGCTGGTGGGTCCGAGCTGTCAGCGGGGGGGATGTTTTTTTGCGAAATACAGAGGCCCTTCCGGTGGGTCCCAGCTGTCACATGGAGGAATCATTATTTTGCACGTAATAAGGAGGCATTTCCTTGCGTGCGGCCGTGGACCCAGCTGTCAGCCTCTCCACATACATTCCACTTCTGATGGATCTCGTTCGTTGACCCTACCGCGCCGAGAGCACATGGGCGGTGGACGATGGTGAGGCCTAGGAAGAGAACGACACGTAGCTAGGGAAGACTCGGCAGTTGTTTCCCACGCGGAGGGGAGTACGAGGGTTTACAGGTTTGTCTGCCGTCGCCGGAGAATAACAGTAAGTGTGGGTGAGTAGAGGGATGGCTAGGCCAGCGATGGGAGTACGGTGGGTCGGTGAGTCCCGCCGGCGCTTGTTGGAGCGGCTGGAGCAGGAAGAGCAGAGATTGCAGAAGCACGACGGCCGTTGGATGGACATCCAAAAGTCACTGCTCTCGTGTGTTGACTAAGTTGACACGGCATTGCGTGTGCATCAACCTTTTTTTAGGAAAGCGTACGCGTCAACCTATATTAGGCACACAAGTCAACCTCAAATGTGTGGAAAACAACATACAATTTACAGCCCTTTTGCTAATTCTTAAGGATTTTTTGGAGCCCATCTTCTTTTTGTTAGCATTACAGCCCATATTGTGGCCACAGTTAAAAATTATACAAAATTTTGCATATTTCGGTGCGGTCAACTATTTTTAATCCTGAAATTTTGAGTCACATTCAAACTAATTCGAAAAATAAATTTATATAAATAAAAATCCAAATAATTGTCCACGCATAAAAATCAATGGAATTTAAAATCTTGAAATAAAAAAAATGAAACTAATTCCCTGTTTGATGTGTTCTAAAAATGTACATCCCATTTCTTATTGCTGATAGCCCATTTTCTAGGCAAGCCGAATGAAAATCTCCTCATCCTTAAAGATTTGCAGCCCAGCAGGGCTAATAAAGCAAGTAGGCCTCGTTTGGGTATGTCTTTAAAAAAAAGTAGAACTAGGCTAGCCATTTTCAGCAAGAAAAAAACACAACTGGGCTCATGATGTGGCAAACGTAAATAAAACCCTGGCTAGACGGGCCACAGCCCCCGCACAGCCCCGTTTACCCCGATCCTTCTCTAAAACTAGTATAAATAACAACTGATTGTTCCTAAAAAACTAAATAACAACTGCGCGACATGCTGGGTCCCTGGTGTCACCCGCTCGTTATGTAATTCTCTCGCTTATTGACTACGTTGACAATGGCGTGAGCCCCAGATGTCCAACCATTAGGAGGAACCATTTATTTGGGCTTGTAATAACGAGGCACTTGCTTGCGTACTGCCATGACCCTGGTGGGTCCCTACTGTCATCCTCTCCATGTACAGTCATCTCCTTGTTCCTCTCAGTTGTTGATGACATTAACAATGCAAGAGGGCGGCGCACCCGCGCACGGCGAGCGAACCAAGGCGGAGGACAACGGCGAGGCCTCGGACAGAACGAATAGGAGCCATGGAAGATGCGTCGGTCCAGTCGCAGGCGGAGGGGAGTACGAGGGTTGACTGGTTCGGGTGCGGGTGCGTGTTAAGGCTAATGTCGCCGGAGAATAACAAGACGTGTGGGGGAATAGAGGGAGGGACTGGCCAGTCTTTGATGGTACGGTAGGGCGGCGGAGGCATAGCCAGCCGTGGGAGGCGGGAGCAAGCGGAACCAACGGGGTGGTTTGGTTTGGGCGGCTGGAGGAAGAAGACAAGAGATAGAAGATACACGACAGATGTTGGATGTCAATCCAACGGCTCGTAGGCAGAATCGTTTGTTGACTAGCTAGTAAGTCGGCACCACCATGGATAGGCCTTTTCCTCGTGGGTCCCAAATGTTAGAATCCAAATCTGTCATGGTCATGCAGCCTCTCTTATGAAAATTTACAGCCCATTCAGTGTGCTAGTTCAAAATAAGTTTGTGGGTGCTAGTGGGGGCTAATCACTTGGGTTCTGTAATGCACAGTGAGCTCAAGCAGCCGGCGAGAGTGATGTTATTTCCCTTGGTTGGGATTTGTTACAATATTTCACTCTTAATTAAACGAATGACAAGCCATTTGCCTTGTTTCGAATAAAATATGACAGTCACAGCCGAGTTGAAAAGGGCAACAACATCTAACTCCAGCTTACAAACTATACTAAAGCATGAGGGTTAATTGTTCATCAGGTTTAGACAAAACCCAGATTGAAAAGGGAAACAACATCTAACTCCAGCACTATTTTCGGTAGTCACAGTCAAATGGATCTGTCAGGTCCATAGAATGAACATCCTAGGTCATAAAATTTACTGGATTATGACCACAAGATGTTGTTAATAGAAGCCTGGCACATTCAGAAGCTCTTTTGTCAACCCGAAACTCCTTTTTTTGCATTTCGACATACCCATCCGTCAAAACCATGCTGGTTATAAACTTAAGCCTGATGGACAATACTAACCTCACATTCAGCAGGAAGAATGTGATAAATCTAGTGTTTGCATGGTTGTCTACATATCGTTCCAGCGTTATGGTCTTCAATTGAATGTCATGAGAAGTGAGAAAATCCCGGTGCTTATGAATCCACCGATTGGTTATAACTTTTTTACCCCGTCCTGTTGCTTAAATAGACATGAAGATTGAAAACAGTTAAGGTCTAAAAAAGAGTGTGGAAAGAGCAACAGCTGAACGGTTAATTCTAGTACACTATATGCGGGCTTCCAATGTGCGTGAAATTATCACCTGTATATAAAACTTCTCCAGACATGGAAAGCATTGCAACAAGCCAATAATCTTGTTCATATCAAAACTATTCATTTGGACATATAAGATCTTGATAGAATCCATCACCATTGATAGGCTATCCATGGAGAAACTCTTCACTGAGCATAGAACATAATATTAGTACAAAATGTGTACTCCAAGATGATATATAACTTATGCACAGAAATTTAAAATGCAGCTTATAGTTACAAGTGTAGATGATAATATACGACACTTGAAGAACTGTGGAGCCAAACACCATCTTGAAATGAGCACAGAGATCATGTATTACACCCAAGGTCTCCAGTCTAGGCGCAGAGAGGACGGTTATTTGCGACGGTGAATAACTAGAATCAAGGATCAACCTTTGAAGTGAAGGGGCATCTTGGATGATGAGCTGCCTTCCGTCAAAACAAATTCCAATCCTTACAAGGTTAGGCGACTTTATTTGGAGATAACCGATTCTAACTGTGAAAACAAGCACCAAGCACTCCAGGGCAGGGCAAATGGAGTGGATGATGTTGTGCAATGAGGCCTCTCCTATACGAACCCGCACATGTGAATGTTTTTTGGGAAATGGGAGTCGAAGGTTTAGTACCAGATTGTCTGGTAGCTAGCACAATGCAAAGGTGGCAGTGTGGAGAGAGGAGGAAAACCGCGAGATGGACATCGGTGCTGAGGGCACAAGTACATGGTGTTCGGTATCTGGTAGGTGATTTCCTGGGGAATAGTAGAACTCAAGCAGCTGTAGTTATGTGAATTCAGGGGATTTCAGCCAGGCGTCCACCATGCAGGGCATGGTATGCTTGCTCAGGTAGCGTGACAGGAATGCAGAGGCTTTGAACGGAGCCCTGGTGGGATGAGATGATGGCTCTGGGGAGTTCAAAATCATTAGAGAGAGATAGTTGATGACAGTCGAGATTAAGGGGCACGGCGGGCCATAGAGGGCGCCACTGAATTGAGAGGACTTGGGTGCGGCAACAATCCTTGGTAGGGAGAAGTGAGATCATCTCCCCAAGGATGGCATCCGGGAGATCGCTGATGTGGTCCACCCGAGATACTACGGGTTCCTGGATCCGGTGGGGGCAAGCTCGCCACTTCTCCCCGCACTGCCGAGTGCGGGATCTACAACAGGCGTCGCCGCTGGTGGGAGCCTCATCTTCTTGGTGCTACGGTTAGCCGACTCCATTTTCCTCGAGGGCATCGCTTTGAGCTCACGGACTTGAGCAGAGTAATGAATGACGAGTGTAGTTGTAGTGCGAGTGAAGAAGAAGCGGAGCTGGGGGTTTTCTGTAGTAGTGAGGAAGAAGGGGAGCTTGGGTTTTCTGTAGGAGTGATGTGAGGAATTTGGGGGTACGAGTTGAGCGAGCTGACGTGAGGTGGGTGGGAGTGAGGAGGAAGAAGAGAACCTAGGTTTTTTTGGGGGGCGGTGTGCTGGGTTTGGGTAGCGCCTCTCATTAAGTAAATATATGGTCTTGAATTGATTTTATTATTTAATAGGGTGGATGGGCTGTTTGTCTTGGGCCCAGAGAAACAATTACTACTAGTACAGTGGAGACACTCTACAGCTACCCAGAAAAACAATTACTGCTAGTACAGTGGATACACTACCGCTTCTGGCTCCTCCGAGGTCATCGAAAAGTCTCCCTCCACTGAATGTCATTTTAGTTTCGTTCATCGACATGCGGGCCATGTAGCGCACGGGCCCAAATGCCATCCACCAAATTAGAAGGCAGTATGAAGGCGGAGAGTCACCCCGGTCACAGCGCGGAAGTAACGAGCCATCGTATCACAAAACCCCACCTCCCAGGAGTCTAAGTTTGACGGATGAAGCGACCATCATTTCACTCTTCTCTGAATCCCCTTCTCCCTCACCGTCTTCAAGAAATCCAACACTCGCATCTGCCACTGTTCTTCTCTCCCAACGAAGGGAAGGTAAGCGGATCCATGATGTTGGTATATTTTCGTTCAGAAAAAAAGAACTTTTGCAAAGCAGTAACCGATCCTCACTCTCTTATTTGTTTCATTGTCATTGCAGTTGTGTTTTCCTTTCAGTGGTCTCCTAGTATTCGTCAGTTTCATGATGGACCAAGGAGAACCAGGCAAAGATCTGCCGATGTTGGAGCAGACGCGGGAGGCTGATCCCCACGAGACAGAGAGCTCCAAGAAGATGGAGGCAACCACCGAGCTGACCCCATATATGCTCACGGCCACTACTGATATGGTCAACACCCCGTTTGAGGTTACAACCCCCGTGGCCCAGCAGGAGCAGTTTTCTCCCTTCGAGGATGTGTCCCCCCCCCCCACTGAGCTGCCCAAGGTGATTTTCTTCTTTGCCGATCTCGATTGTGGTTTTTCATCTAAGTATGTGGTGATAAATAATGCAAAATTTTATTAGCTTCGATGCCATGCTACCTTCCCTATCATGGATACTTTAGTACTCTACATAGTGGTTTAAATAACTTGTGTTTCTTATATTGCTAAGTAATTTAGAATTTGTTTCTGTTTCAATTAGAGCCCTGATGCAGACAAGGATTGTGTGGTTGTACATGTGACTCACTATGAGGCGGATGGCCTGAATATACGCACTGGGAAAACATAATTCTTAGGCTTTTCAATCCTGGAAGCCATTTGCACTTATACCAATGTCGAGATGTATTCCAGCCTCACTTTTGTTAGGCGTGTTGTCCAGGGTGTACTGAAGCACAAGAAGTTCAAAGCTACTCCTTCGTTTGTGAGGCATACTGTTCTTGTCAAGCTTACGCAGGAAGATGACGTGGCATGCCTCCACACAAGTTTATGAGTGGCAAGGCCACAAGGTTATCTTTAGGAAGGTTCACAGGATTGAGCTGCTACCGGACGTCTTAGATGATGTTCATGGCCAGGTCCGTCTTGTGTCCATCCCAAATTAGATCGGGGCATGAAATAGTTTCCCCAGCTAGTGTTTAATAGTAGTTTCGATTGTGTCTATTATCCGAACCTTGCCTATTATCGAGCCATATGGGGCTAGTACTTTGTTTGAATCCTTCTATGGGAACTGCTGCTACTTTTGTGTGCCCGTGAATCATGTGAGAACCATCCTAATTGTTGCCGAAACAGATGCATCCTCACTAGTTTTTTCATGAATATGGCGTGGTAAGACATAAGTTGTCATGATTTATCATACGAGCAGTGTGTGTTTGATGAAATAGAGTACTCGTTCGAGAACAATGCGCCGACATATACATAGGGTATGTAAGGCTGGTTAAGTGCTTGTAAACACTGTTGGTGCTACCCCACTTTTTAGCAGTTGTGCAAAACACGACACATTGGCTCATCTCGCTTCAACACTAGAATAGTTGGCTATCAACCAGCCAACAATCAATAATATGTTGTCTGACATATAAGCAACTATGTATCTTGTTACAGTGGTTCATGCAGTTAACTGAGGCCACAATGTAAATTCCAAACGTTCACACGCTAGTCCAGCTTTCATGTGGAACATTCACATTAAACTCTGCTTCATAAAATACTTGAAAAGGAAAAGTTAAGCAATTTTATACATCTCAATGATTCATAGAACATAACAAAAATATACTAGTTCACAGCAAAAGACAAAGTTGTGAGAACGTTTACAAATCAGGATAATTAAAGCAAGGCTTCACTGAGCAAAGGGCCTCCCTAGGCAGGTTTTAATTTCCTGGAGTTCACTCTGGTTTTTCTTGTTGCCACCATCCAGGGTTAGGTTCTCTCATTCCAGAGTAACCAATTATAATTGTGTTCTTAGTTGGATTTCTTGTGCAGTTCCACTAAATTTAAGCACCACTATTTGCAGAAATAAGCAGACCACAATGCCTCTTGTCCATGCACTGTCCCAAAAACCTCTGTGCAGTCGTGCCACCTAGTCCTCGGTCCATGTATGAACTGGGAGAAAGAGCATTCCCTACTAGGATGCAGTTGTTTTCGCTCGTCCGTCCACTTCAATCAGGAAGTAAAACGTACGAATCAGGTTCTTTTAGATTGTGTTGCTCATTCTACCTAGTTACTACCAATGTAGGAATACGTGGAAGGCGGGTGGTTAGACGACGACAACTAGGAATAGCCATCTCATTTTGTGTAGTTCTACTAAAACTGAGGTGTGTAATTTTGATTGCGCAGATAGAAACGATAATGGACACAGACATTCTTGTTTGCGCAAATATGAAATACGGTTGTTTAAACAGTGACAGTTATTTGCAGTGGCATATGATTAACAACAACATCTATTGTGTTATAATTGGCACTACATTGACAGTATGAAAGTGCCCTTAAGTAAGTAGCATCACATCACATCAACACTGCCACTAGATTAACATGCAGAACAATAGCATTAGTGTTACTGTCATGAGAGTAGCACATGGTTAATAAATGTGCAATCAAATTTGTGCAGTTCCACTGGGATGAAGCAATGTTAGATGTGTGAGATTTAAGTGTAACTGCAAAAACACAATTCATGGGAAATAAAGCAAGATGGAACCACTTCATAAAATGGTGGTGGCATTGCTTTAATTTATCGACAGCACTAGACCCTTACTTAATGGTGACATTAGGTGGCATTGCTTCAATTTATCGACGACACTAGACCATTACTTAATAGTGACATTAGGTGGCATTGCTTAATGCTTCATGTGATTTTACATTAACGGTAGCGATATGGGCGTAGGGACAGTAGGGGCATAAAGTGGTGAGGCAGATGTGGTTGCCAAGAGCGGCAAACACTCAGGCAGCATGTCAGCATATGTCCCATTTTTTATCTCCTCGGCGACATTTTCCTATGTGAGCATAGGAAATCTAGACCTGTTTGTTCTCATTTGCGTTGTTCCCCAACACCCCTCACTTTCTTTCCTTTTTCGACCAAGACACAGGTCCACTTCCCCCCACCCTTAGCCATCCACCACGCTTTCTTTGCCTTTTCAGCCAAGAAACCGGTTGGGTAGCCAGTATATACTACTTTCCCCCGTTTCCTCTTAGAACCAAGTCCCAGATTCATGCTACAACTTTCCCACTTTCTTCCATGTTTGAACCAACTCCTAGATTCGACTGTATGAACTAGCTTTACCTCTAATAGTAGTAAAAGTCTAGGTGGCTTTGGAACAGCCGATGGAAGTAGAAAAAGATCCACATGCAGCCACGCGGGGAGCTCGGGCAGTAGAGCAAGGCAGGTTTCGAAGGAATATATACCTGAGGGTCGTTGACATGTGGCAAAGACGGCGTCGGGAGGCCGCATCTAGGCCACAATACCGCAGGGAGGAAGAAGGGGTCGGAGGCCCTCCCGAGTCGGCGCTGTCTCGAGGAGAACGACACGGCCGCTGATTGAGACGCGCGGGCGGGTGTTACTCTCCTCCCTCGCCACCGACGACCGCGTGAACGATGCACCTACACCCCCACCCCCATCGAGGTGGTCCGGCCGGATTTGTGACCAGTCGTGAGCAGAGAGAGAGTGCGGCCACCTATGTCTTCCTTAGATCCCTAGAGCATGAGAGAGTGAAAGAGAGGAACCCTAGTAAAGCAAGCGCCAATGCTCCTGCTTATATATATAGTGGAGTGATTTTGTTGTGCCGGCCGTTATTAAATTGAATACGCGTGAACCACTATTTTCATTTAAAGTTCAAGTAAAAATAAAACTCGATCAATAACGTGCAACCGCGTCAGGATGCACAATACTGTATCATTCATGTGCGGTCCCCAACCCTCCATCAAGTTGAAAACTAGACTAGTTAAAATGTCAATTGGGATGCCTCTTTGTAAACAAATGCGGTCCTAGCTTCAATACAAATGTGCTCCTACGTGTACCCGCGAGTGGGTGTGAGAGAACTAGTGCGTGCGTGCACCGCTTCTCTTCGTGAGAGTACAATATACTACGCCCGAAGAACATTCGCCAGAAGAGTAATAGTATAAGTGTGTGACGTGTGAATTAAAATAAAAGGTGTGCAGCGTCTTTTATTTTTTAGAAGTTCTGAGGGTAGGGTGTGAATAGCACATATGTGTGTGACGTCTACCTACAGATAGATGGTGGGTGTGAGAGGACTCGGGAGAGTTGTGTCTCGTGAGGGTGCGTGTGTGCGTGAGAGAGAGGGGGCACGTATCAATGCAATGCATGTGTCCGTAAATCATATCTGACAAACTTTCACCAAAAGCCGTTTCCTAACAAACACCGTAAGAACCGTTAGATCGGCATCCGGCAGTGTCAGTTTTTCCATGTCATTTAACAGAACAGCCACTCCCCCGACACACAAATCTTCCACGTGAGTGTTAGCAACTGTCGTATGCTCCTCCCTCCATTCCAAAATGTAGTGCATATAGCTTTTGATAGAGGCAAAGGTGTCCCGTCTTTCGATGAGATGATGAATATCGCTTTGATGGAAGTCGACTTTGACGATCCGACTACGAACGTGCGAGGACGTCGCGCCTTAGCAATCGCTAAACCAACTCCGAGAGGTTATCGACCACGCCGGAGCACGATCAACCTGACCACGAGGGTCTGTTTCCTGCGAGCAAACGAAGAACAGGCAAGAAACTGAGATTGCAATCTGGATATTGCGAATATAAGATGAAAGCTTTATTGATCAAGGTGGGGTTCTGTGACGCCTTTGTCTGGTCGCTGAACACAAACGAAGTACGCGAAGTTGCAGCTATGGCGAACTTTTAATCTAAACAAAACCCAAAGTCTAAACGACGCCCTAAGGGCTGTATATATGGAGGAAGAGGGGGGGGAACTTCGTGGCCCTTGAGGAAGGGGTCCGAAACCAACCCTATCTCTTGTTTCCCCACACATACGGACTCTAAAAACAGCCTATACTTATGTATTTCGAAATTACATGGGCCTGGCCCAATAATAAGGTGACGCAGCACCTAGAATAGCCTCTGGACGAAAGTTATGAAGTAGCATCTTGTATATTTCGTTCAAGGCTTCATGCACGCATTATGGTGGCTTCAACGTCCTGAAATCATCACTTGTAACTCCGTTCTTGTTTCCCATGCGCATGCCATCATCTCCATGCTTGTTCTTGCTCCAATGTTCATCCTTCTCAAAGCTAGGCCCTTCATTTGTAAGCAAAACAAATGTATCCAATTTAGGCAGCATCATATTCTCATGAACATTAGAATCATTAGCAAGAAACGAAAGTACCTGGTAATTTAATTGGCGTGCGCGAGCTCTAGTAATTGGTCCAGTATGTATAGCAGCAGGGACTGTGGGTGTAATAATTGTATTGATGTCCTCATCAGCTTTATTGAAAATTCGAACCTCGCAAACTTTTACGGAGTTTTCGTATACCAAAATGCACATATAGAATACCCAGTATATATCATTTCATTCATCTTTGAGAGGTAACTATAAAGATGGGGGAGGAGTGTACAAAGAAAGACCATCGTATGACCTGCAGCAATTTCAACCATCCTTTGGTGTGGAGGAATATCATAGGAACTCTATATGATATGGTTTTTATAGGATTTTTCCTTTAGATCCAATTAGTTCATAGGAATAGATTCATATACTCCACATTTCAAAGGAAAAGAAACATGATATCATTTTTATAGCTTTAGAGCCACTTGGTTCATATGAATGTATTCCTATACTCCCACAATTTTAAAGGAAAATAAACATTAGCGTATATTCAATAGAAAAGTTCCTATGATGTGAAACAAATGACATCTCTTTTCTAATCCCTCCTCATAGGAATTGAGATACATGTCATCTCTAGATTCAATTGAAAAGTTCCTATGATGTGAACCAAATGACATCTCTTTTCCAATCCCTACTCATAGGAATTGAGAGACATGTCATCTCTTTCCCTACCACTTCCATGTATACATCTTCTCTATTCCTAAATAGCTAGTACAACCCACTACTAGCTTTTTTCCTGGACATGCAACTATGGCACAAGAACATGTCATGCATGCAAGTCATAAATCACATTGTTTTTGTACTCTATGCATGCAAGCACCACATCATCAATTCGTGCATGTTACTCATAAGTTATTTCTTGCATTAGATTTTGTATTGACAACGTATGTGTTGGTCGCGTGCACACATATGTAGTTCACATTCACATTTTTGTTAGAAATGTCATTCTTTTAACTGCAATTCATTTTTTCTCTCTGTATTACGTTTTCATTTTAATCATACATTCACTTCCCATTAGTTATAGATGTTTTTGAAGGAACTTTTATGAATTATTTTGAGTAGCAAATTTCACGTGGCCGCGGGTATATCAAAATGCGGGGCCCATGTGTCAATGCCTTTCGGTCGAACCTACGTCCACAATTTTTTGTGTACTACGTATATCTCCACTGGTCCCTGAACCCAAAATGCTCCCTCCCTCCCGTAAAACCAAGCGGCCCACCCGTGTTAAGGCGTCGACTCAAACTCAATCCCTCTCCCGTTTACTACGCCACGGCCCCGCACACCATAGTAATCCTACAAACCCTACCCGCCGCACACATCATCGGTTTCCTTCAAGAGGACGAGGGAGAAGCGGATTTGTAGTGGAGGCTCCTACCCTATGGTGCCCTAGGTAGCTGCCGCATGCATAATTGGTTTTCTCTTTTCTTTATGCTCTTGCGCCCTAGAGTGAAATGATGGTTGCTTCGTCCATCCAGCTTAATGCGGGAAAGGTGGGGCTTTGTGATTTAACTCCCTCTGTCTTGATTTATTGGGCGTGCACGTAGTTCTAGGTCATCCGTTTGACTAACTAAATATGAGTTAGTATGTCACAAAAAGTATATCATTGGATTCTTAAGCGGATGTAGTTTCTAAACATATATTGTTCATCACATATATAGCTAGTTAAATTCTCAACCTAAAACGACGTGCATGCCGTGTAAACCGAGACAGAGGAAGTAGTAAAAAATAGGTGATTTTACCGAGCGGTGGGCGGGGGAGCATGGCCTGTCATGCGGTCCCACGTGTCATGATGTACCAAAGAGATGCGCGTCCCTCTTGAGGCAGAAAAATGGAAGAAGTAATACGTGGTTGTCTTGAAGGAGATAATGGTGAAGCGGATTCAGCGAAGTGTAAAATAATGGTTGCTTCGTCCGTCTGGGAAGGTGCGACATTATGATTTGACATCTCATTGCTCACTACTACTACTCGGGCGCTACGACTGGGGGGCGTCCCCATGCTATTCTGCACTATTATTTGGTGCATGACACGTCGACCCGGTTGCTATATGTCCCACATATCGGTGAGAGGAAGTACAAAATTCATGAAATCGAGCGTCTCCACTCTTTTAGTTCGACGGAGGAGTACAAGACACGGCTTGGTTTTTGCTACTTCGCGTGATCCATCGATACAAACCCGGACAAAAAAAGGCGAGGGCGGGTCTTTTCCCTCGTGGTAGGCAGGGGAGTTTGGCATAGTCTGTTCGAGGCAACGAGGCAGGAAGAGAAACAAGCAAATAAAGGTTGAGTGACTTAGTTTTGGGAAAACCTGATTTTACGGAGTACGTACCCACTATGGAGGTAGTACGTACTACTTACTACTCCCTCCTTTCCGGTTTATAGGGCTCATCTGAAAAAAATTAGTTTTTCCATTTTATAAGTCTCAATTCTACTAGTAGTACTCCCTCTCTCTCAGTTTACAAGGCGTGCGCGTACCCCTAGGTCGTCAATTTGACAAACCTAATACTCCCTCCTTTCCGGTTTATAGGGCTTATCTCAAAATTTTAGTTTCCCCATTTCAAATGGTATAATTTTTGTGTTATATAGTTTATATTACGGTGATAAAATTGACAACCTAGGTATATGCACAGGACTTGTAAACTGGAATGGAGGGAGTACCATCACATATTTGGATTTCGAGGTGCATTAAATCACCCGATGCAAGCAATATCAAGAGAAAACTCACCAATGCATGTAGAAGTTCACGGAAATTTAGTTGTCATGCATGCATTCGTTGTAATTAATGCATCGGTAAACATAACTTCTTGAGAAAAACGAGCGTACTAATTACTTGTGCAAACTAGGAAATTAATTCCACCACTCACCGTCTACCTTGGTTGGAGAGATTTTGAAATTGAGCCATAAACCAGAAAGGAGGGAGTAGTAACATAGCCTAGGGTAGCTTGCTGCACCACAGACTCCAAGGAAATTGTTGTAGTACTACTCCTATATACCACTGTACTACTCCTACTACTAAAAGACATATATTTCAAACAATATGGTAATCTCTCTAACCAAGCTAGGTACGAGGAGTAATGGAGGGAGTAGTAATATTTTCTCCTCGTCCTGCGAGCCACCGTGCGCGTGGGCGAGGGAGCGGGCGTAGGCATAGTAAGCAAGCTTCTCCTTGTCCTGCGACTCTGTGAGTCACCGCGCCTGTGGGCGGGGGAGATGGCGTACTAAGCAAGCTTCTCCTCGTTCTGCGAGTTGATGGGACACATCAAAAGTAATACATACAGAGCATCTCTAGTGTATAGAGCCTTGCCTCTAAGGTAGGCCCCACATGGTTTTCCACTTATCAAATAAAAAAACCACAATGTATGGAGACTCTAACCAGCCTCTAAGGTTGTCCCTAGGAGAAACTGAAAAAGTATTGATTAGCAACACATTTGTCTAATCAGTACTATTTCTCTTGTACTCCTACTTCTTATGCTTCCTAAGGCTGACAATTGGGACCACATGGATTGTTACATTGTTAGAGGCAGCCTCTAAGGTTAGACGCAGCCTCTAAGGTTAGACGCGATGCTAGCCATTTTTTTGTTAGAGGCAGTTCATGCAATGTATAGAGGCCTGCCTCTAAGAGTAGGGAGGGCTTAGAGGAAACAAAAAGCATACATTGCGGATGCCCTAAGTGCCTACTTTCCGGTCTATATGACTCAATTTAAAATCCACAATGCATCCATAATAGATGGTGAGTGGTGGAATAAGTTTGTTACTTCCATAGTTCGCAAAAATACTGAGCATGTGAGATGGTGAACGGAGGGAGTACGATACCATTAGTACTACAGTTCTTTTGGAAGGGTTGTTGTAGTCCCTCCCATTCACATGTTCACATTTCAAGCTTCAATAAAAATATTGCAAGCAAGGATTAAGAGAAACCTCAGCAATGCATGTACTCCCTCAATCCATATAGGGTATAAAATGCATTTTGGAGGCTAACTTTGACAACATGTTAGAGCAATAATATGACATCCAACTTACACAAATCATACCATCAAATCCATACGTGGTCATTATACTACTAACACATGCATGTGTTGCAATTAGTACGTAGATACAGTAGTAAACACTCACTATCTAGTAGGAGTAGTTCTAGTAGTACTCCACACTACTACTACTATGAGGCCATCCAACTGTGTCCCGACAGAAGACCGCAGACACCAATTATTCATTCATATTTAAATTTGTTTTCACACAGCAAAATAACCATGAAAACAACACATGGCAAAATTTCACGGCGAACGAGGGATTTGAAAGTGCTGGGAGGGGTGCGGCTGGGAGGGGTTGTTTGCATCTTGCCCGGGGTAGCCAAAATATTGGCGACCCTTTTGTCCACCCGTTCCTTTGCTACCGATGAACGAGGAAGAGCTCGGGTGCTCATGCATCCTCCAGTGCGCGCGTTGGAGACGAGCTCGCACGAGCTGTGCTTTTTTTGTCCCACCACGCCGACCGAGCCGGCCGCAGACCGACCAGCGACCCACAAATTACGCCATCCAACCATAGCCGCACACATTCTGACAGCAACTCAACCAACCGGACGAAATTCATGCAAACACGGTGATATTTCATATAAACAATGAGGGAATTCATATAAAATAATATATTTTCATACAAACATGACGGATTTCATTACATTCAAATCAACTAAGCGGTGCTACTGCTGAACAGCACAGGTATAATAATACCTAGCCTAAATGGTCGCCTGCCTACCATTTCTCTTCCTCATGTTAGGCAGCACGATCACCGGACTGCCGGGAGCCCCCGAGGTATATGCTTCAGCGCAAAGGACGGCTCGCTTCCCCACCGCTCAACTGACATCGTTGGCTGATGCCCAAGATGGAGTCTGAAGGGGGCTTCTCTGCTTCCATCGAGCCCATGCGGGGTCGACGAAGGTCCTCGCAACAAAAGGATCCGGCAAGACACCTGCTGTGTAAGCCGGCGTCGCCTCCGCGGTGGCCTTCATGGGACCCAAGTGGCAGCGGCCTCCCGTGTTGAACTTCTCCTCGATGATGGCGGCGGACGGGGAGGCGCTCGTTCTCCCTGTGCCGGCGTGGAGTAGCTCGCCGCTCCTCGTCGAGCTGGCCTGGAGCGGCGAGGTGCTGAACCGTGCGTCAGGAGAGGGGAAGGAGGTGGATTAGCGAGCTGCATAGCTCAGTGGGCTCGGTGGGCCACCCAACCGGCTTGGATGCCGGATAACTACTCTTCATAAGCCATTGTAAAGTGGACAAAATGGTGAAGGAGGAGATAGGGGAGCGGCGGAGGTTTGTGATTCTTGGCCGACGTCTGGCCTCGTTTAAATAGGACATTAAATAGACGGCGGACGGGAGGAGCTCGGCCGGCGTTGCGTTTAATGCCGGCCCAGTCATGAACGGACGTGTGTCCAGAGTGGGTTTCTCGGCTTCCACCCAGGTTTCATGGATGCGTTTGAATGCGGCAAGGAGGCGTGTTCAGCCAGGCGTGCAACGAGCGGCGCCCTCGACTCTGACGTATGACACCATGTCATTCTTCCACTGACGTGTGGGCTCGTTGGGTACCTGGCCTGCATGTCAGTGACCCAACGCAGGCAGCGCACGGCAGAGGAGCTTTTGGTGGGCCAGGGCGGTCATAAGCGGGCATTTCACAAAATGATGATTGTTCATTGAGTGTGACGTCATCTATTTCATGTAGATAAACCTACTATATAATATAAGAGAATTTTAAAATTTTCATATATACGTTGAAAGCCCGTTCGATACGTTGTGATTCATAAAGACCGCTGGAAACATCAATGTTCTGCTTACCACAGATAAGATTGATTAATACTCGTAACAATCCATGTCCTTAACAAAGGGTGCATGCACTTATAGGTTGAGCGTGTGTCTTGCGTCGTGTGATGTGTGCATGCAGGCGTGCGAGTGTTGCGTGCGTGCATGTGTATGTTTCAGTGTTGCAGGCATGTGTGCATGCATGCGTGTGTTCGAGTGCATGTGTATGTGTCAGTGTTGCACGCCTGCATACGTGCGTGTGTGCGCGCGAGTGTTGCGTGCGTGCATGTGTACGTGCAGGGTGAGGCTACAGGTCAGTCGACTGCCTTTTTCATCTCTGGTCAGTCGATTTTCCAGCCATTGGATATGAAATCAAGGGCCTGCAGTTCATCTTCAACCTCCACTCCCGGAGCCGCCAGCCACCACTGGCCGAAGCACGGGCCCCGTCGCCCGCGGCCGGCCGCACTCCCGCGGCGCCTCGCCACCCCGCCCGTCCTGAAACCACTCCCCACCGCCGGTCCGCCGCCGCCCCGGCCATCCCTCTAGGCCACCCCCCCCCCCTGCGCCGTGCTTTTTCTCCGGCGATCCCCACACACCGCGCCCCCCACCACCGGCGACCACCGCCCACCCTGAACCCTTAAGATAGATAGTGGGGTACCTCACCGGCGAGCCCCCCTCCCCGCTGCGGCTAGTTCTTCCTTAACTCCGGCGAGCCCCCCCCCCCAACCCCTGAAAATTGACTAACCCAAAAGTCGTTTCAGTCGACTGAAGTGTAGCCAAATTGGTAGGTGCAAGTACTGCATGCATGTGGGCTTTGCGGGCGTGTTTGTGCGCATGTGCAATTAAAACGGCTTGCTCAGCATATAATCACAAGTCGATCCTTGTCCGCTGTGGTTAGGGGGCGTGGGCCGCAAACCAGAGGTCTCACGACTTCGAATCCCCACCGACCACCAATTTATTACCATTTTTGTCTTTCATATAACGCTGACGGGTGGGCCCTATGGTAATGTGCGCTGCTGAATGGACCGTTTGACTGGTCAATTGATCGTGTCATCAACAAATTACAGAGCTGTACGGTGAGCGAGTGACCGAATGATCACCATAAAATGTATTTTATTAACACAATACAGACTCAAACTACCATTTCTTTCTTTCATATACGCGCTGACAGGTGGGCCCCATGGTTACGCGCGTTGATGGTGCAACACTAATTGCGCCACGTGGAACGTTTGACTGGTCAATTGATGGTGTCATCAACAAAATACGAAGTTGTACGGGTACAGCCAGTGACCGTATAATCACGACATGCATTTTTTTAACATGGTACAAACACAAGCGCTCATATATACACGCAAACACTCACCGCTATAAGCGCACACACGCAGACCCTACCCCTATTTGCACCTTCGAGAGAGTGAGCCAGCATATGATCTTGAGATTTTATGAAGTCACCATAGGTGCCTCGTAGTCGAGGGGAACGTCTCCTCCCACTGAACGCACATCGCCGGAAAATACTGAAATTAATCCAGGATAAATGTGAGCACCAGGACTTTAACCCTGGTGGGCTGGGGAAACCACTGTCCTCCTAAGCATCCAACCACAGGTTGGTTAGCACCACAAAATGTATATGGTGACCGTGATGAGCTTATTCTAAAGTCCAGTGACCATATCATGCTTTCGCTTCAAATACAATGACCAGAAGTGTCGTCAACAAAATATAGAGCACACATCAAATACAATGTCCGTTAGTGTCATCAACAAAATACGGAGACATGTCATGAGCTAGATATCGTTTGATCACTACAAGAATGTATACGATCACCGTAATGAGCATATTCTGAAGTCCAGTGACCGTATAGTGCTTTCGGTTGAAATACAGTGACCGTCATGTGTGAATGTGTCAGGGGCATGCATACTTTTAGTGGGCCGAGAGATTGTTTGTGTGCGTACATGAAAGTGGTGTAGAAAGAGGGGGTATCCCGTGGAGACAAGGAGAGATATGCCCTTCGTTTCTCTTTCCCGTGACTAATATTTTAGGAAAAAAATTAAACATTCACAATGCAGAGCAAATATTATTGGATGCACCATGCAATTAACTTTCATGTATAACATTGTACTATTGTATATGCTTATTTTCTTAGTCGCCGATTGCATGTGGGGTGTGGTGAGCACATCATTTCTAGTTGTGGTGGGTCAACGTGAGGACTCATGGGTCGGTTCCATCCTGCGCCACATAGGTTGGACCGAGACACATTATACGAAGACCCATGTGGAGGACTCGGCGTACAAGACGAAGCTACTAGAGTCGTGGAGGACTCTATCCCCACTGATGATAAGATGACTATATATGATTTGTAACCCTAGGCCCCGAGTATGTTATAGAAGCTCGGGGGCTACTTCGTCGACAGTCTACACACACGCACAATGCCTTGTATTCACGTGTACTTTGTACACACCCCTATCACAAATATACAGTACCAGGAGTAGGCTTTTTCCTCAACTGCAAGGGCCCAGACTTGGGTAAAACTTTGCCTCGTATTACCATCCAGCCTAAGAGTCAGGGATATCCTACCGAATGATCGGATGGAATCATATCTGCCAACTACTAAGAGAGAGGTGTGTGTGGGGGGGGGACAATGTGTGCGAGAGAGGCCTAAAGATAATGTGCGTGCGGGAGACACGTAGGCACATATATGTGCCTATAGAGGGCTAGTAGAGACCGTGCGTGTGTATACATGCATGTGAGAGAAATAGTTTTTTCCAACTAAGATTAGTGAAAAGAGTGGTACATAGTAGTCAGAAAGAGAGAGGGAGATATATAGAGAATGTGTACGTGGGACACCCCGACACCCCGGGACAGATTGTGAGCATGTGTGAGAGAGAAATGCCGATGTATATAAAGTGTGTGCACTTATGCGTTAGATAGAGAGATATATAGCACGTGTGTGAGAACGGGCAGAGGCATAGTGCATCTACGTGTAAATGGCGGTTCTACGCATTAAATTAAAATATAAATGGCATTATTATTTTTGGATGAGATCATGAATTTTGCAATTTCCGTATGAACGAACATCGGTCTATCAGACACCCATACTCTATTGAATTCTAGCATGTGCATGTGTTTATTTCATATTATCGATCCATAGAGTGAGAGTTGTTTGAAATCCAGACAATGCATTGCTTTTGCAATTCATATATAAACATTAATTAGTGCACTCCATGTTGTTAGTGTGAAGCACTTTATACATTTGTCACTTACATGGAAACATTCCTAATTGCTAGCTACGAAATAGAATACATGTTGAAATGAATATAAAGGGGGTTTCGAAGATTTGAATTCATAGGAAGTGCATTCATCTATTTGAATCCGAGATAATGGCATTTGTAAATCAGATCTAAAATGGGGCATCAATCTTTGTTGTGCGTTTGAACATGCTATATATTCATACGCATGGCTAACTATTTTTTTGCAACCAAGGAGATTATATCTGGAACCATGCATGAACTGAGGTAAGTTGCATATTTTTTAATATATACTCATTTACAATGTATATTCAAATGTACCCCCACCATTCCAAAATAACCATAGTTTTAGGATTTTCAAGAGTCAAGATTTGTGAAGTTTGACAAATCCTGAAAGTTAAATTCAAGAGAACCAAAAACGTTAATGCTTCTGCTCCCAAATATTGAACGAAGCGCCAGATAAGCCTCTGGTCACCCAAAACCGCGCGAGACTAATGTTTGGTGGTAGGAAATTACTATCCTAACTCTGGCCCGTGTAGCCTATCGGCCCGATGTCCAAAGGTCTAAACCGGGGTAGGTTTGTAACTTCACCAAGACGCCAGTCTCAACCGCCTCTGAGAAGCATTCATACGCCGTGGGCGCCTAAACACCCATGCGCTCGGCCCAAATCAATCCAGCCCACCATTTGGGACACCTGAGATTACTGTCCTACCCCCAACCCACAATATGTCTTAAATTTTAGATGGGGGCAAAGTTTGTAACTTTCCCCAAATTTCAAACAAGTGCGTCCCAAACCGAAACATTGTTCCCCTTAGTTCCCCCCTCCCTCCGTTTCCCCATTCATATTCTGTGGCCGCCAAAATGCCCTCTCCACTAGCCACAAAACTGCAGCCTCCTCCGTCCTCCACCCCATCGCACCCAATCGACCACTGCCCTCCTCCATCACGCCGGAGCCGGTACCCCGACGTCGTCCAACGCAACCTCAACCGCAATGCCCTCATGGACTTAGCAGCTGAAGCCAAGGTAGAGCTGCCTCCACGACGCCGACGTGCGCCGTACCAGAACCACTTCGATCACGCCGTCCTGCGCCTCACCGCTGCCACTCCACTATCGCAACCGTCCGCCTCACCGGTGTTGTTCCCGCTACACCGTCATTTGCCGCCTCGGATCTGGTTCCCCACCGCCGACAGACGACCACCGCACCACACTCAACAACTTGGCCATGGGTTCGTCCAAGGCTCCACCATCCTCCGCAACTTCTCGTTTCCAGCGAACCACAAGAAGATCGTTGGAAAAATAGAAGGAGGACACAACACTGCTAGCAGAAAGAGGTACTCCTCTTCCCTTATTCATGCAAATCTTACGTCTCTGCTCACGCCGTATTCATCCCACGAAAGAAACTAGTTGAAAGCTTCTTACTGCATCTACTTCGTGATACTAAATGCACAAGGTTTCCTCTCATTTACTATTTCACCTTGGCTAGAGGTCAGTAGCCCGCCTGGATTTCAATTCAGGGTCAATTGATTCACAATTAAAAGAAGCAGCACCCGCTTAGGCGCGTGGAGCACCTAGTACGAATGTTCGCCGGGGAAGCGGCACATCGGTGTCTATCATAGGGGTATGGGACGCAGGAGCTACTTGTGTCCGATCTGTAGGTCGGCGAGGCTTGAAGGGATGTCCAGCGGGCGGTGTCAAGCACGGCGGTGCAGTGAGGTCGAGGGGAGGGTGGAGGCAGGGGACTGGGCCAGTGGTCACTGGCGTTTCGAGGAAGATCATCAACACTGACTGGCTGGAGGTAGATGAAGGCGATCTGCCCATTCTTTGTACATCGGACGATGCAGAAAAAATGGATTGACCTATTTGTTTTCAGTCAACTGTTATCTTCATAGGACCACACCTTGTGGTGTGGTGGAGGAGCATCTCCATTTCCCAGCCATCCATGTGCTCATATCTCAAAATCCTAGAATCTTGTAATTTCGTGTCCCATGCATGTTGTAGAGCTATCATATGTCTCCCGTCATTTATTTCTCACGAACCTATTATTTGCTACTTTTACAATGTACTACTTGTGCACACACTTCACCCATACTCACACTATTGTTTTTTTATGCATGGGTATTTCAGACTCTGAGGCAGTGTTGATGAATACACAAAAGAAAAGATAGAAGTCGCTCCAGTGTAATTCAAAGATAAGCACTAAGCGTTTCAGCGCTCTAAAGGTGTAGTGTCAGCAGATGGAGACAATAAACGTAGCTCTGCAGTTGATGATCTCAATTGCCACACACAACCATCCAGGTGCTTGCTTTAACTTCGCGCTGTCAAATGTGGTTGCATGTTGCATATGGTGTCTAGCTTATATTGCTTCCAATTTGGTTAAATTGCATGTGCTTACTTTACACATATACCTTTGATAATGACATGTCTTCCTGTTTTTGATACATACAACATATGTCTATTAACCATGTTCGTACATCAAATTAATGCTCTTTTGTATCCCTCATCAATCACTTATGATGAGACAGCCACCCCAGTGGGTTACTGTGAGATGCGCTACTCGTTTAAAGAGTGCAGTGTCATCCTCTCCACATGATTCTCAAGAAACAGCAAGGCTAAATGAAGATAGTCAATGTAGCTCTCTAGTTGATGACCGCAATTCCCCTACACCACCATCGCAGGTGCTTGCTCTTACTTGGCAATGTGATATGTTGTTGCGTGTTGCATATGGTGTCTACCTTGTAAAGCTTCTAATTAGGGTAAACTAGTTATCAACCCGGGCACCTACACATGCTAGTTAAGTTTTGTTATATCTTGCTACTTGGCAATTAGAATCCATACTGTTGTAAACCTTTTTCAGTGATTTGTTTCTATACTGATGCATATACTCTCTCCATTCTTAAATATAAGACATTTTAGAGATTCCACTATGGACATGAATGTATGTAGTCATATTTTGGAGTGCAGATTCACTCATTTTACTCTATATGTAGTCTATAGTGAAATATCTAAAGGTCTTATATTTAGGAACCGAGGGAGTCATATATTTCATATTTTTATGAGGTAGTTTATATTTTCTTGTAATTCCTCCGATTGGTATGTCACACCGTGTCTATTGAGATCTAAGCACCTTCGTTAGTACTCTAATGGTTTGACTTTTGGTAAGAGCCATTAGTCGCGTAGCAGAATACCACTTTTAATGTGAGTGTATAACGTGTCTTGTTATTACATAATATCTTTAAGTCTTAGATAATTTCTATTTAGGTAGCACAGAGGTGTATTTGGTGGCTCCGTTGATATTAAATCTTCGTAACTTGTTTAATCAGTAGACATAATTAAAAATAACTCATGTATTCAACATAAGATGTGCGAGTTTACATGTGTATGGATGTTTTATTCAGGTTTAGAAAACGTAATTACCTATATATATTTTAAAACAACGTATCAATTTTACGGCCAACAACTCCCGTATTAAGTATTCCAAAAAAGCTGCTCACCGACGATATGTGTATACATGTGCGTTTATGTTTTACTTGTGTTTAGAGAAAAAAACTCCCTATGGCAATTTGTCTATGTTTTACTTGGGTTTCAAAAACTCCCAAACAGTTCATGTTTGAAATTAAATTTCCTAAAATTTACATCTACTGTCATCATCTTCTGTGCCCTGAAATTTGATCTTAACCCACACTTTACTTCTAACTTTGACGATTCTGGTGTCCAACATGTATACGTATCGACTCATGGTCTTCAAATTGCCTCACTTCTCTCTATTAAAAAACACATTATCCATTAGGACCCGTTCTCTCATCTCTGAGTTGTGCCCAATGTCACATTTGGATCTCTGTTGATTATGTATGTTCTTGTTTGATGCGGAAGGCAACATCGCTAGTGGCTGCGTGCAGCTTGAAGTTTGTGTTAGCTTCTGCACCGACCAGCTACCCACTTCTCTCGATTTCAGTAAATCTGCAATATCCTGCCCAATGTTATGTTTGCTTCAAATCTGCACATGAAGGAAATAATTTTTCTCATTGACACTAACTTCGTTAACCCCAACTCTTGGGGTTGAGTTGGGGTTGGTGATGTACGTTCTTGTAATCATGTTTGATGTAGGAAGGCGCGGGAGACGTGCAACTTGCAGTTGTCATAGCTTCCCCACCAGCCGGTACCTGCTAAGCGCCGCGCGACAGCTCTCGATGTCTGCCTGCCTGGACTACCCCACCACCCCTGCACTGTCTAGGGTTAGGGATGTGCGGACATACGTAGATGCCAGATCGGAGACAATGCATGCTTGATGTTGGATATTTGTGTTGTGCGCAAGTTCACACAAAGGAAACAGATCGAGGCCGACATCGGTGCACGGGTGAAGGCCTGCAGAGTCGGACAATCAAGGAGGATGGCTACGGGGAGGGGCCATTGCTGGTCTCTCGATGACACGTTTGGAAGAGAAGTTTGCGAGGGAGACATTTGTTTGCATCTCATGCAAACACTTTTCAAGGATAATGGAAGAGGCCTTAATTTAAGGAGGCATACATGTGGGATATATGCCCGGACTCTTTTTCTATTTCATCTGATGGCTATAGATAGATAATGGGGAGATCAGATGGCTAGTATTGTCCGCGTGGGATAGAATGCCTGGACTCTTGTCGTACTTCATCCGATTGATTCTATGGCTGTAGATAAGTAATGCAAAGATCCGATGGTTAATTTACTTAGTTGTGGAGGATTAACGTGGTGCTTTCCTTGGTGCCTCCAATTTGTAGATATAAGATTGCATCTTCTTAGTTAACACATTATACCTGTGAATATGACATGCCTTCCTGTTTTTGGTACATACTACGTCTTTCTATTAACCATGTTCTTACATCAAACTACTTTTCTTGTGTATCCCTCATGAATCACTTCTGACGAGACACCTTCAAGTTGACAGTGTAATATTGGTTGCATCTTGCATATCATTTCAAACATGTATTGCCTCTAATTTTTTGAAGTGCCACTTATAATGAGACACATCTAACTTGGTAGAGTGATTTTGGTTGGATCTTTCATATGGTGTCTAGATTGTGTTGCTTCCAATTTGTTGAAATTCCTTCTGCTTAGCGTTTTTCGTACATATTCCATCCTCCTACAATGTGGTTGCCATACATAAAAGTTGTATTCTTCAGTATCATGCATCAACAAATTTGGAAATGCGAATTTCATTCCTTTTTCTTCTGCGTTTACTTGACCAGGCAAAACCTAAAAGGACGAATGCACGGAATGATGGTGGTCCTCTGGAGCAACCAAAACAGATGATCTCTGCAGATTCTCCTGCTACTCCTACTGAAGTGCAAGTTCCAAATCTCATCTCCCCTACTCCACAACCCCAGGTGCTTGCTCTAACATGGCAATGTGATATCTGGTTGCATATTGCATATTGTGCCTAGCTTGTATTGCTCCTAATTTGTTAAATTGCATCTCCTTAGCTTACACATTATACATGTGAATATGACATGCCTTCCTGCTTTTGGTACATACTACATCTGCCTATCACACCATGTTCTTACATCAAACTACTGTTCTTGTGTATCCTGCATCTATCGCTCATGATGAGACAGTCACGCCTGTGGGTTAGTATGAGACGCGCTACTCTTATAAAGAGTGCAGTTTCATCGTCCCCACATGATTCTCAAGAAACAACAAGCCTAAATGAAGATATTGAACATAGCTCTGTACTTGAAGACCGCATTTCCCCTACACCACCATCACAGGTGCTTGCTCTAAATTTGCAGTGTGATGTGTGGTTGCATGTTGCATACGGTGTCTAGCTTGTAATGCTTCTAATTAGGGTAAATTGCATCTGCTTAGTTTAGACATTATACCTGTGCATATGACACGCATCCCTATTTTTGGTACATACTACATCTATCTGTTAACCATGTTCTTAGATGAAACTACCTCTCTTCTGTATCCTGCATCAATCACTTACGATGAGACACCTTTATTCGTTGCATATTGCATATTATTTCTAGCATGTGTTGCCATGTATTGCTTCTAGTTTGGTCAAATACATTTACGAGGCCACCCTTTTAATTTGGCAGAGTGATATTGCTTTCATCTTTCGTATGGTTTCTAGCTTGCATTGCTTATAACTAGTTGAAACACCTTGTGCTTAGTTTACACTTTATACATCATACATGTCAATATGTCATGCCGTCCTGTTTTTCATACATATTCCATCGTCCTATCATGTGGCTGCCTTACATGAAAGTAGTGTTCGTCAATATCATGCATCAATGAGTTCTGAAGAGCGAATTTTATTCCCTTTTCTTGTGGATTTGACTTGACAAGGCAAAATCAAAAAAGAGGAAGGAAAAGAGTAAGGAACGCGATGATGGTGGTCCTCTACAGCAACGTAAATGGAGCATCTGTATGGATTCTCCTCGTACTGCTAGTGCATTACAAGTTCCATGTCTCCGCTCCCCTACTCCACCATCCAAGGTGCTTGCTCTAACTTGGCAGTGTGATATCTGGTTGCATGTTGCATATGGTGTCAAGCTTGTATTGCTTCTAACTAGTGTAAACTGCATCTGCTTAGCTTACACATGATAAGTGTGAATATGGCATGCCTTCCTGTTTTTGGTACATACTATATCTGTCTATCACACAATGTTCTTACATGAAACTACTCTTCTTGTGTATCCTGCATCAGTCACTTATGATGCAACACCTTTAAGTTGGCAGTGTGATAATGGTTTGCGTCCTGAATATGATTTCTAGCATGTAGTGCTTCTAGTTTGATGAACGCCACCTATGACGAGACAGTTTCAACTTGGCAGAGTGATATTGATTGCACCTTCCTTATGGTGTCTAGCTTGCGGTGCTTCTAATTTGTTGAAGTGCCCTCTGCTTAGTTACCACATCATAGGTGTGAATATATCAAGCCGTCCAGTTTTTCATACATATTCAATCCTCGTATCATGACTTTGCCTTTCATCAGAGTAGTGTTCATCAGTATCATGCATGAATGAGTTCTGAAGAGCGAATTTTATTCCTTTTTCTCGTTGGTTTGACCTCACAATGCAAAATCAATAAAGCCGAAGGAAATTGGTAAGGCATTGGATGATGGTGGTCCTTCCGAGCAACTAAAACGGAGGGTCTCTACAGATTCTACTCCGCCATCCTCCCAACAAGATTTGCAAGACAATGAAAGGCTAGACAGTCAACGTAGATGTGTAGATGATGAGCATATCTCCCCAACTCCACCATCGCAGGTGTTTTCTCTAACTTGGCACTATTATATGTGGTTGCATGTTGCGTATGATGTCTAGCTTGTATTGTTTCTAACTTTGTTGAATTGCATCTGCTTACTTTATGCATAATGCCTGTGAATATGACACGTGTTCCTATTTCTGGAACATACTATATCTGATCACACATCAGACTACTGTTCTTGCATATCCCGCATCAGTCACTTATGATAAGGCACCCTTAAGTCGCCACTTTGATATTGGTAGCATCTTGCATATGATTTCTAGCATGTACTGCTTCTAATTTTTTTAAATGCTAGTCATTTTGAACTTGGAAGAGTGATATTGGTTGCATCTTTCATATGGTGTCTAGCTTGCAGTGCTTCTAATTTGTTGAAATGCCTTCTGCTTTGTTACCACATCATATGTGTGAATATGTCACGCCGTCCTGTTTTCGTACATATTCCATCCTCGTATCATGTGTTTGCCTTTCATCTGAGTAGTTTTCGTCAGTATGCATGAATGAGTTCTGAAGAGCGAATTTTATTCCTTTTTCTTCTTGGTTTGACTTCGCAATGCAAAATCAATACAACTGAAGGAAATTAGTACGACAGTGGATGATGGTGGTCCTTCGGAGCAACTCAAACAGAGGGTCTCTACAGATTCCAATCCGCCATGCTCCCAACAAGATTCGCAAGACAACACAAGGCTGGACAGTCAATGTAGCTGTGTAGATGATGAGCACATCTCCCCTACTCCACCGTCACAGGTGCTTGCTCTAACTTGGAACAGTTATATGTTGTTGCATGTGCCGTATGATGTCTAGTTTGTATTGCTTCTAATTTTGTTGAATTTGATCTGCGTAACTTACAACTTATACCTGCAACAATCACTTACCCATAAGACACATTTAACTTGAGAGTGTGATGTAGGTTTCATCTTGAATTGTCTTCTAGCTTGTACTGCTTATAATTTCTTGAAATGGCACTTACAACGAGACACTTTTTACCTGATAGAGTGATATTGGTTGCATGTTCATATGGTGCCTAGCTTTTATTTCTTCTAATTTTGTTGAAATGCTTTCTGCTTACTGTTTTTCATACATATTCCATCCTCATATCGCACGTTTCAATATGCAATGTTGTCTTTTTTTGTATATATTCCATCCTCCTATCCTGCGCTTGCCTTACATCAAAGTAGTGTTCGTTTGTATCATGCATCAACCATTTATGCAGAGCCAATTTTATTCATCTTCTTGTGGTTTTGACTTCATAAGGAAATATCAGAAAAGAGGAAGGAAAAGAGTAAGTTTGGGGATGTTGGTGGTCCTCTGTACTGACGCAAACATAGACTCTCTAGATTTGCCACTGCTACTGCTAATGCAGTTGAAGTGCCGAGTCTACATGATGAGTTCATCTCCCGTACTCCACCATCGCATGTGCTTGCTCTAATTTGACAGTGTGATAATTGGTTTCATGTTGCATATGTTGTCTAGCCTATATTTCTCCTATTTTGATTAAATTGCACCTGTTGAGTATATATGTTATACAAGTGCATATGACATGCCTTTCTGTGTCTAGAATACACTGCATCTATCTATCATACCATGTTCTTACATCAAAGTACTGCTGTTGTGTATCCCGCATCAGTCACTCATGATTGGACAGTTTTAACATGGCAGTTTGATAGTGGTTGCATCTTGCATTGATTTCTAGGTTGTACTGCTTCTAATTTTTTGAAATGCCACTTATGACAAGACACTTTTAACTTGGCAGAGTGATATTGGTTGCATCTTTCATATGGTGTCTAGCTTGCATTACTTCTATTTTCTTGAAAATCCTTCTGCTTAGTTTACACATCGTAGCTGTGAATATGTCACGCCGTCCTGTTTTTCTTACATATTCCATTCTCATATGGTTGTCTTACATCAAAGTATTGCTTGTCTGTATCATGCATCAATGAGTTCTGGAGAGCGATTTTATTCCTTTGTGTTGTGGGTACGGCTTGACATGGAAAAGTCAAAAAAGAGCAAGGAAAATAATATAGTAGGGAATGGTGTTACTCGTCGGGTGCAATGAAAAAGGATCTGCCCTCGAGATTCTGCTGGTACTTATAGTGCAGTACAAGGTCCAAGTCCACCGGCTAAATCTACAATCACAGTGTCACCTGCTCCACCAGCTGCAGCATCCGCCTCAACTGTACCAGCATCTCAACGAGTTACTCGTTCATTTACTCCGCAATTGGCCAGTTCCCAAGCTGCCTTCACACCTAACACTACTTCCGAAGCATTGCTGACACCACAGGACTTGGCAAGATCAGATGAACCTCATGAGCATCAACACCAAGACATTACCTGACTGAGTCAAGTTGCAGTTGCGTGCTCCTTTATATGTACTCTCACAGTTTGATGTGCACTAACACTTTCCATATTCATTGTTGAACTAGCACCACGGCGCAAGCGGAAATAAACATCAAGGATAATGTTTGATAGATTAACAAAATCTAAAGGAGGAAGAATGGAGATCCATTTTGAGGCAGGTTTAAAAAGACCACGTGATGCTACAGAGTGACCCAAGTTAGTATCAGAGGCAGCCGTTGCCATTAGGTGTCATGCACATATCCTCCCAATGTTGATCCAATACAGGAATGAGAAAGACGACACCGAGTTTAACACCTTCCTTGACCATTTATCCGTAAGTAATGTTATTCATCGCAAATTGTAATATTGTCTTGCTCTATCCCATACTTTCTAGCTTCCTCCTAATAAGACTCACATTCTTTTTTCAACAGATGAGGTTCAAGTTGGATCCGTAAGATGATGCAACTAAACAAGGATGCACTCATGTTTTTTAGTCTGCTCTACGACAGTATTGGTATCACCCTAGAAAAACTCACTTTGAAGGCAAGGCTAACAATGAAATCGCCCAAACATCTCTAGTGGAACATATTACAGACGAAGACTAGACAGCCCTTGTTAAACACTAGTCTGATCCAAAGTATCAGGTAGGGTATATGTATTTGATCAAATCACATATTGGACTTGTATTTACGTATGTGCCTTACAAGTGTATCTTCTTCTAGGCTAACTGTTTGAAGAACAAGGCCAACTGTTCTAAAGTGAAATTCCAACAAACAATAGGATCTCGTAGCTATATTGCACACTGCGAGGCTCTTGTAAATAGCTGCTACTTCCTTCTTTTTTCTGTGCCATATTATCATATCTATATTGACTTGTTCCAAATAAAGAGGAAAGCCCATGTGGACCAAAAAGAACCTGAACCGAATGCAGTGCAAATCTTCAAGAATTGCCACACCAGCAAGATGAAGGGCATGAGCACACCAGTTCACGCCGTTGTTGTAAGTCCTTACTCCTCCTACCTTTGAACTGCTTGTTACTGTGACATGTTCATGTAACTGCTTAGTGCGCAGCCAATGTCAGTTACTCTGTTCACTTTTATACACAGTTGTCTTTACGTATCATTTCACCTTACACGATTTAAAAGAGATGAAGGATATTCTTTTGGTCTTGATCTGTAATCTAGTTGTGATGTTCACGTGCCCACACACTGATACAATAGCCTATTTGTTTTATATCTGTTTGCCCATGATATGAATAATGCCATACTATGTTCATCCTACTTCAAACCATGTCTCTTTATCCTTACATGTCAATGAATGTGAGGAAATAGACAATACAGTAGGCATGCTACATGGACATATGTTCCGAAAGTGATTTTATTATGTAGTTGGCACTATAATACATGCTAATGTATTACAATAGTTCACCAAAATAAGTTATGTATAAATGTGAAACCTACTTTGTTTGTTTTTGTCTCATTAGTAACTTATCTGGTACACTCATCTACAAGTTCAAACTTTCAGCAAGCTACGGAACAAATGATTGAACAACCACAACCACCTGAAGGTGACAAGGCTACCACAGGCACAATGTCACCTCTTGCTACAGTGCGTCAGTATCTCTCCACTAACAGTGCAAAAAGCACCTTCCTGCCTAATTTTGGCGTTGGTTGTCAAGGTAACCTCATCCAAATCACCTACTGAACAAAATCTTCTGGCTAGGCAGAGTGATATATCTGTGCTCCAAACACAAGTCCAATCCCTAATGGACATCTTTTCGAAAACAAGAATAGTGGTTGACAAATGTCGTCAAGATATGAATGGTTTTGAAACCAGACTATCAGACATTTGCTTCGTTGTTCAAGAGCAACGGCGGAAACAGGGGGATGATCATGCTGCTCCATCAGATTCTACAGCCTGAAACGTTAGCCCTTAGGTCAAATGATCTGTGCTCCTATACATCTAATGGTGGTTTTATCTACAAGGACTGTAAACTTTATGCCAACATGCCTTTTGTTGTATGGCTGGAATTTATTTTGTTGTGATACAGCATTTATCGTGCTGCCAAAGGCTGTAGAAATTACGACGCTATTTTTGTATAGTGTAGGTTTATCTTAGTAATGTATTCGGCCGAAAGCTTCATAGGAGCCAAACGTGCCAACATTCGTTAGGCCCATTCCAATTGGGCTAAAAACAATTATGGGCCGTAATTTGCATGTAGCCCACTAAAAATATCTGGGCCTAAATCAGCATAAGCTTTTCATATTTTTTGTAGCCCTATGCCCCTAGTGGGCCTTTAACAGGCCTAAACATAATTTGGTCCCTCAGTAACAATAGGTTGTTAACATGTGTAAATATCTCTAGCCCATAAATAACATGTGCCTTTAATAGGCCGAAAGTGAGATTGGGCCCTGGTTGTGCCAAATAACCCACTGGTCATTAGCAGGCCGAAATGTATCTCAGCTCGTGGTGGCCCATTTACAATGCAGATCGTTCATAGGCCAAAATTCAGACGGGCCGTAAATACGCCGACCTACTACACGGGCCTTTGATAGGCTGGAAGTTCAGTCGGGCTTGATTAGTATCAGTTTTATATGGGCCGTTAATAGGCCCGATTTGACGTTGGGCCACATATGGCCCATGGATTTCGTCCGACGTTTACTGCTGAGAATCACAACAGGCTGGAAGTGGCTGTTGGTGCTCTAGGAACCGGGGTACCCAGACTTGCCTACCTGCAGCCCACCGCGTGGCGTCATCGACGGCCTGGTACGGCCCATCTTCAGCACCAACAACACAAGACCCTCGCGAGGGGCCAAGCCTTGTGAGGCGGACAACGCCAAGACCCTCAGAAGGAGCGGCCTCCTTAGGCTAGCTCCTGAGGAGCGGAGATTTCTATGCGAGCCCTCACCTCGCGAGGTTCGGATGACGCAAGCCATGAAGACCAAGGCCAAGCGGGCGCTAACGGGCGCAATACATCAGGTTTCCTCTTTGGTGCTAAAGAGGCAAGCGCAGGCGTGGAGTCCCGAGGCATCAACCAAAGGTTTCCATTTCCATGCTACATGACCAAGACCACCAAGACGGAGGTCATCGCCGAGCCCACCACGGCGTCACGACGAGAAGCTTTACAGGCGAAGACCACCTTTCTTCAGGATAAGATGTACTAGTTGTCTCCCTTCGAATTTGGCCATTGTGGGATGCCTTCCCACCTTCATTTTGGGAAGAGGACTAAGGCCACTATAAATATAGCCTAGCCACCACCATAGAAGGGAGGACAGAGGATCCAGACCATCCACACCCTCACCAGCTCACACAAACACTAGAACATACCTCCTGAGGTTGTTCTTCCGCTGTACTAGTTCATCCTCAGCCCACCTCGAGGCAAATCCACCACAAAGCAGGAGTAGGGTATTACACTGCAAGCTAGCCCGACCTGGGTAAACTGCCTTGTATCGTTCTTCTTCAGTTAATCGAGCTAGGCCATGAGATCGACAAGTTGTCAGACTGGGGAGGTTGAGATCTTCGCACGCACCCCAGATTTCGAATCTATCTTGGGTCTGCGGAGCCCCGAATTCGACATTTAGCATGCCAGGTAGGGGTGCATCAAAGATTCACCTCTTCGCCTACTGTACCCCGCCCGTGCCGTTCGACTCTCATGGCGGGTGCTTCTCCACCGACCGGACCGACGAGTCCGTTCGGAGGCGCCATGGGCCTCCGGGCTTTCACCCCCGCCTTGAAGCGAGTGCAGTGGTCGCCCAAGTTCAGGCCGGAGCTACCGCCTCGATACAACGGCGCGGCAGATCCGGCGAGGTTTCTCCAGGCGTATACGGAGGTTGTTTGGGCGGCCGGCGGCGACGACAAGGCCATGGCGAACTGGCTACCCATGGCCCTTACGGGTGTGCCGCGCGCCTGGCTCCTGGACTTGCCGGAGTCTTCAGTGGCCTCCTGGGAGGAGCTGCACGATTTCTTCATCATGCGCTTCGTGGCACCAGCGCCCCACGCCATCGCGGCCCTCCTCGGTGGCTCGCAGGTGCCGGCCTCGGAGCACCATGTCAAGAAGTTCTTCCGCTAGATGGGCGCCGCCCACGTGAAGCGGGGAGCTCCTCCGGTCTCGGTGGCGCCTAAGGCAGACCTCACCTACGAGTCAAGGGACCACCCCACGACCACGGCGGCGCCGGCGCGCTCCCGATGCTCTGCACCCCCACCATCTGCAACATAGCGGTCACCAGGACCCTCATCGACGGCGACGGCGGCCTCAATGTCCTCTCCGTGGAAGCATTCAGCCTGCTTCATGTGCCCCGCGGCCAGCTCCGCCCCACCAAGCCTTTCTCCGGGGTCGTTGACCGCTCCACCTTCCCCCTGGGCAGATCCGCCTCCACGTCACCTTCGGCACCTGCGACAACTACCACACCGAGCTCATTGACTTCGACATCACCCACATCAGCCTTCCTTACAATGCCATTCTCGGGGACCCGGCTTCGCCAAGTTCATGGCGGCAACCCATCCTGGCTACAACCTCATGAAGATGCCGGGAAGCAGCGGCGCCCTTACCGTGGCAGGGGACACCAAGGATGCGCTCTCGGTCCTCAAGCTCGCCTTCAGGGCCGCAGCGGCCGTGCGGCCAAGCGGGGAGGGAGCCCCGAAGGGCCCAGAGGCTGCATCAGCAAAGAAGAAGCAGTTGTTCTCTCAAGATCGGGCCAAAACAAAGCAGGTGCTGGTCGATGAAGACGGGGGATCGGGCTCTACCTTCACCATAGGCGTCGGCCTCCCTCCAGACCAAGAAGAGGCGCTGGTCAGCTTCCTCCGCGTGAACAAGGACGTGTTCGCGTGGGAAACGGCGGACCTGGTCGGGGTCCCACGCGGGGTAATCGAGCACCATCTGATGGTGTGCCCCAACGCACGCCCTGTAAAGCAGAAGGAGCGAAGGCAAGCCCCGGAGAAGCAGTCATTCATCATCGTGGAGACTCGCAAGCTGTAGGAGGCCGGCGTCATTCGGGAAGTGCGGCACCCAGATTGGCTCGCGAACCCGGTCATCGTCCCCAAGAAGGGCGGGAAGGAGTGCATGTGCATTGACTTCACCAACCTCAAGAAGGCTTGTCCTCAAGACCCCTTCCCTCTCTCGCGCATCGACCAAATCGTCGACTCCATAGCCGAGTGCGATTTACTATGCTTCCTGGACGCCTTCTCGGGATATCACCAAATCAAGATGGCGGTGCAGGACGTTGAGAAGGCGGCCTTTCTGACCCCGTGTGGGGTGTACTGCTACATGTGCATGTCGTTCGGGCTGCGCAATGCCGGAGCAACCTTCCAGTGGCTAATGCACATCACCTTGGGCTAGCAGCTCGAGGGAACACCGAGGCGTACGTCGACAACATAGTGGTGAAATCTCGGGAGGCGAGAACACTTATCAAGGATCTAGAGGAGACTTTTGCCAGCGTGCGCAAGGTAAACCTGCGGCTCAACCCAGAGAAATGTGTGTTTGGTGTCCCCTCTGGCAAGTTGCTGGGTTTCCTGGTGTCTGATAACACACAAGTATAGGGGATCGCAACAGTTTTTGAGGGTAGAGTATTCAACCCAAATTTATTGATTCGACACAAGGGGAGTGAAAGAATATTCTCAAGTATTAGCAGTTGAGTTGCCAATTCAACCACACCTGGAAAACTTAATATCTGCAGCAAAGTATTTAGTAGCAAAGTAGTATGAAAGTAACGGTAACGGTGGCAAAGGCAACAGTAGCTGTTTTGTAGTAATTGTAACAGTGGCAACGGAAAAGTAACTAAGCAAAGATCAATATGTGAAAAGCTCGTAGGAATTGGATCAGTGATGGATAATTATGTCGGATGCGGTTCCTCATGCAACAGTTATAACATAGGGTGACAAAGAATTAGCTCCAGTTCATCAATATAATGTAGGCATGTATTCTGAATATAGTTATACGTGCTTATGGAAAAGAACTTGCATGACATCTTTTGTCCTACCCTCCCGTGGCAGCGGGGTCCTATTGGAAACTAAGGGATATTAAGGCCTCCTTTTAATAGAGTACCGGACCAAATCATTAACACTTAGGGAATAAATGAACTCCTCAAACTACGGTCATCACCGGGAGTGGTCCCTATTATTGTCACTTCGGGGTTACTGGATCATAACACATAGTAGGTGACTATTGACTTGCAAGATAGGATCAAGAACTCACATATATTCATGAAAACATAATAGGTTCAGATCTGAAATCATGGCACTCGGGCCCTAGCGACAAGCATTAAGCATAGCAAAGTCATAGCAACATCAATCTCACAACATAATGGATACTAGGGATCAAACCCTAACAAAACTAACTCGATTACGTGATAAATCTCATCCAGCCCATCACCGTCGAGAAAGCCTATGATGGAATTACTCACACATGGCAGTGAGCACAATGAAATTGGTGATGGAGGAAGGTTGATGACGACGAGAGCGACAGATTCCCCTCTCCGGAGCCCCGAATGGACTATAGATCAGCCCTCCCGGGAGAGATTAGGGCTTGGCGGCGGCTCTGTATCGTAAAACGCGATGAATCCTTCTCTCTGATTTCTTTCTCCCCGAACGTGAATATATAGAGTTGGAGTTGAGGTCAGTGGAGCCTCAGGGGGCCCATGAGGTAGGGAGCGCGCCCCAAGGGGGTGGGCGTGCCCTCCACCCTCATGGACAGGGTGTGGGCCCCCCTGGTGTTGATTCTTTCACCAGTATTTTTTATTAATTACAAAATATTCTCTGTGAAGTTTCAGGTCATTCCGAGAACTTTTATTTCTGCACAAAAATAACACCGTGGCCATTCTGCTGAAAACATCGTCAGTCCGGGTTAGTTCCATTCAAATCATGCAAGTTAGAGTCCAAAACAAGGGCAAAAGTGTTTGGAAAAGTAGATACGTTGGAGACGTATCAATTCCCCCAAGCTTAAACCTTTTTTTGTCCTCAAGCAATTCAGTTGACAAAAATGAAAGTGATCAAGAAAAACGTTTACAAACTCTGTTTGCTCTTGTTGTTGTAAATATGTAAAGCCAGCATTCAATTTTCAGCAAAGATTATGAACTAACCATATTCACAATAACACTTGTCTAATGTTTACTCACACTAGTCCAGCGAGCTCCTAAACAAACGGTTTAAAACCCCTTTCCGCGACGGCATTTGGAACTGTCTCCAAGTGAGTGTGGGCGATAGGGGGGTCCTTCCCACAGGACCCAGAAACCGTCGGGGATATGCCCTCCTGGCACACACGTTCGGCAAAATGAGGTCGTGTGCGACCGGCGAGCACTCAAATACAGAAATACGTACAGTAGAGCTAAAAAAATACAATTATACGGCGAAATTGTTTCTGGTCGCAAGTACATCCCACACAGTCAGTCCCCGCTAAACGTTTCCATTCGTATGTACATCCCACACAGTCGCTCCAAGGCAAACGTTTCCGCTCACAGGTACATCACACACAATTTTCCCGTTAAATCGCTTGCGTTATTGAATATATCACACACGGTCCATGGAAGAAACTGTATGGTAAAGGCTGTCCATCGCACACAGTTTTCATGTGGTAAACGTTTGCGCAAGGTGGCCTAACGCAAACAGTTTTCAAGAGAAAGTCTTGTGTGATTGTTCATTGATCCAACACGGTTTATTCCGAGAAACTGTGTGCGTTGCCTGCGGTCATCGCCCACGGTATTTTTTCAACAACCGTTTGCAATAGTAAAACCCAATTAGCAGGCTAATTCGCCACTAGCAGGCTAATTATCCGATTATTCATAATCCATTTATTAATCTAATTGACAGTTCATATTAAGCACACAATATATTTATTTTCATAATTGAAATACATCAGAGTACAGCATCATATAGCTTCAGCACTCAGCTACCCCATTACACAACTATACCAGGACCAAGTTTCACATGCAACATCTATAACCTTTCAAAATTAGCATCATAGACGGTACATAAACAGATGTACCTCATCTGGAAAACTGCTGAAGCAGAAGGCAAATATTGAGCCTTCAATGATGTTGAAGGTCTTTGTAACTTTAGGCCAGTGCCTGTGGATGATTGACCGTCCATCCTTCGTCCTCTTCAGGAACACTTCAATATTGAACCGTGGGTGTTGTATGAATACCTTCCTCGCCTCCTGACCATACAGGTGGTTTGAGAGGTAATCATCAGTGAACTGCTTTGGAAAGGCCTGAAAACAAGGATGTGCATAAATATCTTCTCTATATTGGAAATGGGGCAAAGGAATTAAAAAGGCAAGGTATAATAGTTAGTACCATCCTATAGTGAACTGATGTCTTCTTCATTGTGCACACAAATATCTTGTTGTTTTTTGTCGCTAATTTCTTTATCCTAACAATCTTTCTGAGTTTCTTCACTTGACTGATATTCATGGACAAATCATTTCCCCATATGCAAAAAGGGTCGAACAGTGGGTCAAAACCTCTGACAGCAGGACCTACATGTGCAAGACCAAATTGTTAAAAACCTAAATATTAGAATGGTTTCTGCAATTGCACAATAATGTGCTATTAGACAACGGACCATGCACGTGCTAACCTCGATTGTAAACCTCAGTGCTTCCCATTGTTTCCCTGCAAGACATATAAGGTAGTTAGCCATCAGGTTAAGTAAGGGTTCGCATGTTATCAGTAAAATATGTTGATGAAAAATAATCACATTGCAGATTCATCAGATTAATTCAAGCCATAGGGAAAACCCATTTACCCAAACCAAGCATGATTAAGAACTAGGAAATATAGCACTTGTATATGTTTCTCATGTATTAAGTGCAGCCAAATTCGATTTATTCCTCACATGCACAACAATACAAAATTCTACCCACGACAATTGGACATCGCATTGCAGAATTGAACCAAGCAGTTAACTAAACACCACAACAAATGAACCAAACATTAACTGAGCACCACATTGCACAAAATAACATTGAACCAAGCAGTTAACTAAACACCACAACAAATGAACCAAACATTAACTGAGCACCACATTGCACAATATAACATACTCCTAATAGAAGATCAGACAGTTAGCCAAACAGTTAACTACAATCAATTGTAGCAATTGTATTTGTTTCTCATGTATTTACTACAGCCAAATTCAATTTATTCCTCACATGGTATACAATAACATAATGCACCCACAATTTTGTAAAGATAAATTTGATTTATTTCTCACATGGAAGACAATGCAAAATTGCAGCCTGAAGAATTGAACATCACATTTGCAGAATTAAACCAAACAGTTAACTGAAGACGACAACTAATTAACAAAACAGTTAATAAGTGAGCACCACACTGCACGACATATAGAACATATACACTAGAGCAACAGATTGCATGGTAAAATTAGATAGCACAATTCACTAGAATTTGTGAAGGAAAGGCAGGAGCAGCACACGCAACGGGTAAACCGAGCATGCTTAACCGGCGTAGGTAGCAAATAGCAAGGTGCTCCTTCAATATCTGGGGGTCGGCACGAATGGCAGCCATCGCGACCTCCTCCACGCGTGCGGCCGCGATTTGCTTCTCCGTTGCCAAATGCTCCTTGAGGTCCTGGCTATACTGCGTGCACAATGGCTTAGGCCGGCGCTTATTTGGTGGAAGGGTCTGTGGTTTGGGTGGAAGGTGTCGCGCTCGCGCCGGCAGTAGGGGCATGTGGGATGTGGAAGGAGGAGGAGGATGGGGGTCGGGTGTGGATTACCTGCCTGGATAGGCGAGGCCGAAGAGCGTGAAGGAGGGTCGCCAGCGAGGAGGCGGTGGCGCTGCAAGCAAGGAGTGAAGGTTTCAACTTGGAAAGGAAGGTGGAAAGAGGGGAAATGTGGCTTTTGGTAAGGGGCAGGGGGCGGGGAGGTAGATATTTCTGCGGAAGCCGAAAATTTGGAATCGCTTCAGCCAAAAAACTGGCGTGCAAAGTGTCATCAGATACGGTCCCTTATTCAGAACTGTGTACGATATGTGAACATCACAAACGATTCAGATAGCTTAAACCGTGTGTGTTGAGTTTGAACGTCAAAAATTTTGGTTCGAATTTCCCTGGTTACAGTGGTCATCCACGTCATTGCGTAATTTGGGTACACAAAGGAGACTAACTTCTTAATCGAGCAATTTCAGCAATTAAACAGAGCTAGCTGACCTAAACATTACTCTAACAAATTAAAGACCGGCGCTCTTAATTAAACAAAACAAAGAGTACTACTACGGCTGGTGCTCGTCGATCTCCGCCGCTGCCTGCATGTCCCGCTCACGCCCGACGGTCTCCTGGGGAAGGGGTTCCATGGCATCAATTGCACCATACTCGGCAAGCATCTGTCATCCGCGTCCTCCATATCTTTGGAAAAGGCCGCCACGAGCTGGGTGTGGGTGGACACCATGTGGGCTCTAGCGGGCTCTGTCGTGGCAAGGTATGCCGCGCAGGAACGGGCGGCTGCCTGAACTCTCTCGGCGATTGCCAGCTCTTCGGCCGTGGGTTGTCGACCATTGTCGGAGAAGCTTCGTTCGATTTGTGCGGTGACCGCACGACCTGGGTGTGAATGGCCTCGACATGGTAGTGGGCTGCCTCCAGCAGGGCTAAGGCCGCCGCTGCGGAACGGACAGCTGTTGTGCCGCTCTCGCCAGTTGCTATCCCCGAGGCAGATGCTGCTGCCGCCGCCTGAGAAGCAACAATGGCCGTTTGGGCTGCCTTGGCCGCCCGGACGCAGACTGCGGTCGCCCTCACGAAGCTTGTTAGCACGCGCCTGGTGGCTCGGCCGCGCTCTCGTAGGAGTGGGCCACCGAAGTTGCCCTCAAGACGTGGGTCCATGTCCCCATCTTTCACCGGCGATGAATGAACAGTGAAATGATATTCGGGGAGTGAGCTAGCTAGTGTCCTTGACACGCCGGCTGTGGACTGTAGCCGACGCACCTTATCTCGTAAGGCATGGGCGTAGTATACACCGACGGTGCTCCAAGATTTTTTGTGCTGCATCTCACATGGTTCGTGATAATAAACTGTGTGCGATCTACTTGATTTATCGTCTTGATCATTTGAATTACGTAATGGGGTCACTGCTACAAAGGATGGTGCTTGAATTGTTAGAACTTTTATCTGTAGTGAACATGCACCTAGAGGTGTGTCGTAAAAAAATTGGAATTATTCAGGCTTCGTTTGTACATTTTTATACATTAACAAGGTTTTCCAGGCATTTTATGCGCATAATTCAAATTTGAACTACATGCACATGCTCCGGTGCATATAAACTTATTGAAAAATCAAATATGTGTCCTTGGTTGCACGCTTAGGTCCCATGCAAGAAACGGGAATGAATTTCAAACACCCTGCCACCGTCACTCGGCCGCAAACATTGAGATACCTGGTTTTTAAATTCTAGTAAATCCACAACTTGTCTGAAATTCATGAAACTTGGCATGATATCATGTAGCAGCATCAACATGCCATGGTAAATTTTTTGTCCTATTTGGGGCAGGTTTGGGTATATGCTTCTCACAAACCGGAGCTTCTCACAACAAGCATGATGATTCTCGGTAGGGAACGTCCCACCTTTGGGGACGAAACGATATCCATTGCCTCTTATTGCTTTCAATTTTTTTCTCGTGTCAACATAGATATATGAGTGTTGTGTGAATTTTTGTGATTTTTCGGGGTTCGTTTGGACATTTTTATGCATTAACTGAGTTTTCAATGCATTTATGTGCATAATTCAAATTTGAACTACATGCGCATGCTCTAGTGCATATAAATTGGTTCAAAAATCAAATCTGTGTCCAAGGGTGCATGCTTAGGTCCCATGCAAGAAATGGGAATGAATTTCGAACACCAGGGCATCGTTGATTGCCGGCAAAACATTGAGATGCCTGGTTTTTAAATTCTAGTAAATCCAAAACTTGTCTGAAATTCATGAAACTTGGCATGCTATCATGGAGCGGCATCAACATGCCGTGGTAAAAATTTTGTCCCTTGTGGGGCAGGTTTGGGTATATGCTTCTCACAAACCGGAGCTTCTCACAACAAGCATGATGGTTTTCGGTAGGGAACGTCCCACCTTTGGGGACGAAACGATATCCACTGCCTCTTGTTGCTTTCTAATTTTTTTCTCGTGTCGACATAGAACAACAGGAGTGTTGTGTGGATTTTTGTGATTTGTCGGGGTTCGTTTGGACATTTTTATGCATTAACTGAGTTTTCAATGCATTTATGTGCATAATTCAAATTTGAACTACATGCACATGCTCCAGTGCATATAAATTGGTTGAAAAATCAAATCTGTGTCCTAGGGTGCATGCTTAGGTCCCATGCAAGAAATGGGAATGAATTTCGAACACCAGGGCGCCGTTGATTTCCCGCAAAACATTGAGATGCCTGGTTTTAAATTCTAGTAAATCCAAAACTAGTCTGAAATTCATGAAACTTGGCTTGCTATCATGGAGCGGCATCAACATGCCGTGGTACAAATTTTGTCCCTTGTGGGGCAGGTTTGGGTATATGCTTCTCACAAACCGGAGCTTCTCACAACAAGCATGATGGTTTTCGGTAGGGAGCGTCCCACCTTTGGGGACGAAACGATATCCATTGCCTCTTGTTGCTTTCAAATTTTTTTCTCGTGTCGACATAGAACAGCAGTAGTGTTGTGTGGATTTTTGTGATTTGTCGGGGTTCGTCTGGACATTTTTATGCATTAACTGAGTTTTCAATGCATTTATGTGCATAATTCAAATTTGAACTACATGCACATGCTCCAGTGCATATAAATTTGTTGAAAAATCAAATCTGTGTCCTAGGGTGCATGCTTAGGTCCCATGCAAGAAATGGGAATGAATTTCGAACACCAGGGCACCGTTGATTGCCCGCAAAACATTGAGATGCCTGGTTTTAAATTCTAGTAAATCCAAAACTAGTCTGAAATTCATGAAACTTGGCATGCTATCATGGAGCGGCATCAACATGCCATGGTACAAATTTTGTCCCATTTGGGGCAGGTTTGGTTATATGTTTCTCACAAACCGGAGTTTCTCACAACAAGCATGATGGTTTTCGGTAGGGAACGTCCCACCTTTGGGGACGAAACGATATCCATTGCCTCTTATTGCTTTCAATTTTTTTTCTCGTGTCAAAATAGAACAACAGGAGTGTTGTGTGAATTTTTGTGATTTTTCGGGGTTCGTTTGGACATTTTTATGCATTAACTGAGTTTTCAATGCATTTATGTGCATAATTCAAATTTGAACTACATGCACATAGTCAAGTGCATATAAATTGGTTGAAAAATCAAATATGTGTCCTCGGGTGCATGGTTAGGTTCCATGCAAGAAATGGGAATGAATTTCAAACACCAGGGCACCGTTGATTGCCGGCAAAACATTGAGATGCCTGGTTTTTAAATTCTAGTAAATCCAAAACATGTCTGAAATTCAAGAAACTTGGCATGCTATCATGGAGCGGCATCAACATGCCGTGGTACAAATTATATCCCATTTGTGGCAGGTTTGGGTATATGCTTCTCACAAACCAGAGCTTTTCACAACAAGCATGATGGTTTTCGATAGTGAACGTCCCACCTTTGGGGACAAAATGATATCCATTGCCTCTTATTGCTTTCAAATGTTTTTCTCGTGTCAACATAGAACAGCAGGAGTGTTGTGTGAAATTTTGTGATTTTTTGGGTTTGATTTGGACATTTTTATGCATTAACTGAGTTTTCAATGCATTTATGTGCATAATTCAAATTTGAACTGCATGCACATGCTCCAGTCCATATAAATTGGTTGAAAAATCAAATCTGTGTCCTTGGGTGCATGCTTAGGTCCCATGCAAGAAATGGGCATGAATTCAAACACCAGGGCACTGTTGATTGCCGACAAAACATTGAGATGCCTGGGTTTTAAATTCTAGTAAATCCAAAACACGTCTGAAATTCAAGAAACTTGGCATGCTATCATGGAGCGGCATCAACATGCCGTGGTACAAATTATATCCCATTTGGGGCAGGTTTGGGTATATGCTTCTCACAAACCAGAGCTTTTCACAACAAGCATGATGGTTTTCGATAGGGAACGTCCCACCTTTGGGGACGAAATGATATCCATTGCCTCCTATTGCTTTCAAATGTTTTTCTCGTGTCAACATAGAACAACAGGAGTGTTGTGTGAATTCTTGTGATTTTTCGGGGTTGATTTGGACATTTTTATGCATTAACTGAGTTTTCAATGCATTTATGTGCATAATTCAAATTTGAACTACATGCACATGCTCCAGTCCATATAAATTGGTTGAAAAATCAAATTTGTGTCCTTGGGTGCATGCTTAGGTCCCATGCAAGAAATGGGCATGAATTCAAACACCAGGGCACTGTTGATTGCTGGCAAAACATTGAGATGCCTGGTTTTTATTCTAGTAAATCCAAGATTCTTTTAACCATTCACGTGACGCCACATGTCTTGGCTTCAATGGCTGTAGGAGGTGCCGTGCGGACAGCTACTTGACCTTGACTGAACGGGATTTCTGTAGCTCTTGATCGCAACGATTTAGATAGAACACCCATATGCAAAGTGAGAGCAGCACAGGATTTGTGCATCCCTTCAGCGCAAACGGTTGTTCTGGATGACCCGTGTGCAACCACGTGCAAACAATTTGGTAAGATTTGCATCTGTCATATTGGGTATGTTGCCATTTGTCAAACTGGAAAGATTTACATTTGTTGATCTAGTAACGTTGCCATTTGTCAATCCTTGTAACACTGCGATTTGTGAAAATATGAAGCTAGAAATCATTAGCACTATGTAATTTTTGCAACTAAAATTCAGTAATTAAGCATAGATTTCATTCATAGATTAAGCAGTCTTTCCTAATTTATACCAGTTCAACTCAACAGCTGAACTGACCAAACTTCTCCCCAATTGTTGCCAACCACGTACTGAAATATCTAGTTCAACTATATATACTAGCTAATTTTAAGTACGTTGTACAGTTCGACCACACATCTATAGTCATATGAACTGAACAAAATTGCCCCTAAATACTACTACCACGGAGGGGCTTTGTGCTACATCCGGCAGCCTCTCCTCTGCCGAGCGCGCTTAGTGAGAGGCAGAGGAGGAGGAGGAGCCTACCGACGAGCCGGAGAAATGCAATACGGTGCCTGCCGCTTTTGCACGTTCAGCGAATCTCGCCAGTTCGAACGCCCACTGCCGCTCCAGACGATCCCTCTTGAAGTGGTCGGACTGCTCGTAGATCTCCTGATTTCTCGCCTCTGCGTCGGCGTGAGTTGCGGCCACGGCTGCGGTAAGGCTCTTTGCATGCTCGACGAGGCGCTCCTCCTCCCGCAGGAACTCGATGTAGCGTGCAAGGTCGCTGACGCACGTGCGGTCCTCCACCTCTGCCTCCCTCTTTCGGGTGGCGGTGGCGGAGCGGGTGATGATCCCGGAGGTCGATGGTGGGTTGGCGGCCACGGTAGCCGACGATGGGGTTGCGGCCACGACCGCCACCTCCCGCCTTCGAGCCGCGGTGGCAGAGCGGGTGATGGCCACGGTGGCCGGCAGTGGGGTGGCGGCCACGACGGCCACCTCCCGCCTTCGGGCCACGGCGGCGCACCGGGAGATGGCCCTGGCTTTCGACGGTGGTGTGGTGGCAACGGCGGCCGGCAACAGCTACCGACGGGCAGCGGCGGCGGAGCATGTGGTGGGTGTTCCGCGCACACCCAACAGGGACACCACACGCACAACACTACGCTGGGGACTGCACCGCCGCCGCGGTGTAGCCTCCCAGCTGGAGCTGTCCTCTGATGACGGCGGAGTGGGTGAGCGACGACGATGGACCGGCGCCACTGGCGATTGTGGCAGAAGCAGACGAGATAAGCTACAGGGAGGGAGGGGAAAATGCGACGCAGGACTCACCGGCCGTGAGGGTTTTTATAGTAGGCCAGTAAGCATTGGGATTTTGGGGGATTTCACCGAGTCGGGTGGGAAGCTTGCGCGGGAATGGGCTCACCCATGATTCATTGGCGCCACCGTTTGCCCAAAAGAACGCCCCCGCGCGCTGCGCAAGCTTGCGCTGTAAGCCGTCTGCGGCAGCGGGGTGACAAGACGGGCAAGAGGAGGACGAGAGGACATGTACACATACAATTAATAAAAAAACGTTTGCGATTTAATTACCTACTATACCCCGTCCTGGTTTATAAGTAGGATTTAACTAATAAATTACGAATGCATGTCGCCATAGATTATATCGTTGGAGTCGTATTTCAACATTGTTTCCAGCTATACAATTTTTGTAACATGCATTAACACTTCTTTGGTTCAATTTAAGGTTATGCACCAGCAGGCGTTTCCCACAACACACACGGCTTATTCCATCACAAACAGCTCTGATTGATCAACTGTCTGCCACGTATTGCACACGCAACTCTAATATGATTCGTGCTTGATGTCTACGACATCGCTCGCACAGTTCGTCTTATTCGCCACGTATCATTGTGCCGTCCTCTGCTCGCGTCCCTCGGCAAGCTCTGCTCGCCGTTAGGCGCCACAGCGCGCTGTGCTCACTGTGTGACGCCCCCGATTCAATCGTACACTAATCATACACGCAAACGTGTACGATCAAGATCAGGGACTCACGGGAAGATATCACAACACAACTCTAAAATAAAAATAAGTCATACAAGCATCATAATACAAGCCAGGGGCCTCGAGGGCTCGAATACAAGTGCTCAATCATAGACGAGTCAGCGAAAGTAACAATATCTGAGTACAGACATAAGTTAAACAGGTTTGCCTTAAGAAGGCTAGCACAAACTGGGATACAGATCGAAAGAGGCGCAGGCCTCCTGCCTGGGATCCTCCTAAACTACTCCTGGTCGTCGTCAGCGGCTTGCACGTAGTAGTAGGCACCTCCGATGTAGTAGGAGTCATCGTCGATGGTGGCATCTGGCTCCTGGGCTCCAGCATCTGGTTGCGACAACCAGGTAAAAAGGAAAGGGGGAAAAGAGGGAGAAAGCAACCGTGAGTACTCATCCAAAGTACTCGCAAGCAAGGATCTACACTACATATGCATGGGTATATGTGTAAAGGGGCAATATCGGTGGACTGAACTGCAGAATGCCAGAATAAGAGGGGGATAGCTAGTCCTGTTAAAGACTACGCTTCTGGCCACCTCCATCTTGCAGCATGTAGAAGAGAGTAGATGGTAAGTTCACCAAGTATCATCGCATAGCATAATCCTACCCAGTGATCCCCTCCTCGTCGCCCTGTTAGAGAGCGATCACCGGGTTATATCTGACACTTGGAATGGTGTGTTTTATTAAGTATCCAGTTTTAGTTGTCATAAGGTCAAGGTACAACTCCAGGTCGTCCTTTTACCGAGGGACACGGCTATTCGAATAGATAAAATTCCCTGCAGGGGTGCACCACATAACCCAACACGCTCGATCCCATTTGGCCGGACACACTTTCCTGGGTCATGCCCGGCCTCGGAAGATCAACACATCGCAGCCCTACCTAGGCACAACAGAGAGGTCAGCACGCCGGTCTAAATCCTATGGCGCAGGGCTCTGGGCCCATCGCCCATTGTAGACCTGCACGTTGCGAGGGCGGCCGGAAGCAGACCTAGCAACCTCCATTACAAAGGAAGTCACGTTACGCGGTGCAATCTGGCGCGCGCCGCTCAGTCGCTGACGTCACGAGGCTTCGGTTGATACCACGATGTCGAGTGCCCATATCTTTCCCACATAGTTGGTTAGTGCGTATAGACCAAATGGCCAGACTTAGATCAAATACCCAGAACTCGTTAAGCGTGATATTTTGATGTAACCGCGGACGCCGACCAGGGCAGGCCCACCTCTCTCCTAGGTAGTCTCAACCTGCCCTGTCGCTCCGCCACAAAGTAAACAGTCAGGGGCCGTCGGGAACCCAGGCCCACCTCTACCGGGATGGAGCCACCTGCCCCTTCAGCCCCCATCTCCGAACAGTATCATAAGTAATGTAACAGTATAAAGTATATAGCATATGCCCGTGATCACCTCCCGAGTGATCACGGCCTAGTAGTATAGCATGGCAGACGGACAAGAATGTAGGGCCACTGATGGAATACTAGCATCCTATACTAAGCATTTAGGATTGTAGGTAAGGGTAACAACTGTAGCAACAATGACAGGCTATGCAGCAGAATAGGATTAACGGAAAGCAGTAACATGCTACACTACTCTAATGCAAGCAGTATAGAGAAGAATAGGCGATATCTGGTGATTAGGGGGGGCTTGCCTGGTTGCTCTGGCAAGGAGGGGTCATCAACACCGTAGTCGAACGGGGCGCCAGCAGTGGTGTCGGCCTCGTAGTCTACCGGAGAGAAGAGGGGGAAGAAACAATGAATAATGTGCAAACATATGCATAATGATGCATGACAAAGCAAACAGCGGTGTTAGGTGTGCCCTAACGCGGTAGGAGGAGATACCAGCGAAGGGGGAAAACATCCGGGAAAGTATCCCCGGTGTTTCGCGTTTTCGAACAGATGAACTGGAGGTGAAATGTTGCAGGTTCGCTATGGTAGGGATGTGTGGCGGGCGAACGGGCTGCGTATTCGGATTCGTCTCGTCGTTCTGAGCAACTTTCATGTAGAAAGTATTTCCATCCGAGTTACGGTTTATTTTATTTTAATTTTTAAAGTTTTAAATTATTTTTAGAATTTATTTAATTAATTTAATTCAACATTATCCAGAACAGTGCATGCTGACATCATCATGACATCAGCATGACGTCAGCAGTCAACAGAGGTGTTGACCGGGTCGCTGACGTGTGGGACCCACCTGTCATACTCTGATTAGGTTAATTAGGATTTAGCTAATCTAATTACTGTTTAATTAAACTAACTAGTTTATTAGATTAATTAAACATGATTAATTAACTTAATTAATTCACTAACTTAATTAATTAATTAACTATTAACTTTATTAATTCATTTTTATTTTATTTTCCTTTTCTTTTTCTATAAAAACGTTCTGGGCGTGGGGCCCCACTGTCATTGGCTAAGGGGGGCCTTAGCGGGTCGTGCGGGCAGGCAGGTCTCGGGCGCCCGTTAACGGGCGAACCCGTGCAGCTGCCGCAGGCGCGCGAGCAGCGCCGCCGAGGCAGGCTGGGCGCCAACTGCACGCGAGAGGGCAGGCGGGGCTGCGGTTGGCGGGGCGGCGCGACAGCAGTGGCGGAGGCGGAGCGTGCGACAGCAGGTGGCGTGGCGCGGCGGATACAGCTGCGAGGCGCAGTAGTAGCAGCGCGCATCAGGGGCCACCGAGGGAGCGAGCGACGGCGAGCACAGTGGTTGCTCTAGGGCCGGGACGCGACAGGGGAGCAAGGGGTGGAGGCGGCAGGAGCACGGCCACGGGCAGCTGCGGGCGCAGCCAGGGCATGCCCTGGGTGCGGCTAGAAGAGACAGGGCGCACGGGGGGGTCGCGGTGAGCGAGTCGCAAGGGCGGGGTGAGCGCGGGCCGGAGGCGTGAACGCTGGCAGTGGCGCGTACGCAGACGACGACGGTCGGAGGAAGAGGCCGTGACGGAGTGCGAGCTCGGGCGCGGAACGGGCGACGTGCGCGCGCGGGACGGCGCGTGTGCTTGACGTGGCCGTGAGCGCGTGCGCGAGGAAGACAGGAGGAGGGGATCTCACGAGGTGTTCGTAGGGACCGGGCAGTGGGGCGCGGGGAGGAGGACGGAGACGACGGGGACGGAGCGGAAGCAGTCCGGCGGGGAGGAGGAGGCAGGCCGGCGAGGCGCGTCGGCGAAGGACGTCGTCGGGCGCGTCGGTTCCTTGCCCCCGATCTCGATCCAGATCGGGGGTAAAGAGGAGTGGTGCAAGTGGGAGTAGTGGGGGGTTAGGGTTTCGGGGGGTGAGGGGATATGGGGAATGGGGGTGACCGGTTGGGCCGGTTGGGCCCGGCCTGCTGGGCCGAAGCCCAGTGGGGGGGTGATTGCTTTTCTTTTCCTCTTGTTTTTGTTTTCTCTTTTACTCCTTTTTTATTTTTTTCTTTTATGTTTTCTTTTAGTTTCCTTTTATTTTTGTTTTAGCAAAATACCAAAATGGCACCTAATTTGATGTCACCAAATATGCCACTGCCACACTAACTTGCTACCCAAGCTAAAATAGTTTCGTAATTATTAACATTTAAAAGTATTTAAACAATAGTTTTCGCTACTGTTTTATTCATCTTATAGTATTTAAATATTTTATAAAGGTGTGGTTTCTCCACCATAATTACCTATGAAATATTTGGTTCACTCCGAACATTTTAGTTTTAATATTTGAAAACTTATATTGTTTGCTTGATTTTGAATTTGAATTTGAATCGGTTTCAAACTAACGCGAGATTAGCAACAGTAATCAAAGTGACATGGCATCATTAGCCGAGGGTTGCTGTAGCTTATCTACCCGGGCGTCACACACTTTTAGGCGCCGCGACGCGCTTTGTCGCGTCCGTTGGCGCGCTCGGCTTGTGGACATCTTTTCCTTGAGGCGACCGAGCGGCGCTCTGCTCGCGTCCCTTCGTGCGCACTCTGCCAGCGGTTGGGCATGCGCACGATCATGTCGGGGGCCCCATATGAATGCGGTTGCGCCGCGCGCGTTGCCACGCGATGCAGTTACGTACGGCATGATGGAGTTATGCGCTGTAAATTAGAACTGCCGTCAGGGCCTACCGATATTCCTGGTCGTTCGGCTTCCCCTTTAATTCCCGCGGCCATTATAACCTTAGTCTCTTCAACCTTTCGATCGCGCCCCACAACACAACAAGCACACCGACGACGACACATAGAGAGGGGATGTCCGGCGGCGCTCCAATGGAGTTCGGTGAGCATAGAGTGGAGACCCACGCGAGGGAGACAGATCTCTCGGTGGTGTACACCATCGACCCGGCCGTGGTGGATGACTACATCAACAGCGTTGAGCAGTTGCTTGCTGGAGACAAGTACAAGGTGGTCGGCATCGACCTCCAGTACACCGCCGGTCGTCCCGGCAAAGATCAGAAGGTTGCCGTCACCCAGTTGTTCGTGCGCCATCATGTCCTCATCTACCACTACTGCATGGCCACAGAGCCTTGCGACCATTTCAACAGGTTTGTCAGCAGCACCTACTACAAGTTCACCATGGTGGATACCAAAGACGATGTAAAAGCGCTCAGTGTTATGGGCTTGGCCTGCAAGAACCTTGTCGAAATCCATGACCACTACAGGGTCTGGGGCAGCACGAAGCAGGACTCCCTGGTCAAACTCGCCTCGGCCCTCGTCGACCCCTACTACGAAATGATGAAGCGGGTTGCCCAGAGAACAAGTCACGTCTCCTGGCACAAGGCCTGGATGCGGCAACTGGATGAACCTCACCTCAGGTTCGCGGCCAAGAGCATGTACACATGCTACGAGATGCATAGGCGGATCGTTGACATGAGGAAGTGCCTCGTTACCCAAATCGACGAGCCCGGATCGAGCCACAAGAAGAGCAAGCGTCACAAGAAGTAGATGCTGATCAGATGATCGTTTATGCTAGTTAATCATGCATGTAATATATAGTCTACTTTATTGGTGTGTGTGGAAATGTCATGTGTGTAGTAGCCAGCTATGTAATTATGCATGTAATAGTTTACTTTGGTGTGTGCAAATGCCATGGGTGTAGTAGCCACCTATGTTAGTGGATGTTTAATTTGGTTATGCAAGCATGTCCTTATAAGTGTGTGTGTATATATATGTTGTTGTTCCGTATGCAATCCCATCCCATAACACACACGCCTTATGTCGGTGGGAAACGACATCTATGGGATCACAAGAATCCCTACTACGGTTGCCGGGGCGCGGGGTTGTGAGAAGAGCAGGATTAACAGTCAGCACAAGGATCGTTTACCCAGGTTCGGGCCGCAAGGATGCGTAAAACCCTAGTCCTGCTTTGGTGGATGTATTGAGCGTTCTTGAGCTCTCGAACTAGCTATGGTGGTTGTGTAGTTCCAAAGAGCCGAATCCTATTCCAGTACGCAATGGGCCTCCTTTTATAGTCGAAAGGGGCTGCCACAGTGGCACACAGGAGGTGGAAAGGCATACAGTACTATGAGCTTAGCGCCCGTATTACAGGTCAAGACGCATTTAATGCGTAGCTTAGGTGTCCCTTAGCTTTATTGGGGACGGGAACGAGGCCCGTCCCGTCCGCTGCCACCTCGCCCTGCTTTGACACGCGCCCAGGCCAGTGGTGCATGCAGCGCCATGTAGGCAGGCAGGCAGCTGAGGTGGCGCGGTGGTAGGATCTTCACGAAGATCTGCATGCCACCACGCAGGTGCTTGCTGAGTTGGCGTAGAGGCCGCACGTCGCCACGCAGGTGCCTGCCCAGCTGGTTGAGCTAGCAGCTGCTTGGGGACGGCGGTGGAGTCTTGGTCAACGCGGGCCTGGCTGTGGCCCCGCTGACGCCCTCGGCAAGGGCCTTGTTGGGGGCCCGGCAAGGGTCTTGCTGTGGCGTTGCAGTCGTCCCCGGCAAGGCGCTTGCCGGGGGTCTTGTGGATCTCCTCGGCAAGGATCCCGCCAAGGGTCGCCGTCTTCTGGTTCTCATTTGATCTCATATCTCTATGGTCTTGACAAAGATCTGCATGCCACCACAGAGGTGCCTCCCGAGCCCTGGTCCAATCGTAGTTGGTTGGGTTGGAACCCGTGGGCTCAAGGGCGGCTCGCTCTGTTGGTGTTCGGGCAGGTTGCCCCGGCAAGGTTCTCGCCTGGGCCACGGGGGCCTGCCCTGGCAAGGATCTTGCTGGGGGAGTCCACCTCGCCCTCTCGGTCTTTGGTATCTTTGGTCTTGGCGTTGCCTTGGCCATCTTGTGCTTCGGCTTCTCTCCGGCTTCCTTCCCCTGCTCTGCTTAGCGTGGCTGTGGCGCGCGGCTCCGACTGGCCGTGCACAAGGTAAGGGGTACAAAGGTGTGCCCCTGCTTTTGTACACCGACAGGAGTCCCCGGGCCTGGGCCACACATAAGCGCGACACGTTGTTGGTACAGGCCCGAAAACGACGCGGGCAGGAGGGGTGGATTCTACCGCAGTAATTTTCCGTCTGCTGCGCTCCCCCACGACCAGCGTTGAACGCGCGTCGTGGAGGATCGTGCGTGACGTGGGCGGCATGCGTGGGATGGTTTCTGCATGCATGCGTCACATCGTGGTAAAGAGGCGGCTCGCGCCTTCCCCATAAAAAGAGGGAGACGCGGAGGCGCGGCTCATTTACTTGATGGACCCAGCCCGTAGTCTTCGAGGCGCCCACGCCCCCTCGATCATGGGGTGGGGAACGGTCGCCTCACCCGTCCTTTCGACCCTGCATGTTCGCCACGCGTCCTTCATGCAAGTGGCGAGCTGTGGAGGCGGGAAACCGAGCCGTCGCTGATTGGGGCAGCGGGTCGGTCCCGATTCCCTGCGCCTCCGCCGGCTGGATTGGCTGAGTGGGGCGGCCGAGCCTCGACCCCGCCCATTTATAAGGAGGGGGGAGGGGGGCGTTGTCCCACATTCCTTCAATATCCATTCTCCTTCATCTTTGCTTCTTTCTTCCACCTGCCATGGCGAGAGGAGTTGCTGGGCCTTCGACGGTGGCGGCGACGGTCGCTGCTTGCCAGCGCGTCCCTCACTCCCACGAGCCCGTGGTGGTGGAGCCAGCCACAAGAGGAAGTGGGAGGGGGCGTGTCCGAGGTCGCCCCGGCGGTCGGGGGAGAGGAGGGCGAGGGGGCGCGGCGGCTGTGCCTCCGCCAGCGGTGCCTCCCGCGATGGAGGGCCACGTCAGGGACCGTCCCCGCGAGTTCTTCATCAGGCTGCGCCGGCCACCACGTCGTCGTCTCCGTCTCCCCACCCCCTTCACTGAGGAGATGGAGCTCGATCCGCCCCAGACCCTCAGATTGCACATGAGGGGCTGCGGGACCAGCGGTACGCGGGTCGACGTCGAGTTCCCCGCTCCGCATGTTATGTATCTCCGTCGTGGGTGGAAGAGGTTTGCTCGCATCCATAGCCTGACGGCGGGGCTCGTCCTCTACTTCAAGTTAATGGAGGGCGGCCTTCTCTCCGTCAAGGTCTTCGGAGATCTTGGAACTCGCCTGAAGTGCTGCGTGGAGAGCTCCTCCGACGATGAAGATTCCACCTCGAGCGGGAGTGACGAGGAGGACAGCGACATCGACGATGAGGGAGTCGGGCGGCAGGATGCCGACCCCGATTTCGACTAATCGTGTCGCCCCTCCCTCGGCCTCGCGCCCTGCCGAGGGCTTCCTCGTCAAGCTCTCCATCGGCGCGTTCACCATCACCTCCTTGGGCAGCTGCCGTAGGAGGGCCGGAGAAGGCGAAGAAGGCGGGCGGCGGCCGTCAACTCGGAGTACGCGGGCAGCGACGCCTTCGTCGCGTATTGTCGGGCCGTTGCCTCATCTTCCAGCCCCTCCGCCGGCACCAGGATGCTCTCTTGGCGCCTTCTGCTTCTTGTACCTCGCCTAGGCGCACCTTTCGCCCTCCTGCTGTCTCGCTTCACCTCCTGAGGAGAGGGACAAGAAAGGGATTACGGGCACCTTATCTCTTTTTAGTATGTAAGCTTGCGGGCACTTGTTAATTTTTAGACTTGTAATCCCCTTGCTCACGTTTTTAATTCCGTATGAACTGTACCTGTACGGGATGTTTTTAATTAAAAGGGGGGCTTGTCGGGTTCTTTGTGCGTGAGCAAGGCCCATGCCAAGGATGAATCCTTGTTATTTTTAAGATAAACATTGTCGCCCGGCAACAGGCCTTGCCGTCCCCCCGCTTTGGTCAACCATTCTCACACTCTTGGCGGAGGCAGGGACAAAGCAGGGTTAGGCCCCTCGTTCATTTCTCTTGCCACCGCGACTACGACCAAGTTCCGACCCAGGAGATAGCTCTTGGGTACGGGAAAAGGGGAGCACGGTGGTTTTAAGAATATAAACAAGGTTTCATATGTCCCAGTCCTATACGGAAGTGCATACCATGGGATAACAGACTTATCTGAATCCGCAGCCCCCGGCAACCTTGGCTTGCCGTGGTTGGATCCTTGTGTCTTCAGCCCCCGGCGATCCTGGCTTCCCGGGGCCAGAGCGTCGGTCCATCCTATTCCTCCCAAGCGGCTCAGGAGATATGTCCACGTGCCCTGTGAACCAAAGAGGACAGAAAGACGCACATTCGACCTCTAGGCTAGGGGTTAGTTGCTGCTAAGCACTATCAACCCTAACCGAGGAAGAGACTCAACCTAGCATGCATGCTATAACTTAGGGCGACAGTGCTTCGTTTATTTATGCTCAGGGTCTGCGCCTGGCTTTGTACAGAGGGTTACATGCCTTGCCGGCAACGCTTGTACAAAAGGTGGCTTGCCGGGAGGCCCGACAAGCCGCGCCTTATGGGTAAAAGTTGCGAAGATGCTCGATCTTCCCGGAGTTGCTCATTGGGACAACATCTTTGGTCTCCAGGCGGACTGCGCCGGGCCTGGTGACTCGTATTACCCGATAAGGGCCTTCCGAATTTGGCGTCAACTTGTTAGAATTCTTGGCCGACTGAACGCGCCGAAGAACAAGGTCGCCTTCCTCAAAGCTTCGGGCATGGACCTTGCGGCTATGGTAGCGGCGCAAGGCTTGCTGGTAGCGTGCTGCTCTCACAGCCGCCCGAAGACGATCTTCCTCAAGGAGTGTTGCGTCATCTTGCTGCAACTGCTCTTGCTGAAGCTCATCATAAGCGAGCACTCGAGGTGACCCGTATATGAGTTCCGTGGGGAGAACTGCTTCTGCCCCATATACTAGGGCAAAGGGTGTCTTGCCGGTGGCTCGATTTGGCGTCGTCCTGATCGACCAAAGAACCGCCAGCAACTCATCAATCCAGCGCCTTCCACTCTTGTGCAGCTTGTCAAAGGTCTTCGTTCTTAGGCCTCGCAACACTTCAGCATTTGCCCTCTCCGCTTGGCCGTTGCTCCGGGGTGTGCCATGGAAGCAAAACAGACTTTGCTGCCGAGGTCTTGAATGTATTGCATGAAGGTGTGGCTTGTGAACTGCGTGCCGTTATCGGTGATGACTCTGTTTGGCTCACCAAAACGGCAGACTAGTCCCTTGAAGAACTTGACGGCTGACTGTGCTGTCACCTTCCTCACCGGTTCCACCTCCGGCCACTTTGTGAACTTGTCGATTGCAACGTACAAGTACTCAAAGCCCCCGACAGCACAGGGGAAGGGGCCCAGTATGTCGAGCCCGCAGACCAAAAATGGCCAGGAGAGAGGGATTGTTTGAAGGGCTTGAGCTGGTTGATGAAGCTTCTTTGAATGGAACTGACATGCTTCACACTTGGTTACTAGTGCCGTTGCATCCTGGAGGGTGGTGGGCGAGAAGAAGCCTTGCCGGAATGCCTCTCCGGCAAGGGCCCTTGACCCTATGTGGGAGCCACATACGCCACCATGTATTTCTGCCAACAGCTCCAGTCCTTCCTCCCGAGGGATGCACTTCAATTTCACACCGTTTGGTCTTCTTCTGTACAGGACGTCATTGACGAACTGGTACAAGGCAGACCGACGGGCTACTTTTTCCTCTTCTTCCTGCTCCTCAGGAAGTTCCCCTGACTGGAGGAAATGGACGGTATGATGCGCCCATGCTGGAGCCTGGGGCTTGACGGCAAGGACCAAGGGCATCTCTTCCGCCATGGGGGCAATCGTCTCTACGGCCAAGGCTTGGCGCCCTGCCGGAGCCAGCCGTCCCTCGGCAGGCTCAGCATCCGCGGCAACACCCTTGCCGGCAGCCCCTTGGGGCTCGGCGGGAAAGTACTTACCGGGGCCTGACTCCCTCTGCTTGTTCTTCTCTGTTGATGGCTCGACGGATGGTCGAGTTAATCGAAGGAAAAAGGTACCTGGTTCCACAGGCAGCTTGAATGCAGCGTGCTTTGACAGGTAGTCAGCGATGTCGTTCTCCGCTCGGGGAACGTATTCTGCATGTATACCGTCGAAGCGCTCCTCTAGTTTCCTCACCTCATATACGTAGGCCTCCATCAACGGACTCTGATAATCCTTGTTAACTTGTCTGACGACAAGCTGTGAATCACCCCTGACGATGAGCTTTTTCACCCCGAGGTCCTCCACGATCCTGAGACCGGCGAGCAACCCCTCGTATTCAGCTGTGTTGTTTGTGGACATCTCCCTGGGAAAGTGCATCTGGATCACATACATGAGGTGTTCTCCGGTGGGTGCGACAAGCAGCACACCGGCACCGGCGCCTTCCAGCAAGAAAGCCCCATCAAAGTACATGATCCAGTCGCGGCTTGCTTCCTTGCCGGGGAGAGCGGTCTCCTGAATTTCTTCGTCGGGCGTTGAGGTCCATTCTACAATGAACTCCGCCAAGACTCTGCTCTGGATCGTCGAGGTACTTTCAAACTTCAACCCAAAGCTCGACAACTCCAAGGCCCATTCCATCCTTCCGGTCGCATCTGGGTTGTGCAGTATCCGTTGCAACGGGAGGTGGGTGACGACGGTGATCTCATGGGCTTGGAAGTAATGACGCAGCTTCCTCGAGGCCATAAGGAGGCCGAAGAGCAATTTCTGCACACCGGAGTACCTCGACCTAGCCCCCTGCAACAGGGAGCTGACAAAGTAAGCCGGGTGCTGCATCATCTTCTTCTTCTGAACCACTTCACTTGACTGTGCGGGCACCGCCCCGATGGCGTCAGACTCTGCCGGGGGCCTTGCCTTGCAGGCACCAGGCCCTGCCGAGGGAATCTCTGGCTTGCCATCCGCCGGTCCTGCCGTCGCCACTGCCTCCTCGTCGACCTCCCTCTGTGCCACCAGTGCGGTGCTGACCACTTGATTCATTGCCGCTAGATACAGCAGTAACGGCTCTTGTGGTTTAGGCGCAACCAGTATTGGCACGGAGGAAAGGTACTTCTTCAGATCCTGCAACGCCGCCTCGGCTTCTGGGGTCCACTCCATTGGGCCTGCCTTCTTCAAGATATTGAAAAAAGGAAGGGCGTGCTCGGCAGACTTCGAGATGAATCGGGTCATGGCGGCGATGCAGCCAGTGAGCCGACGCACATCCTTGATCCGCTTGGGCGCCTCAATCTGCTTGATAGACTTGATCTTGTCTGGGTTTGCCTCAATCCCGCGCGGCGACACAAAGAACCTGAGAAGCTTGCTGGACAGAACGCCGAAGACACACTTCTCAGGGTTCAGCTTGAGGTTGATCTTGTGCAGGTTGGCAAACGTCTCTTCCAGGTCTTGTACAAGAGTTGCCCCGTCCTTGGTTTTGACCACTATGTCATCCATGTATGCCTCCATATTTCTATGGAGCTGGGGTTCAAAACCAATTTGGACCGCTCTTGCAAACATCGAGCCAGCACTCTTCAACCCGAAGGGCATCCGTAAAAAGCAATATGTACCACATGGGGTGATGAATGCTGTCTTTTCTTCATCTTCTCTTGTCATGAAGATCTGGTGGTAGCCTGAGTAGGCGTCGAGGAATGACAACAGGTCATACCCGGCCGTGGAGTCAACAATCTGGTCGATGCACGACAACGGGAAGGGGTCCTTGGGACAAGCCTTATTGATATCTGTGTAGTCAATACACAGCGTCCACTTCCCATTTGCCTTGCGCACCACAACCGGATTGGGCAACCATTTCGGATGGAGCACTCCTCTCACCAAACCTGCCGCTTCCAACTTCCTGATCTCCCCTGTGATGAACTCCTGCCTTTCCAGAGCCTGCTTCCTCACCTACTGCTTGACGGGCAGCGCATGAGGGCAGACAGCTAGGTGGTGCTCAATCACCTCCCTGGGAACACCGGGGATGTCGGATGCTTGCCATGCAAACACGTCGACATTCGCCTGTAGGAAGGTGACGAGCGCGCCTTCCTATTTGCTGTCAAGGGTGGAGCTTATGGTGAAAGCCCCTCCCGTGCCATCCTCCCTAACGGACACCTTCTTGGTCTGCAGTGGCTCGGCTCTGGATTTCTTGCTCTTGTCGGTGGAGCTCTCTGGCACATCCTCGACGGTAGCACAACACTCTGAAGAGGTGCGCTTGCCGGAGTGGGTGCGAGAGGTCTTGCCGGGCTTCTTCCTCCCTCCCGGGGCTTCGGCGGCAGGAGCAAGTGCCTTGGCGGCAGCTGCTACAACTGCTTCCCGGTAGAGTTGGTCGGCGCAAATCAGCGCATCCTTCTTGTCGGAGGGGACGGAGATGATGGTCAATGGCCCGGGCATCTTCAGCATGTTGTAGGCGTAGTGCGACACTGCCATGAACTTGGCTCGTGCCGGGCGGCCGAGGATCCCGTTGTAGGGCAAGGGGATCTCGGCCACATCAAAGACGATCCTCTCCGTCAGGTAGTTCAACTCTCTTCCAAACGCCACGGGCAGTGTGACCTTCCCCTTCGTCTGGCTCCTCCCCGGATTGACCACTTGAAACGTGCCCGTGTCCTCGAGGTCTCCATCAGGAATTTGCAGCCTTTTGATCACGACAGGCGAGATCAAGTTCAGGCTGGCCCCGCTGTCGACCAACATCTTGTTCACCTTGAGGTTGCGTATCGTTGGTGAGACCAACAACGGCAAACACCCGACAGCAGTTGTGCGGTCAGGGTGGTCCTCGGCGTCAAAGATGAGGGGCGTGCTGGACCACCTCAGCGGCTTCTGAGCGTCGAACGACGGCTCTGCTGCTGTAATCTCACGCGCCCACTGCTTGAGCTGGCGGTGAGAAGTATGCAGCGAGGCGCCACCATGGACGCACATGGCCTCCGTAGCCTTCTGGAACTCTTGCTCGCCGGACTCGTCGTCCTCGTCACGATCATCGTCTTCTTGCTTCTTGTCACAGCCCCAGGCAGGCCTCTCTTGCCGGTTGTCTTTGCCGCGGCGGCCTCCTTGGCCGCCACGCTTCTTGTCGGACCCCTTGGCACCATCCTGGCCCTTCTCCTTGTCCCGCCTCTCGTACTCAGCTTTTTGCTTCTCAGCAAGCAGCTCGACTTGTCGGCAGTTCTGGAGGTCGTGGCCCTTGGTGCGGTGGATCTTGCAGTACTGCTTGTCGGAGCTTCCTGGCTTGTCGGCAGCCGCCAAGGCCCGGCAGGTGGCGCACCCGACAATCTCCTTGCCGGGGTCGTCTGCCTTGGCCTTCTTGGCAGCGCCGATGCTGTTGGATCCCTCGACGGCAAGCACGGTCTTGCGCTTGCGCTTCCTATTGCGACGCCGACCCTTCTTCGTCGGGGCGACGGTGTCTTCATCAGTAGAGTCGGTTTCCGCGCCGGCGTCCTCGCCGAGGTACTTCCTTCCTTTTTCAGCCCGGGCGCACCTATCGGCCAGAACATAAAGTTCGGCCACATCCTTAACCTTGGTCATCGCCAGCTCTTCGCGCATCTTGCGGTTGCGCATGTTCTGATGGAACGCGCTGATTACGGCGGCGGGATGAACATCGGGGATGTTGTACTGCACCCGGCTGAATCTCTGGATGTACTTGCGCATGTTTTCCCCTTCCTTCTGGGCAATGATACGCAAATCACTGGCTTGTCCATGAGCTTGGTGGCCTCCAGTGAAGGCACCAACAAACTCATGGCACAGATCCGACCAAGAAGAAATGGAATCCGCCGACAAGTGCATCAACCAAGACATGACATTGGGCTTCAGTGCCAATGGGAAGTAATTGGCAAGCACCTTGACGTCGCGAGCTCCGGCAGCCTGCATCGCGATGGTGTAGATGCTGAGGAACTCTGACGGATGGGTCTTGCCAGTGTACTTCTCGCCGACGTCGGGCTTGAACATGCGGTGGGACGGCCACTGGAACTGCCGCAGCTCACGGGTAAAGACTGGGCAGCCCACCTCGTAAGGTAGGCCGTCGGAGCCCCCCGGTGCTGGGTGGTCCATAGCGGGTCCCGCCCGCTTGTCCGACTGGTGGCGTGTATCACGCCGGCGCTCGATAGTGGTTCGTGCATCTTCATGAGCTCGTTCTCGAAGAACTTGGCGTTGGTCGCGGTGGGTCCGTGGGTCGGGCGATGCTATGGAAATATTATCACAAGCGTCATCGCGACGGACCGACACCCGTGGTGGCTGGCGTGGAGGAGGAGAGTGCACCGTTGGCGCAGCACCCCCGGCCCCTCCACCGCTAGCATGTGGTGGTTCGACGGAGCGCTGGCCCGAAGGCCCCGCCGGTCGTGGATCATCTTTATTGGCGACGGCGACGAGGCTCCGGATGGTGGCTCTCCACTCGTCGAGTTTTTATGCAGCAGGAGGGAAGTCGAGGAGCAGCTGCGCGCGCTAAAGCTTCCGTTGGCGTGGGTGGTGGCGACAACTGCGTGGACCGTGGCGCGCTTCGACTTCTCACTATGTTAGAAGGAGCTCTACCACGGCCCAGCGGCTGCGTGCCATTTTCGCCAGCACTTCGGCGAACATGCTGGGCTCCTTCGTCCCGCGAACGATGCACAGGGCTCTTCCCACGGCTGTGTCCGGGGTCTCCAGTGTGGTGGCGCTGCTCGTCGCGCGCTCCCTGGGAAGAGCGCGCTGTGGGCGCCGGCATAGGCTTCTTGGAAGTTGTTGC